>NC_133331.1:50917038-51247438 GCF_042186555.1 Aquarana catesbeiana | reverse complement strand
GTTGATGTGAAGATGGATGGAGCCAAATACAGGGCAATCTTAGAAGAAAACCGTTTGGAGTCTGCAAAAGACTTGAGACTGGGGTGGAGGGTCACCTTCCAGCAGGACAACGACCCTAAACATACAGCCAGAGCTACAATGGAATGGTTTAGATAAAGGCATATTCATGTGTTAGAATGGTCAAGTCCAGACCTAGATCCAATTTAGAATCTGTGGCAAGACTTGAAAATTGCTGTTCACAGACGCTCTCCATCCAATCTGACGGAGCTTGAGCTATTTTGCAAAGAAGAATGGGCAAAAATGTCACTCTCTAGATGAGCAAAGCTGGTAGAGACATCCCCAAAAAGACTTGCAGCTGTAATTGCAGTGAAAGGAGGTTCTACAAAGTATTGACTCCGAGGATCTGAATACAAATGTACACCACACTTTTCAAATATTTATTTGTAAAAGATGTTGAAAACCATTTATCATTTTCCTTCCACTTTACAATTATGTGGCACTTTGTGTTGGTCTATCACCTAAAATCCCCATAAAATACTGTGGAGAGGTGACCCCAGGTCACGGTGTGTATTGGCACCTTCAGCCTGGTTTTTGCAAAGACAGGCATGATGATTGCACACCTGTGGGCTGGGTTTAGGAAGAGAGCTCAGGGCTCACACTTGGGAACAGCTCCACCTACATGCAGGTGGCCTGGTGTAGAAGGCTTTCAGGTGGAGGCGGCTCCACGAAAGAGACAGGCGGTCTCTAGGAGTCTGAGCGTGTATGTCTGCAGGAGGCAGACCAAGCAGCACACAGCTGAGCAAGTAAGTTCCAGGAGGGAGTTTGACTAAGTACGCGTGAGTGACCCGGGAGGCTGAAGGTTTTTCTGTTATACAATGATGGTGGAGCCCCCTGTGAGGGAAGACTGTCTGTGAAGTTTGTTTCGTTTAAATAAAATTGGGCTGCCACGCCCTTAAAAATAGTCTGGACTGACCGGTGTTCCTGAAAAAGCATACACCACTTGAGCATAATCACCCCAGATCGTTACAATACATTTACGTTTTTGGTTGTAACATAACATGACAAAATGTGGAAAATTGCAAGGGGTATGAATACTTTTTCAAAGCACTGTAAATGTGTGAAAAAAGTGTGTGACTGTGATGGGCCATTGAAGTGTAAGCTCCTTTGGTGCAGAGATTGAAGTGGATGGATCAGTGTTATTAACATTACTATTATTATACAGAATTTATATGGTGCCAACAGTTTGTGCACTTCTTTTTCTATATAAAGGGGGATAGTACAGTTACAATACAATAAAATACAAACGGGTTAGGAGGGCCCTGCTCATAAGAGCTTACAATCTAATAGTGTCGGACAAGTGGTACAAAAGGCTATAACTGTGGGGAATGAGCTGATGGAAGTGATAAATATTCAGTTAGTTGGAGGTGTGATAAGTGTTCTCTTTACAGTACTGCAGAATACATCAGAGATATATAAATGCATAATAATAATAGCAAGTGTTTTGCGGTGGCCAGATTAGAATGTAAGCTCCTCTGGTGCAGAGACTGATATGAATGGGGCACTGTTCTCTGTACAGCACTGCGATATATGTCAGAGCTATATATAATAATGATAAAATCACAGTGTGTGACTGTGGTGGGGACATTAGAGTGTAAGCTCCTCTGCTGCAGAGACTGGTGTGAATGGCTCGGTGTTCTCTGTACAGCACTGCGGAATATGTCAGAGCTATAAAATGTTGGAAATTATTAATTTTTTCCAGATGTCCATTTTTCTCCCTGGCTCAGATCTTGCGCTTTTGCTGTGCTGTCTCTTTGTATTTTTTACCGTAAAAGTCAGGCCTCACTTTGGGAAAGATTGATACAGCAAAATATTTACGACGCCGTTTAATCACGCCACCTTTATCTGGACCTTGCAGCAAGGGCTCAGTCTCCCTCCTCCAGCTGCGCTCTCTCACTGCTGATATTCTCCCTCCCTTGGCCTGATTGGGAAAGGCAATTAAAGATGTCTTAAATTACTGATCCGGAGTTATGGGAAGTGTTTGTTTGTTAGTTTGTTTCCTGCTGTTTTGCCATGTTGGCCCTGGAAGACTTTGAAACGTTGACCTCTGACCCGTGGCTTTCTGTAAGGTCAGCCCTCATCCTGTGTTTAAAATCCACACTGCAGGCAAGCCCATCAGCATCAAATCTGTCATCCAAAATGGCCATTGTCATGTCAGGGGATTCGGCATTCAAACAGGTGGTGAGAACAGAAATCCTCCTAAAGCAGAACTCCGTCTAAACATACAGCTGATGTAACACCGATATACTCAGCAGACACTTTAATAAGTACACTCCATACAGCAAATCAGGCAGCTGCAACTAAGTACATAAAACATGCAGACATGGTCAAGAGGTTCAGTTGTTATTCCAAAAAAAAGATAATGATCTAAACATTGGTCGATTTTTTTTTTTTTAGTGGCAGATGTGGTTTCTCAAGGGATGTGGGTTTGTGTCACCTTCACAACCCTAAAGAACACTTTTACAAGATAGAACAAAATGGTAACAGCTCAACACTGGTGTGGCAGCTGTGATCTTGCTTATTTTATTTATTACAGGTACTTAGTATAGTGCCATCAATTTAGCGCTTTACATACAGTATATTTTCAAAAGTATTGGGACACCTGCCTTCACACGCACATGAACTTTAATGTCATCTTAGTCTGTAGGGTTCAATATTGAGTTGGCCCACCCTTTGCAGCTATAACAGATATAACTCTTCTGGGAAGGCTGTCCACAAGGTTTAGGAGTGTGTCTATGGGAATGTATGACCTTGCTTTGTGCACTGGTGCTCAGTCATGTTGGAACAGGAAGGGGCCATCCCCAAACTGTTCCCACAAAAATTGGAAGCATGAAATTGTCCAAAATGTCTTGGTATGCTGATGCCTTAAGAGTTCCCTTCACCGGAACTAAGGGGCCAAGCCCAACCCCTGAAAAACAACCCCACACCATAATCCCCCCATCCCAAATGATTTGGACCAGTGCACAAAGCAAAGTCCATAAAGACATGGATGAGCGAGTTTGGGTTGGAGGAACTTGACTGGCCTGCACAGAGTCCTGAACCTCAACCGATGGAACACCTTTGGGATGAATTAGAGTGGAGACTGTGAGCCAGGCCTTCTCGTCCAAAATCAGTGCCTGACCTCGCAAATATGCTTTTGGAAGAATGGTCAAACATTCCCATAGACACACTCCTAGACCTTGTGGACAGCCTTCCCAGATGACTTAAAGCTGTCATAGCTGCAAAGGGTGGGCCAACTCCATATTGAACCCTATGGACTAAGACTGGGATGCGATTAAAGTTCATGTGTGTGTGTAAAGGCAGGCACCCCAATACTTTTGACAATATAGTGTATGTATTGTACATTCACATCAGTCCCTGCCCTCATAGTGCTACATACTAGGGCCAATTTATACAGGAGCAAATAAACTTACCAGCATGTCTTTGGAGTATGGGAGTAAACCGGAGTACCCGGAAGACACACACAGGCCCAGGGGGAACATGCAAACTCCAGGCAGGTAATGCCACAAATGGGATTCAAACTGACGATCCCAGTGCTGCTAGGCAGAAGTTAACACCTTCAGTTGCTGTAGGTTCATATAGATGACATTTAGTTTTCTATGCGTACTGTGTATTATAAACATTTATATATTTTTTTATTCTTATTTTCACCAATTATTATCTTTTTGTTACATCTCAGTACTGATGATCTCCTGTAGACTCTTTGCAGCCACTTTCTGTCTACATGTACTCCAGCAATGTCTACACAGCATTTCTTAGGGCGAGCTTCCTGAGGGTGACAACCGTGGATCATGCCTGCGTAATGTGTGTTGAAGCAGCAACTTTTAACAGACATTTTTTTTGCCCTCCCCCTGGACACCTATGCTCTAGGAGAGGCATGCAGAAATGCAGCATTAAAAACGCAGCTAAATCCGTGTGTTATGAATGGAGGAGCGGAAAGGGCAGACATAGTTGGGCAGCTGTGACAGCCCCTCTGCACTGGGGGATTGGTAGGTGGAGAATGGGGACATGGGCAAAGGAGGATTTCACCCAAGCCTGGCCATAGATGATGTGGTTCGCTCGATTCCCCCTTCAACACAGTCAGTGTTGATGATGGAATCCCTCTCTATTGTGTTCTCCCAGCAGGGGGGCATGGGTAGCCTTCCCTACTGGGAGAACACACTCATTATTGCTATAGCCACTGGCAATAATGGCATATAAAAAGCTGACATGCTGGTTGTACCAAAGCTGATTGATGGATCGACTTAGGTACAATCAGCCTGCCCATAGATGGTCCAAATCTCAACCGGTTCCTGCTGAACGTGCTGAGAGTCAAAACATCCATGGCCAGCTTAAAGCGGAGTTCTGCCAAAAGCGGAACTTCCGCTTAGCTGTCCCCACATTTGGCACCTTTCAGGGGGGAGAAGGGAACAGGTAACTGTTTTTGACAGGTACCCTTTCCCCACTTCTGGAGGCGGCGCTGTCATCCCTCGGAAGTGCAGCCCCCCTCCTCCTTCCTCCGCCACCTTGCCAATTAGAAAGCGCAGCGCACTTCGCGCATGCGTGATAGGGAACTGGCTGGTTCCCCTTACCAGGAATGGTGGCGACGGCAGCCGATCCGAAAATCAGCGGGGGTGCTGACATCGCGGGAACTCTGGATAGGTAAGTGTCCTAATAGTAAAAGTCAGCAGCTACAGTATTTGTAGCTGCTGATTTTTAATTTTTTTTTGTGGGGGGGCGGAACACCGCTTTAAGAGAAGAGGCATCAGCAGAAGGGACTCATCCTACTGACTGTAAGTTACATCTCTTGTGCTGATTTTCATGTTTTTTATTTGGCTGCATTTAGACTTCAAGGCTTAGATTCAATTGATTGGGTTTACGTATAGGTTAAGCATGACATTCAGTTGGTGGTCAGCATGTGCCTTGCTATTGAAAACCAATAGGATGAAGGCATTGGGTGACACAAAGACCTGTCTGTCCTGTATTTTGAATTGTAGACGAGTAATAACTCTCCATCTCAAACAGAAAATCTCTTCCTAAAAGCCAACTATAGCCTCAGTCTAAATCTTTCTGTTTCTCATTTGTATCACTACAGGAGTGTGATTGAAGCCATATTGCGTCCCGTCCTGCAGCGCAGACAGCAGTAGATGGCGTTAGAGATACTCTCTTTGGAACAAGGGGCTTTTAGCAGATAGAGGAGGCAGGAGATAGATGGGGTGGTCATTAGCCATAATGTTCAGAGTGATGGATGGAGCTCCCCCTTCCTCCACTTACATCAGGACCATAAAGAATTGGCTGCTTAAGGCTCTTCTTAATTGTCCTTGGAAATGAGGGAAGAAACGGGATCTCTGCCAAGAACTAACTGATAAATCATCGCCGACTAAAGTTTCTTTCTATGTGCCAAACTCTGGCCGAGGATCCTGGGAAGATGGATCATGTGATGCTGTTTACATTGGCATAAATAACGTCATGGCAGGTCACAGAGCGCAATCCTGATAGCCCCCACCCGGAATTTCCCAGCTGTGTGTTCACATTACACCCCATACTATACAATTAGATTTGTAGTATGCAATGCAATTACATATGTAGTATTTATCACCTCTTCTACCTGCTGATTCAGCTTCCTGTATCTAGATATACAGCAAAAATGGTCTGTATTCATAATTTATTTATTGATTTCTATAGCTCTGACATATTCTGCAGTGCTGTTCAAAGAACACTGAACTATTCAGCTTAATCTCTGTACCAGAGGAGCTTCTCCACCAGGTGGTGCTGTTCTGCAGGGTGCTGTTGGCTCACTCTGCTGTGATCTCATCTGAGAGAAGCAGCAAGCCTGGGGCCTCTCATGCAGGCTTTTCCCAGGCAAGTATCGACCATATTGGGGAAGACGAAGGTGGAGGCTCTCCAGAGACACTGAGGTGCTCTCCAGAAACACTGAGGTCTACTCCATGTGCTCAAGCTGCAATGGATCCTGGGCCTGTTCCTATGCAAGAGGAGTCCTTACCAGTCTTCCAGGATAAAGTGGTGAACAGACTTCGCCGCATTGCTAAGGAGAAACAGAAACTTTCTGTCATGAAAGAAGATCTCAGGGAAAAAAAAAAATCCCTGCATAGTAAGTCTGGAAACAGTAAGAGGGAAATCTCCAAGCTGAAGTCTCTGGAAGAGGCATTGAAAAAGCAGGATAAGTTGGTCGCCTCTCTGAAGGAGAGCAGCAGTGTGTTCAGAGAAAAGTGTGAGAGTGAGGAGAGATTGCAACAGATGAAGGAAAGTGCCTGTACCAGTACCAGCCAGAGGGTGGATGCCACAGCAACGGCGACAGTATGGATGGGGGGGTAAGGAAGTGGCTTCACATGGTGGCCCCAGTACTACCCCTGTCTCAGGATTTGTGGCACCTTAGTCAGTATCTGCCCCCGTCCCTCCCCAGGGGCCTGGGTCATCCAAGGAGGAGGTTGAGGAAAATGGCGGATTGCTGCAGACCATTACAGAAATGGAATCTCCCATGAGTGGCACTGACTTATAAGATGAAGATCATGGGAATGCAGGAAGAGATGGCATATATCCAGACAGAGAAGTTTCTACTGGCTGTGAGGAGTCCTACATGGACACTAACAGTGCAGAGCAGGAATGTCGCATGAACATTGCAACTGCAGAGCAGGAATGTCGTATGAACATGCTGAGCAGGAGGGTGGTATGAACGCTGAAACAGCTGATGTTTTTTCTAAACAGAAGACTTTACTTGATCATGGGACTGCTGGTAACTGTGGTACTTCTGGGACTATGGTGAGCGAGACTGTTGTGCTGGTGGTGAGGAGGGAGGATCAGGTGGTGGGTAATTTACCAAACCAGATTTCAGAGGTTCCTATGCAGCCAGTTAATATTCCTATGCAACCAGTTAATGTGTCATCTGTCCCAGTTAGGAGTTATGCTAAGGCTGTGTCGGGACAAAGTCATGCTACTGGTGGTGGAAGGGAGCCAGTTGTGCGACTTTCAGCTAATGCACCTTCTTCCATTAAACACAGGAATGTGGTACAGCTCAGGTGGGAAGGAGGAGATATTCCACCTATCAGGAGGGTGGTTGTGGATAAGATCCTAGCCATAGGTTTTAAGGCGGAGGATATTTATTCTCTCATCAGTCCGGCTGGTTCCTATGAATGATTTATCATTTGTGCGTCCAGAATCGCTGGATCTGTTTTGGGAGTGGTATGAGCATGTATATGGGGGCCAGCCGGACTGGAAGGGGCTTGTCCCTAAAGTTGTCTCACGTCAGCCCTTGAAAAATAATGTGACTATCCTGACAAGGAATGAGTCTATACCCCTTGAAAATGTATGGGTCTGGTTGAGGTGGTTTCGTGAAACTTTGTGTCTGCTAAAAAAGATTGTGGATAATAGAGAAATCTGGACGGGTGGGTGGTCAGTGTCAATGAGGTTGAGTGTGTGTGGGAATGTGGTCAAGCATTTACCCTCCTCTGCCTTTATTGGTGGAGATAGGATTACCGTCTTTTACCCTGGTCAACCTAAACTGTGCCATAAATGTGGAGTCAAGGGACATTTCTCCTCTAAATGTCCAGAACAGAAGTGCTCTTTGTGCCAGGAACTGGGGCATCTGGCCAGGGACTGTAACATCATTGAATGTAACTTGTGTGATAAGGTCGGTCACCCATATAGCCAGTGCCGTGAGGCTTTGCACAATAAGCCAGAGCTAGTGGAGGAAATCTTCCGTCTGGATAGAGAAAAGTCTGGGTTGGCGGAAGTTGTACCAAGGAATCCTAGTATCTCTTTCCCGTCAGAATCTGTGTCTGTGAGGCCGTCTGTGGTGTCAGTGTCCCCCCAGTCAGTGGTTCCCCAGTCAGTATCAGAAAGTGTGGTTGTCAAGTCTGTGTCTGCACCTATTTGTTTCTCCTAGTGTAATGAAGGCAGTGGAGGGTTCTGGACCGACATGTATGGTGGTACCAACCCCTCCTCCTTGGCCTGGCCGAAGTACAACTGGAGGTCAGCAGACACCAAGGGGTGGAGTGAGGGATGGATTGGATGATGGCGGGGAGAGGTGGGAAGGGAATGAGAGTGGCTGGTGTAGAATGCAAGGTGAATGATGTGGGGGGAGGGGTTAATGGGGGGGGGGGGTTGAAATCGCATCCTGATGGCGATTAAATCTCAAAATGTTTCTTAGCCTGGCTTGTGTTTTAAGTTGAGTTTCAGGGTTTGTAGTCTCTTTTTTTGTTATTAATATGTTTCTTTCTATGCTATCTTGTCAGGAAACGGATTTCTTTACTTGCTGACGTAGGCACGCTTGTTTTTGTTTAGTTGTTGTTTATTTTTATGTAAATATGTTTTTATTAATAAGCTGTATGTTTGTATGATTTTTTAATAAACAAAAATTTACACTCTAATGTCTCACCACAGTCACGTGTTAATATTATAATTTATATAGCTCTGACACATACCACAATGCTGTACAGAGAACACTGAGACAGTCACATCAGTCTGTGCACCAGAGGAGCTTACACTCTAATGTCCCACCACAGTCACACACTATTATTATTATACATTTATAAAGCGCTGACATATTCTGCAGTGCTGTACAGAGAACAGTGAGCCACTTGCATCAGTCTCCAGAACCGGGGAGCTTACACTCTAATGTTTCACCACAGTAACACATTATTATGATACATTTTTTATAGCTCTGACATATTCCATAGTGCTGTACAAAGAACACTGAGCCATTCACATCAGTCTCTGCACCAGATGAGCTTACATCTAATGTCCCCTGCTATTACTATTATTATTAATATTTTGATAATGAAACTTCTGAATGTTAACTTTTGAAATTGAGCAGTAAGCTGTCAGATTTCACAGCGAAGAGCAAAGACTGGTCAGCCATCAGAATAGACACCCCCCCCCCCCCAATGAGCAGGTGATCAATAGTTAATTCTGCATCCATAGCATGAAATATACCTTTGTACAATATTGATACCCAAGGGAGCAGGGCCTGTGACTGTAATAACCATCTTGTTTTCCTTTCAGATGTGATTCTGAAAATCGATACCTGGGGAACCCCCTGCGAGGAACCTGCTACTGTAAGTACTAAATGTTTTCTTTGCAAACAATATCTTTCTTTGTGTTGCTTGTTTTGGAGCAGTAAAATGCCTCCAAACTTCCCACATAACATAGAAATCTACACAGAGTTCAGAATTCTACTCTTATAATGAATAAAAATTGTTCATTGGGTTTCCAGGCCTCCAACAGTTGAGCACATGTGAAAAAAAAAAAAAGTGTTGTATATTTGTCTGTGGTGTGGTACAGGAAAAGATCTCTTCCCACTGGCTACTAGTGAGCTTAAAGTTGAACTTAAAAACGCATGAATGCCCTTCCCCACCATCATTTTGCAAAACCCAGTGCATATCTGGGCCCAGGCAGAGACCGGTGTTGCATCTGTGCATGCGCACAAGCGCTGTCAGCTCCTGACAGATTGGAACTATACCGCCCAGCAAAAATCTGTCGCATGTGTGACAAAGTTGTGGCTTAGTAGTACACTGCCTCCAAATATAGCTGTGACGTAGCAATCCAAGGAGGTAGGGCTGCACGATTCTGGCCAAAATGAGAACCACAATTTTTTTGCTTAGAATAAAAAGATCACGATTCTCTCACGATTCTTGCGACGTAAAATCTTTCACATTATACAAAAAATTGGGCTAACTTTACTGGTTAGTTGTTTTTTTTTTTTTTTAATTCATTAAAGCAATTTTTTCCCAAAAAATTGCATTTGAAAGGCTGCTGCGCAAATACAGTGTGACATAAAATATTGCAACAACCACCATTTTATTCTCTAGGGTCTCTACTAAAAAATTATATATAATGTTTGGGGGTTCTAAGTAATTTTCTAGCAAAAAAAAATATTTTAACTTGAAACCAACAAATGTCAGAAAAAGGTTTAGTGTTTAAGTGGTTACAATTTCCACACTTAGGCCCCTTTCACACTGTCGGACCGTTCATGTCCGCCTGTCAGTTTTGACGGCGGACCTGAACGGGCGCTCTATGCTAGTCTATGGAGCGACGGATGTCAGCGGTGACATGTCCGCTGTCATCCAACCTGGTCCGATACGCTAAAAGCAGATGGATGTCCCTACGTTTGCATCTGTCCCTGGCGGATCGGGTTGGGTGAGATCTGATGAAAACGAACATGCTGTCCGTTTTCGTCCAAACTCTCCATAGGAAGCAGCGGCGCTCGACAGGCCTCTCCCCACTCAGTGAGCAGAGAGGGACCTGCCATCCTCTGGATCAGCGGAGATCAACAAAGAGATCTCCCGCTGAGCTGGTGGACAGAGGCGGACTCCAAGGCAGCGGATCCGCCTTGTGAGAATGATGCCTTACACACAAGTCTGTTCCATTGACAAATTGTTACAATGTTTATACTTAAATTTAACTGCTAAAGAATGTTGTGATTCTTGGCAGACTGCCTGGATTTTTTCTTCCTTTTTTTTGACGGCTGTGGCTTCAGAAGAGCAGAGAGAATTCTTTGCATAGCAAGAATCGTGAAACACTTTTTTTCAAGATCGCAACCCGGGAAAAAATCGCGATAACGATTCTTGATTAATCGTGCAGCTCTACAAGGAGGCAAAGGAGTCCAACCTAGGTGGGCAAACCAGGAACTGCTGGCTTGTAACATAAAAAAGAACAGTCGCTCCTATCCCCCTGCAAAGCCTGGTGCTCAAGTGCGCGCTAGAGGGGCAGAGCAGAGAGCCTGAGACTGACAGTCAGTTCTCTGCTTGCTAAAAGACTGAAAACTGAAAGATCAGCAGTCTTCGATCGCTCAGTTTTTGGTGTAGAGGAAACGGGGGGACAGGACCAAAGCTGAATCCACCCAGGTGAGTGTGAATGTTTTTTTTTTCCACACTTCTCTTTACTGTTCTGCTTTAAATGAACCTGTCCTTTGACTCCTGTTTGCCCTCCTCACCTCTGGCTCTGCAAGATATTCTGGCGCAAGTTTCCACTCTTACAGAGTTGAGGCTTTCTCAGGGTTGTGCGCACTCCTAACACCCCTAAGTCTATGCTGAGGTTTACTGGTTGGCTGCTTTGGCACTGAGCACTATAATCGGGGGTCACATGAAAAGTATTACCTCTAGTCAGATTTCACACTGGTGGGTCAATCTCTTTTCCAGATTCCCTTTAAACCAATGTGGACACTTATTTGCATAATGGCAGCCTCTGAGACAGGTGTATTAATAGATTCAATTTACTATTTAGATCCCTGCTGGTGCGCTTCACTTTTGCTTCTGTACCTTCGGATTATACCACCTCCAGCTTCCAGTGCCTGAAACAAGTTAGCATGAAAGCACAGTGCAGTGAAGAATCTCACCCTTCCTAACCACTGATTTAATAATGGATTGGGTCAGCTTTTGTTTTGTTGTTGAGCCTTGGAGCCATTTGTAAAGTGGAGAATATATATATATATATACACACACACACTGGATATAAAAAGTCTACACACCCCTGTTAAAATGTCAGGTTTCTGTGATGTAAAAGAATGAGACCAAGATAAATCATTTAAGAACTTTTTTCCACATTAAAATGTGACCTATAAACTGTACAACGAAGTTGAACAACAAACTGAAATCTTTTAGGGGTAGAGGGTAAAAATAAAAAAAAGTGGATAAGTGTGCACACCCTCTTATAACTGGGGATGTACCTGTGTTCAGCATTAAGCAATCACATTCAAACGCATGTTGAGCCCACATTCACACTGAGGGCGGGTTTGAAATCATGCGAGTTCAGCTGAACTTGCACACTTTTTTAAACTGGCATTTCAGTCCGACTTCGGGGGCGATTTTACAGACATCTGTGCAGGTTCTTGCACAAATGTGTATTGAAATTGCCCCCAAAATAGCCAAAAGTAGTGCAGAAACTACTTTTGGGAATCCGTGTGGGGCCGCAAAGTCAGCGTCACACCGATTCTGGTGGGTGCGATTGCCGGCAATAAAAAAGAAAGAAGGACGGCGCCCTCTAAGTGCAGCATGTATGTTAAAAATATTTATTACAATAGATAAAAACACTCACATTTGAGTTGCTAAAAACCAGCATGTAAAGTAGTTTCATCCGCATGCTCTCGGGGGATGTGGATGTCACGGGCCAGTGGGGGGGGTTCCTGGGATGTGAGTCCTGTGACCTGGGTCCTGGTAGCTGTTCCGGTGGTGCCGAGGGTCCTCAGAGCCTCCGGGCGGCCAGGATATCGGTCATGGATCCTCCGTGGAGCGCCGTGCTGACCTGCGTCTTCACTTCCGGGAGCGGGGTGAGGCGGGTGGTGCTACGCGTTCGGAGCATGCGTGCTCCTTCATCGGGCTATGCCCGGAGGCTCTGAGGACCCTCGGCACCACCAGAACAGCTACCAGGACCCAGGTCACAGGACTCACATCCCAGGAACCCCCCCCCACTGGCCCGTGACATCCATATCCCCCGAGAGCATGCGGATGAAACTACTTTACATGCTGGTTTTTAGCAACTCAAATGTGAGTGTTTTTATCTATTGTAATAAATATTTTTAACATACATGCTGCACTTAGAGGGCGCCGTCCTTCTTTCTTTTTTATTGTTCCAGAGCTTCTTCTAGCTTTTATAGACTGGCTGCCTTCCATTTATTCAGCATCATTTTATCCTTACATGGACTAATACCTGAACTTGTTGTGAAACATTAACTACCACCATAAAGTTCCCCCTTTCAGGAACCCCCAACCCACCCCCTTCCCCCCACCATTTTTAGTTATATGTACTCGGCTACCTCCATTGTGCGCCATATTAACACCTTGAGCGATTGCCGGCAATAGGCTCTGATTTGGCATGCGATTTGACATGTCAAATTGCATGTCAAATCGGCCCAATGTGAATGTTGGCTAAACAGGAGTGATTACACACCTGCCATCATTTAAAGTGCCTCTGATTAACCCCAAATAAAGTTCAGCTGTTCTAGTAGGTCTTTCCTGACATTTTCTTAGTTGCGTCCTACAGCAAAAGCCATGGCCGGCAGAGAGCTTCCAAAGCATCAGAGGGATCTCATTGTTAAAAGGTATGTCAGGAGAAGGGTCCAAAATAATTTTCAAAGCATTAGATATACCATAGAACACAGTGAAGACATTCATCATCAAGTGTAGAAAATTTGGCACAACAGTGACATTACTAAGAACTGGATGTCCCTCCACAATTGATAAAAAAGACGAGAAGAAAACTGGTCAGGGAGGCTGCCAAGAGGCCTACAGCAACATTAAAGGAGCTGCAGGAATATCTGGCTAGTACTGGCTGTGTGGTACATGTGATAACAATCTCCCATATTCTTCATATGTCTGAGGTATGGGGTAAAGTCGCAAGACAGAAGCCTTTTCTTACGAAGAAAAACATCCAAGCCCTGCTAAATTTTGCAAAAGCATGTGGGAAAATGTGTTGTGGTCTGATGAAACCAAGGTTGAACTTTTTGGCCGTAATTCCAAAAGATATGTTTGGCACAAAAACAACACTGCACATCACCAAAAGAACGCCATGCCCACCGTGAAACACGGTGGCTGTTTTTCTTTAGCTGGAACAGGAGCCTTAGTCAAGGTAGAGGGAATCATGAACATTTCCAAATACCAGTCAATATTGGCACAAAACCTTCAGGCTTCTGCTAGAAAACTGAACATGAAGAGGAACTTATATCTTTCAGCTTGACAACGACCCAAAGCATACATCCAAATCAACAAAGGAATGGCTTCACCAGAAGATTGAAGTGTTGGAATGGCCCAGCCAGAGCCCAGACCTGAATCCAATTGAAAATCTGTGGGGTGATCTGAAGAGGGCTGTGCACACGAGATGCTCTCGCAATCTGACAGATTTGGAATGTTTTTGCAAAGAAGAGTGGGCAAATATTGCCAAGTCAAGATGTGCCATGCTGATAAATTCATACCCAAAAAGACTGAGTGCTGTAATAAAATCAAAAGGTGCTTCAACAAAGTATTAGTTTAAGGCTGTGCACACTTATGCAGCCATATTTTCGTTTTTTTACTTCCCTCCACCTAAAAGATTTCTGTTTTGTTGTTCATCTGAGTTGTGGTGGAAAAAGTTCTGAAATTATTTATCTTTGTTTCATTTTTTTTTGACATTTTAACAGGGGTGTGTGGACTTTTTATATCCACTGTATATACAGTGCCTTGAAAAAATATTCATACCCCTTGAAATGTTCCACATTTAGTCATGTTATAACCAAAAACGTAAATGTACTTTATTGGGATTTTATGTAATAGACACGTGGTACATAATTGTGAAGTGGAAGGAAAATGATAAATGATTTTCCAAATTGATTACAAATAAATATGTGAAAAAGTGTGGCGTGCATTTGTATTCAGCCCCCCGGAGTTAATACTTTGTAGAACCACCTTTCACTGCAATTACAGCTGCAAGTCTTTTTGGGTATTTCTCTACCAGCTTTGCACCCCTAGAGATTTAGATTTTTGCCCATTCTTTGCAATATAGCTCTGTCAGATTGGATGGAGAGTGTCTGTGAAAAGCAATTTTCAAGTCTTGCCATAGATTCTCAATTGGATTTAGGTCTGGGCTTTGACTGGGCTATGCTAACGCATGAATATGCTTTGATCTAAAACATTTCATTGTAGCTCTGGCTGTATATTTAGAACCTTCACCCCGTCTCAAGTCTTTTACAGACTCTAACAAGTTTTCTTCTAAGATTGCCCTGTATTTGGCTCCATCCATCTTCCCATCAACTCTGATCAGCTTCCCTGTCCTTGCTGAAGAAAAGCACCACTGCTGCCACCACCATGTTTCACATGGGGATGGTGTGTTCAGGGTGATGTGCAGTGTTAGTTTTCCACCACACATAGAATTTTGCTTTTAGGCCAAAAAGTTCAATTTTCGTCTTATCTGACCAGGGCACCTTCTTCCACATGTTTGCTGCGTCCCATCATGCCCCGGGCAGTGACGTCATAAGGGGCGGGGTAACACCAGATGACATCACCCGGTGACCAAGCCCCATGCCTATATAAGTCGTTGCACGCGGCATTACATCGGGAGAAAGCGTCATGTCAACATCGGAAGAAGACGACGGTGAAGACTGGGCCAACGCTAGCAAAAGAGTCGGCAAAAGAGCAGAAAATAGCGGAGAGCGGGCGAAGAATCGGAGAGCGCGGAGAAGAGGCCGGAGAGCGCAGAGAAGAAGGAAGAGATCCCTGAAGTCGGAAGTAGACCCCCTGAGCTGCCTAATATATTACTTTAAAAACCTGTCTTGTGTGTCTTTTTTTTTTTTTTTTATTGACACTTTTTTCCTAGGTGAATGGGTAGGGGTACGATGTACCCCATAATCATTCACATAGGGCGGGGGGCCGGGATCTGGGGCCCCCCTTATTAAAGGGGGCTCCCGGATTCCGATAAGCCCCCCGCCCGCAGACCCCGACAACCAACGGCCAGGGTTGTCGGGAAGAGGCCCTTGTCCTCATCAACATGGGGACAAGGTGCTGTGGGGTGGGGGGGCCGCAGGGTGCCCCCCTGCCCCAAAGCACCCACCCCCCATGTTGAGGGCATGCAGCCTGGTACGGCTCAGGGGGGGGGGCACCCGCTCGTCCCCACCCCTTTTCCTGACCGGCCAGGCTGGTGCTTGGATAAGGATCTGGTGTAGATTTTGGGGGGACCCCACGCCATTTTTTCGGCGTGGGGGTCCGCTTAAAATCCATACCAGAACAAAGGGCCCGGTATGCTAATGAAGGGGGAACCCATACCAGTTTTTTCTTTAAAAAAAAAAACATTTGCGTGGAGTTCCCCTTTATGCACAAGTCCCATGCCAAAGTCGGATAAGATAATAAGGAATCCGACTTTGATCCGACTTCAGAAAAAAAGTAGTGCAGGAACTACTTTGAAGTCGGCACGACTTAAAGTCATGCCAATATGAATGGTAGTCATTCAAAATCATGGAGAATGACTTATGCGATTTTGCAGTCCAAAATCGTGGGACAAGTCGTATAAGTGTGAAAGGGGTCTAAAGGTGGGTTTTAGGGGTATTTAGCTTGATGTTTTTTTTTTTTTTTTTTTGACAAGTTAGTTGAAATGGGTGAAAGCTACTGACTGAATTTAAAGTTTTAAAATCCCTTTTGTTTGCCCAGATATGGCTGCTGTTCATCATGTCACTTTACTTTTGACATTGCTAATTAGACAAAAAAATGATTTCATTAATTATTCTTGTTCCTCGAGTGATGATGCTTGCATCAGCCAAAAATCTTATTTCATGATGCAACCTGCACATTGGGATGTAAGGTGAAGTCTATTTCTGACACTGGAGAACTCGGCACAGGACTAGGGAGAGCCAGCCGGTGACGTCCAGAGTGAATATCATCCATAAGGTTAACCTGCCGCGGTGGTTTTAGAAGGCTGAGCCTATTAAAGTTTATTAGTTCCAATTTATCGGAAATAAAATACAGTTGGGCTTTTCATATCTTCATTAGAATTCTCTGTAGCTTTGGAGAGAGGAACATTTAACCCAGAGGATCAATACGTATTAAGAAATGCAATTACCGCCGAGTGTGGTTTACCTTGTTACAGTATGGGAGGCGCAAGGCGGGAGTATGGGAGGGAGCCGTGAAGAGATTTAATGATCCGGACGGAGAGAGCTCGCTCTGTGCTGGAAATCCTTCAATCAATACACAGATAAAATATATATATCTTCTCATAAACATTCTTTATAGAGTCAGCTGAGCTGAACTGTAAGTACATCTTACAGCGCTACGGACAACAATGGCTTTCATGGATTTAAGACAATCCAAATGACAACCCTGCACCTGTGGGAAGCAAATACTATTAATTGCAAACAGCTGTCGAACACCTATACACCTATCTAGTATCCAACCTCGGAAAATAGTAATATTTTAAAAGTACAAAAAGAGGTGCAGCACTCAGTGTTCCTAATAAAATATATATATATAACAACACTAGATTTGATAGGTGTAAAGTTTTTAGTTAACACTACGGTGGTGATTATAGATATATATAGATATATATCTATATATATATCTATCATCTATATATAGATAGATAGATAGATAGAGATATATATATATATATATATATATATATATATATATATATATATATATATAATCACCACCTTAATGTTAACTAAAAACTTTACACCTATCAAATCTAGTGTTGATGGATGAATAAAGAAATCTGCTTAAAACATGCTCAAAATACTATGCCATAAGTGTCTAAACATATATGTTGAGTTTTTTTACTACAATTGTGTATATATATAATATACAGTGTTCAAAGTGCTCCATTAAGGTATCCATTCATTGTGCCTTAAGCCAGCCATACATAGATGGTTCGAATCTTTGCCAGTTTAGCAGAAACCGGCTGAGATTTGAACCATCTAAGAGCAGGCTTAATGTACCCAAGACGATCCATCGCTCGACTTGGGTACAACCAGCATGTCAGATTTTCTCCATGCAATTATTGCCAGTGGCAATAGCTGCTAGCAAAGATCACTGTGTTCTCCCAGCAGGGACAGCTCCCTAGGCCCCCCCCTGCCGAGAGAATAATAATAACAATAGCTCCACTGGAGGGATTTCCCCATCAACGCTTGAGTGTGTTAGTGGGGGAATCGAGTGACTTTCTCTTTCCTGCAAACCGTAGTTGCAGGCAAAAAAATCTTACCATCTATGGCATACGTTGGTCAATAAATTATAGGCATTCAAAAATTACTGTGTCATTTCAAGTGACTCCTTATTCACACTCAATGTGCCTTGAAAGAATCCAGTGATTGTTAATCCAATTGCCACTCCACACAGCCCTTGTGAAAGACTCACTCACCATTTTTCTTGTGACCTCCTATAGTATAAGAACGTCTCAAAGCACTTTTCCTAAATGTACTGAAACTCGTCTGGATCCATAAAGATGTCCAGTAGACAAAACACATTGGGTGGGGCTTTGTCTGTAACATGACTTCCGGTGTCCGAACTGTATGGCCATCTTGAATGGGGTTAGTGTCGCTCATTGTATACCAGGTTGCCATTCTATTGTAACCAAAAGTAAGAGTGCATTAAGGCTCGGTTCACACTGGGGCGACTTGTCAGGCGACCTAGTCGCCTGACAAGTCGCCTCCCGTTCTGTGCTATGGAACCGTTCTAATTGGAGCGACGCAAGTCGCTCCGACTTAGAAAAAGGTTCCTGTATTACTTTGGGGGCGACTTGGGGCGACTTGCATAGACTTCTATGCAGAAGTCGTCTCGCAAGTCGCCCCGCAGTCGTTTGCAGGTCGCCTCGCTGAGGCGACCTGCAAGTCGTGCCGCCCATGTGTGAACCGAGCCTTAGGATTGTTATTTAAATGTAATAAAAACGACATTACACTATATTTGGATCTCTCCCGTTTTTACTTTGTGGTGGCATTGGAGAGTACTGGAAGATGGCTGTAATTGAGGAAACCGGTGGAAAGAGGGGGAAGGATGAAGTCCAGAGGAGCTACAGTACATGTAGCAAAAATGCTTTGAAACCTTTTCGTACTATAAGAGGTCACAAGGAATTTGGTGAGTGAGTCTTTCACAAGGGATGTGTGGAGTGGCACTAGGATTATAGATCATTGGATTCCTTAAAGGCACACTGAGTGTGAGTAACGTGGAATGGCACAGCATTTTTGAAAGTCTAAAATACATGGACTAAGGCACAATGCATGCACGCCTTATTTAGAGCACTTTATTGAACTGTGTATATTTATTTTATTGTAGTAAAAACTCAACATATACACTATATTACCAAAAGTATTGGGACGCCTGCCTTTACACGCACATGAACTTTAATGGCATCCCAGTCTTAGTCTGTAGGGTTCAATATTGAGTTGGCCCACCCTTTGCAGCAATAACAGCTTCAACTTTTCTGGTTAGGCTGTCCACAAGGTTTAGGAGTGTGTCTATAGGAATGTTTGACCATTCTTCCAGAAGTGCATTTGTGAGGTCAGGCACTGATGTTGGATGAGAAGGCCTGGCTCATAGTCTCCACTCTAATTCGTCCCAAAGGTGTTATATCAGGTTGAAGTCAGGACTTTGTGCAGGCTAGTCAAGTTCCTCCACTCCAAACTCGCTCATCCATGTCTTTATGAACCTTGCCCCAGATCAAAACAGACAGGCCTAGCTTGCAGCATAGGCCTGCCTAAATTTGCCTGTGCAGTACCTAGTAAAAAAAAAAAAAAAACATTACTAGCACCTACCTATTGATAGAGGGTGCTACAGGAGCATGCTGACGGGAGGAAAGAGCAAAGAGACTGCCACAGATCAACTGTGGAGCTGATCTGTGTCTCACCTTTACTGCTGTAGGCCGGCTGGCACCTGTTGTTCCACTAGCTTGTGTTCAGCTCTGCTGCACTCTGCAGCTATGGGTGTCGCCGGCCTCACCTGTTGCTTAATATATGATTCCTTCCTGCTACTTCCTGTCCAGCCCCTCGTGTGCTTCTCTATTTAAATCCCTCTCTGACCAGTTCTGGTTGCTTGAGCAACATTTGTTTCTGAGCCCCCTTTGTGTAATCTGCCTTAACCTGACCTCTCGTGAACCGATCTCTTGTGTACCGACTCGGCTTGTTCTGATTACGTTGTCTGCAGCCCGTCCTGACCTTGGCTCGCTATCCGGCTCTCTTTTGCTTCATCCATCCATCCTTGTCTGACGGTGTCTTCTGATACTTCCCTAGCGAGCGGGGTGAACCCAGGGGTCGTGACCTGGGGGCAGCTAAGCCCAAACCTTCGTGAGGGGGTTCCTGGCAGAATACCAGCTGGCCCTTAGACTGCACGCCCTGGGGGGATCTCGTGTCACCTGCTCGCCTGTGTGCTCACTGTAAGTAGTTCTGTGACAGAAACGTGCTCATTAGTCTACTGCTTCTCCTTTCACTGTCCATTTGGAGGCTGCGGGAGGGAAAAGACCTGTAAGTGTTACATTACTACAGCAGAGAAAAATCAGGTCTCCTACCAGACAGGGCTGTGCTGTGTGGCAGAGCTTTGTAAATCTCAAGACTGGATGAACAGGAATACAAACCATTTTTCAAGTAGTAAATTAGATCCCTTATGTGTATTTAGCTGTTTCCATGGAGTGCCTGTATTTTTGCTTGGAGCTGGGCCCGGCAACCTCTCTGGGTGGCTGGGTCACACCTTAATGTCCGCTCATCCTCTTGGGCCCGTGGGCAGCTTTGATGCCCTGTGTGTCTTTGCTCAAGAGACTGTCAGGGATAGCAAGAAGTGATAAGAGATTGCTGTGATACAATGTTGCAGAGATCTTTGCATCAGCACACATCAAAATTCATCCAGTAGGGGGCAGTCTTGTCCTTCCTGGCCCCACTCTCACACCATTACTTTTTTCTTCCCCGAGAATTTGTAGGATGGGGTTTGTAGGGGGGGGATAAAAAGCCATGTGAAATCCTAAATGTATTTGGTTTGTGTAGAGAGTATTATCTGTTCAAGCATTAGATTATTGAACAATTCCCATTGTCTCCTTTGTTTTATTTAAACTTTCAGAAAATTACGTGATCTTCTCACTGCTAACTGACTCACAGAATGTGTCATCATGTATACCACACTGCACTGTCATCCCTGTCCCTACTCATCAATGTGCACAGTGAACTCTGTAGCCCAACGATACAAGATTAGACCATCCAATTACTTGATGACAAGGAGCAACTACCACTCATATCCATCAGGCTTCCTCCTTTGCTGAAAAAGTCTGAATCAGGGAAAAAAATCTCTGCCAGGCCTGAACAGTGAGGGAAAAAGAGAGCAATAAGTGCAGGACCAGCAACCTATGCTGCTGAAGTATGTAGTCCACATCTCGGGGGGGGGGGGGGGTACACACCTTGAATTCTTAAAGGGTAACTCTGCTTTTGTGGGGGGAAAAAATAGCAAATTAAAGAATTATATACTTATAAAGCATATACAGTGCAATTGTGACTCAAGTCATATTGTAATTGAATGTTATTAAAAATGACCTTTAATTTTCAGTCTGCAGCTCTGTAATTTTCTGTAAAATGCAATATGGCAACCTTTTCTCTCTTGAGAAGAGGAGATTAAGGGAGGATATGATCAACATGTACAAATATATAAGGGGTCCATATAGTGAACTTGGTGTTGCGTTATCCACTTTAAGGTCATCACAGAGGACAAGGGGGCACTCTTTACACCTAGAGGTAAAGAGATTTAATC
This sequence comes from Aquarana catesbeiana, assembly GCF_042186555.1. Taxonomy (NCBI): domain Eukaryota; kingdom Metazoa; phylum Chordata; class Amphibia; order Anura; family Ranidae; genus Aquarana; species Aquarana catesbeiana. Next base: position 51,226,211 of record NC_133331.1, on the reverse strand, counting down.
TCCAAATATGGAAAGGTTTCTTCACAGTAAGAGTTGTGAAAATATGGAATAGACTCCCTCCAGAGGTGGTTCTGACCAGCTCAGTAGATTGCTTTAAAAAAGGCCTGAATTATTTCCCAAATATACATAATATAACTGGGTACTAACATTTATAGGTAAAGTTCATCCAGGGAAAATCCAATTGCCTCTCGGGTGATCAGGAAGGAATTTTTTCCCCCGCTGTAACAAATTGGATCATGCTTGGCTGGGTTTTTTCACCTTCCTCTGGATCAACTGTGGGTGAAGGATTGTGTGTATGGGATTGTATGATATTATTATTTTTTTGGTTAAACTAGATGGACTTGTGTCTTTTCAACTTGATTAACTATTTAACTATGGAGGCGTTCTGTATACAGATAGTGTACAGATTGCCCTCCATTAATGTAATTTCCTGCTTGTGTGATTGGCTCACTAATTTTCCCAGAAGTCTGCACTAAAATGCAAGCCAGATTTTGGGCATCCCCTGCAACAAAACTGTCATTTTTGGTGAGATACTTCCAAAGGGAATGTCTAAAGCATGGGTGCTCAAACTGTGGCCCTCCAACTGCAGAACTACAAGTCCCATCAAGTCTCAGCCTTTGGGAGTCATGCTTGTAACTGTCAGCCTTGCAATGCCTCATGGGACTTGTAGTTCCGCAAAACAGCTGGAGGGCCACGGGTTTGGTACCCATGGTCAAATGGTATGCAGACCCTGGCACTTTCCTCATTGGTACCCTGCAGGTGCAGCAGCTGATTAGTAATTATAAAACCACTCCCATACAGATTTACTCTGCATAGACAAACAGCTATTTCTAATAACAAAAGGTAGGAATCTTCAGCAAAGCTTTTTAAAAATCCCTGCAATGTACACAGATCACCCAGAGGGGAATGTTTTTTTTTTTCTCAACAAAAGTGGATTTACTCTTTAAGGACCTTGTACTCTATAAAGACACTGATCTCAGCTGTCATGAGCACCCCCCAAAGTCCCTATCCTGCATGAACTGTGCTGTCAGAAAATTGAAGGACTGGGGATGGGCACATGGTTTGTGAGTCAGGTACCAGTTTGCAGGCTGTGCGTTCTCTCCTTGCAGTGAAAGAAGGTGAAATGGTAAATTGTGTAGTGATTTCAGCTTCAGTCTATGACAATATCTGGCAGACCACAAATTGTGGCGGTACTCCAGATTAACTCTCAGAGGGGATTTGATTTTATGTTCTCCCGGTCAGACAGAGACGGAGCGGATAGTCAATTAGCGTCTCTTGTCATGGATGTCTCATTAGAGACGAAACAGATGCGGCAAGCGCAGTGTCAGGCCAAATGGTTATCCGGCGTGTTGGAATAACAAAGCACACGGCCTAGGAGGACAGACTTGTATGCTGTGACAGAGACATTTTAGGGGACAAATCACCTCCTCATAAAAATGAAGAAATATCTAAAGGGAAAAAAAATGCAGATCTGGCAGAGTGGCCAATCAGACCCCAATCCGTCTTTGTATGCACAATCCGTTGATTAGTATGGAAATCGTTACATTTGACAGCGCAAGGATGTATTCTAAATGTCAGAGAGTGAGACAGATTTATAAGTTATATAGCACTGACATATAACGCAGTGTTGTGTAGAGAACACTGAGCCAGTCACATCAGTTTCTGTACCAGAGAGGTTGTGTGTGTTGCAGTTCTCCCTCTCCAGACACCAGGGGGCCAGGTGTGTTACCTGGTCCCAATGAGGATGGTAGATTGTAGGGATGACCTGGGCAATGGTGCCTCTGATGGATCCAACTTGAATCCTCAAGCTTCAACTTTACCTGAAGACCTTGGCTATGGCCCTAAAAAAAAGGGAATCCACCCCCGCTTTCAGAGAGCAAGTTGCTGATTGTTTAAAGAGGATTAAAAGCTGGTGAGCCTGAAAGTGGAGACTTCTGAAAGCAGAGTACAGGAAAAAGAAATCCATGAATGATAAAGCATGGAGCAAGAAGAGGAGGAGTCTGAAACCGGAGGTTAAAGTTTTTGGAGGACACCATAAAGCGGTAGCAGAATCTGGTCTAGGCATTGAAGGAGAAAAGCGGAGCATTCATGAAGTTCCAGGATGAGGAACGATTCCAGAAAATGAGGGATGACACCAGTTGTGGAAAAGCATTGGTGGTAACAGTACGGGTGGAGAGTGAGGATGGGGTCCTGGATGCTGCCCCTGTTATCCCATCCACCTCAGGATCTGTCTCCCTGGAGAAAAAGGTGGCCTCTGCCTCCCTCCCTCCCCAGCAAGCTGGAGGAAAAGCACAGGAGGTAGAGGAAGAATGCGGAGGGCTGTTAAACATTATTCAGGAAATGGAGTCTCCCTTAAGTGAAAGAACCTTTTATTTTTCAGTGGATTCTGCTGAAGAGGATGATGGCAATGATTCTGTACCTGGACATGTGAAGGTAAAACTTACTGAGAAGCCATGCTTTATAAAAACTGAGAGTATGAACTCCAGCATGCAGAGCATTGTGCAGAGCAGCATTTTGGATGGAAAACCTCCTGTGTCTGCACAGGACTCTGCAGGAAAGATGGCTGCTGTGCCTGCAGTACTGAACTCTGCTACTAACATGTCTGTGATTCTGATCTCTGACAGTAAGTCATCTGTGACTTTGGACTCTGCTGAAAGGAAGGGGAAGGGATTTGCCATTGGTTCTGAACAATCCCCACTGATAGCTGCAGGTGCAGCAGAAAATGCTGAGAAGGGAAATGGCTGCACTATGAAAGGTGTTACTGAAACCCAGGGAAGAGTGACAAGGAGGGGAAGACTTTTACCTAAGAGGAGTATGTTGGTGTGAGTGAGTCTGCTGGGAGCAGTCGTGCTACAGATGTGAAAATGAATGAGTGATAAAGCTTCTGGTAAGGCTGGAAAGGGGACTGTATGTGTGTTGGTGGATGGAGTGACAGCTGCTGCCTCTGATGGAGATTTGCAGAGCAGGGGTTCTGAGGCTCCTGCAACCCATGGTGCAGCTTTGAGGTCTGGAGTGTATAATCCAGCTAATAAAACCTATGCTGGGGCTCTGGCTGGGATAAGGGGGTCACATCAGGGGGCAGTTCAAGAGGGAGGTCTGCTGCTAGTTTGCCATCTGCACCCCTGTCTTTCAGGCAGCGGAATGTAGTACTGCTCAGGTGGGAGTCTGGGGGTGCCCAGACTCATATTGGTTGTGAGGGCTGTGGAAGGAGCTGGACCAGTGTTTTTTGGCTGCACAGACCACTGCTCCCCGGCAACTGAGGTCTAGAGGGCGCGAGGCACTGGGGGATGGAGTGAATGATGGTGGGGGTGCTGGGGTGAAGGGTGGGGGGACTGGTGTGGTGAGTGGGGTGGATGAGCTTGTGGGTGATGATGGATTGGAAGGGGAGGAGGCTTTGCAGTCAGGATTGTCTCATGATCATATGCAGTGGTTGGAGGCAAAAAGAAAGTCTGGGAAGAGGAAGTACAAGAAGGATGTCCCTGTACCTGGGAGGGTGGAGGTGTCCAATAAGTTTGAAGTGTTTTCTGAGGTGGAGGATGAGGGTTCTTCAGGTGATGAGTCTGTGAGTTCCATGAAAGAGGAATCACAAGGAACATTGAAGCGTGTAGGGTCTCCGAGTAGGGAGTGGGTAAGCAGGCTAAGAAACTTGTCAAGCATCCTGATGGCGGTTCCCACTCCTTTGAAGGTGGCGACCATTAATGTCGCCAGCATAAAATCATTAAGTGCTCGTAACATGGCCTTATTTTTGCTCAGCAAGTTTGATGCTGATATTTTTCCTTTTTGCAAGAGACTCAGTTGTCTAGTTTGGTCGATATTCATCTGGCGAAGAGGGCGTGGAGGCGCAGCCCCTCCTTCTGGTCTCTTGCAGCCGAGCCTTACACTGGAGTTGCAGTACTTTTTTCCAGCATGATAACCTGTTGGCGGATTATTGAGGTAGAAATGGGGAGATGCATGGTCTTAGACGTCTCCATGGGGGGGGGGGGGGGGGGGGCAGGACCTGCGCCTGATCAACATCTATGCACCCCAGACAAAATGGGACAGAAAATGCCTCTTCGTGAAGATCAAGCCTTTTCTTTTTACAGCCCAGCAAGTTTTCTTTGGTGGTGATTTCAACACCATCACTAGGATTCAGGACAGGAAAGGTACTGGAGCCAGGCTGGACTGTGACGGCTTTTTTTTATCAAAATAGCTGGAGAGGCAGGTCTGGTTGATGTGCATATTTATTGCTGCCCAGACGACACAGGATTCCCTTTTCAGCAAGGTTTCTGGCACAGGTATAAATCATGGACTTTTGCAGTCAGAGTGGTGGGAGCTTACAAAACGAAGGATGGTTGGGTTTTTCAAGGCCATAGGAAGAAATAAACAGCTTGATAAGTACGTCACCTACCAGCGTTTGCGGAGGAAGCTTGATAGGCTTGTCTCGAATAATGGAGATCCGGAGAGGATCTCTGAGGTTAAACTCTAGCTCATATATGACAGGCATGCCTCTTTGGTTCTGGAGAGGGATTATGGGAAATTTCACTAGCCCTACCCTTACCAGAATTGCAAACAAGGTAGAGCAGTTAAGTCAGTTGTAGGCCTGATTGACAGTATAGGTTCCTTGACAAAGTCCAAGTCGGGGATCCTGGAAACTGCCAGGTCATATTATGCTGACCTCCTGGGCATGTATGTGTGATCAGGCAGGCATGTCAAGTTTTCTGGATTCTATTCCAGGACTGGGAAATGGCAGTTCTCTTGTGAGTTTGACAGAGGACATCACTGCAGATGAGGTGGTTAAGGGTATTGACAAGCTTGCCATTAAGAGGTCGCCTGGGCCAGATGGATTGACAGCCGAGTTGTATAAGCACTTTAAGGTTATTCTGGCACCATGTTTGGTGGAGGTTTTTAATGGCCGTCTGGGAGCGGGTTTGCTCTCTCCCTCCATGCGACAATCTGCGGTGATTCTTCTGTCAAGGGGTAAAGATACTTTGAGAATTGAGAATTGGTGGCTCATTAGCCTTCTCAATGTTGGTAGGAAGATACTGGCAAAAATAATTTTCTCGCATTTATCATCTGTAGCGGGCAATCTACTTTCTCACCACCAGCACTGTTCAATTCAGGGTAGAAGCACTTTTTCAGCGGTGTTAGCTGTCTGGGAGGCTCTGGAGCGGTGCAGGGCTGCAGGCTGGAGAAAGTACTTTCTGGCATTGGATCAGGCTAAAGCTTTTGGTCAGGTCAATTATGAGTACCTATGGCTGCTTATTGGCAATTATGGCCTGGAGGGGGGGCTTTGTCGATTGGCTGAAGACTTTGTTCAGAGGCTCGGGTGTGCATCAGGGGTGTCCTTTGAGTCCTCCGCTATATGCGTTCGCAATCGATTCCTTCTTACAGAGGATAGAGAGCGGACCGTTGTGCGGGGTGCCTTTGGAAATTCATGGTGAGCCCCCTTTGAGGCTGTGGCTGTGGTTGTTCATCTCTGGGACAGAGGAGGAGGTGGTCTCGGTGATGAAGCAGCAGTAGCGGTTCATCCATAAGGGCGCACCCACGTCACCCCCTCTCTCCAGCCACCCCCTCTATGACCAATGATTAGATTCATGCATTGCATGAATCTATCCATGGCCGCTGCTGCCGCTCCCTATTCAGGCGCCCGACCACTTTTCGGGCGCCTGAATTACAGCGGCGGGGGGTGTTTTTGAAGCACCTGATTAGAGCCATAGGCTCTAATAGGCGTCAAAAAAGATGACCTGCGAGCACCATGCTTGGCACCCGCAGTTCACCCAGGTGTGTCAGAACAGCAAATGAATATTCACTTTCCTAACACTGAACCGCCTCTCCGCCAATCAGGTGCTTGGGTCTATTACCCGTCACCTGATTGGCTGAAACGACAGGCGCTGTGATTGGACGCCTATCAGGAGGAGAGGACGGGAGGAGACGCATGGAGGACACCACTCGCTGTTGTCACCTGCTGCCCCACCAAGACAGGGTAAGTAGTGCTGGGCAGACAGCGAGCGGGCGGGGGGGGGTCACAGTGGTGGCATTCGATGGCACAGTGGCATTATTTGATGGGCACAGTGGCAGTATTTGATGGGCACCGTGGCAGCGTTTGATGGGCATAGTGGCTGCGTTTGATGGACACAGTGAGGCTGCAATTAATTTTTTTTTCATAATTTTTCAGTTTGTTTGCACCCCCCACCCCCCCCCCAAAAAAAATTTTAAGCACCAGCCGCCACTGTAAAGCAGTATGCTGAGGCATCCAGCTCAAAGATCAATCAGGATAAGAATTAAGTTTTCTGGATGGGAGAGGGAGGCGATGGATTCGAGCCTCCGGACTCCTTTTCAGAGCCCCTGCAGGAAATTTAAGTTTTAGGCATCAATTTTGGTCCCGGCGATTACGGCCTTGCAAATTGGGAAGCAGCTACCCCTCCCCCTTGCACTGGCCCTCTTTTCTCACAAAGCGCCCCCCCCAGCACATATCTGACCCCCCCTCGCGCCCCCCGCACATATGGGCACAGAGGCTGCATATGATGGGCACAGAGGCTGCATATGATGGGCACAGAGGCTGCATATGATGGGCACAGTGGCTGCATATGATGGGCACAGTGGCTGCATATGATGGGCACAGTGGCTGCATATGATGGGCACAGTGGCTGCATATGATGGGCACAGTGGCTGCATATGATGGGCACAGTGGCTGCATTTGATGGGCACAATGGCTGCATTTTATGGGGCACAGTGAGGCTGCAATTGATGGGTTTTTTTCAGAAGTTTTCAGTTTGTTTGCGCCCCCCAAAGAATTTTGAGCACCAGCCGCCACTGCCCCCAGGACATATCTAACTCTCCCCACCCCCTTGCTAGCACTAGCCCTCTCCCCAGGACATATCCAACCCCTGCATTCTGTGCAGAACACTCACAATTCAGCCACGTGCACTGTTTGCTGCGGTGAGCTATGTGCCACATTACTACTCTCTTTCAAGCCACCAAAAGTGTCCCAGGTCTTTTACAATCTTTTAGCGTATACCCCCAAAAAAATGAGGCCGCTAAAGTGTTCAGGTTTGGCTTGAAGAAAAGGTGGAAACCCTAGTGGAGGCTCTCCAGAGGCACTGAGGCCTACTCCACGTGCTCAAGCTGCAATGGATCCTGGGCCTGTCCCTATGCAAGGGGAGTCCTTACCAGTCTTCCAGGATAGAGTTGTGAACAGAATTCCCCACATTGCTAAGGAGGAACAGAAACTTGCTGTCATGAAAGAAGATCTCAGGAAAAAGAAATCCCTGCATAGTAAGTCTGGAAACGATAAGAGGGAAGTCTTCAAACTGAAGTCTCTGGAGGATGCATTGAAAAAGCAGGAGAAGCTGGTTGCTTCTCTGAAGGAAAGCAGTGGTGTATTCAGAGAAAAGGGTCAGAATGAGGAGAGATTCCAACAGATGAAGGAAAGTGCCTGTGTGAGTACCAGCCAGAAGGTGGATACCAGAGCAATGGCGACCGTATGGATGGGGGGTAGGGAAGTGGCTTCACATGGTGGCCCAGTACTACCCCTGTCTCAGGATCTGTCGTGTTTCAGTCAGTATCTGCCCCCCTCCCCATCTCTGGGTCATCTCAGGAGGAGGTTGAGGAAAATGGTGATTGCTGCAGACCATTACAGAAATGGCATCTCCCTTGAGTGGCACCGAATCATCAGATGAAGATCTTGGTAAAGGAGCGCTTGCTGAAAATCTCTTTTAGTGTGTGGAGGACTTTCCTGAGATTGCACCTGCCAACAGATCCTTACAATCAGCAATGGATGCAGGACGAGTTTCTGCTGGCTGCCAGGAGTCCCACATGGACACTAACAGTGCAGAGCAGGAATGTCGCATGTACATTGAAACTGCAGAGCAGGAATGTCGCATGAACATTAAAACTGCAGAGTAGGCGGGCCGTATAAACGCTGAAACAGCTGGTGTTTTTTATAAATAGAAGACTTTACTTGATGATGGGACTGCTGGTAACTGTGGTACTTCTGGGACTATGGTGAGTGGGACTGTTGTGCTGGAGGGGAAGGAGAGAGAATCAAGTGGTGGGTAATTTACCAAACCAGATTTCAGAGGTTCCTTTGCAGCCAGTTAATATTACAATGCAGCCAGTTAATGTGTCATCTGTCCCAGTTAGGAACCATTTTAAGGCTGTGTTGGGACAAAGTCATGCTGCTAGTGGAAGCGAGTCAGTTGTGCGACTTTCACCTAACGCACCTTCCATTAAATGCAGGAATGTGGTACAGCTTAGGTGGGAAGCAGGAGGAGGTATTCCACCTATCAGGTGGGTGGTTGTGGATAAGATCCTAGCCATGGGATTTAAGGCAGAGGATATTTATGCTCTTATCAGTCTGGCTGGTTCCTTTGAATACGATTTGTCATTTGTGCGTCCAGAATCGCTGGATCTGTTTTGGGAACGCTTCGAGCATGTATATGGGGGCCAGTCGGACTGGAAGGGGCTTGTCCCTAAGGTAATCTCATGGCAGCCATTGATAAAAAATGTGACTATCCTGACAAGGAATTTGTCTATAACCCCTGAGGATTTATGGGTCTGGTTGAGGAGGTTTGTTGAAACTTTGTGCCCACTAAAAATGATTGTGGATGATAGAGGAATCTGGACGGGTGGGTGGTCAGTGTCAATGAGGTTGAGTGTGTGTGGGAATGTGGTCAAGCATTTACCTTCCTCTGCCTTTATTGGTAGAGATAGGATTACCGTCTTTTACCCTGGTCAACCTAAGCTGTGCCATAAATGTGGAATCAAGGGACATTTCTCCTCTAACTGTCCAGAATGGTAGTGCTCTTTGTGCCAGGAACTGGGGCATCTGGCGAGGGACTGTAACATCATTAAATGTAACCTATGTGATAAGATTGGTCACCCTTATAGCCAGTGCCCTGAGGCTTTGTACAATAAGACAGAGCTAGTGGAGGAATTTTTCCGTCTGGATAGAGAGGAGTCTGGGTTGGCGGAAGTTGCACCAGGGGACCCTAGTGTCTCTGTCCCTTCAGAATCTGTATCTGTGAGGCCGTCTGTAGTGTCAGTGTCCACCCAGTCTGTGGTTCCCCAGTCAGTGTCAGAAAGTGTAGATGTCAAGTCTGTGTCTGCACCTATTGTTTCTCCTAGTGTAGTGAATTCAGTGGAGGGTGCTTGACCAGTATGTATGGTGGTGCCAACCCATCCTCCTTGTGGTGGCAGAAGTGCAGCTGGAGGTCAGCGGACACCGAGGGATGAATTGGATGATGGGGGTGGGGGCTTTGGGGGTGGGAAGGGAATGAGAGTGGCTGGTGCAGAATGCAAGTTGAATGATATGGAAGTCAGGGTGAATATTTGTAGTCTCTTTTTTGTTCTCATTAAAATATGTTTCTTTCTATGTTATCTCGTCAGGAAACTTTTTTCTTTACTTGCTGATGTAAGCACGCTTGTTTTTGTTTAGTTGTTTATTTTTATGTAAATGTTTTTTTTAATAAGCTGTATGTTTGTATGATTTTTTTTTTTTTTTAATCCAAAAAACAATGTTTTTATTGAAAAACTAATAAAGTCCAGTAATCATTCAGGTAAGACATATAAAATGTATACATTTCCTGATAAGGTGAAGACATAACATAATACATGTCAATATTAATATAGTTCCCATCACCAAACAAAATGTATTCTATGTCTAGTTCCGCAGCGCTCCCCACCCACTATCCGTATCTGGTTGAGCCATCAACTCCCTTTTGAAGCCAATGCAGAGTTCCTAATGCATTCAGCCACTGTTAAACCTCAATAGTCTGTCCATGACCAGGTCATCCGGGGCAAGCCCAGCGGTACCAAGCCATGGCTCTCAAAGTTTTTCAATTTTTTTGGAACACCCCCTATGTTGATATGATTTTTTCCATTCTCAGTGTATTGCCTAGTGCAGTAATCCATTCCTTAACTGAAAGAGGTGTCTCAGACCTCCAGTGCGTCATTATCCGCTTACGGGCCACAAAAAGGGCCCTGGTGAGGGCTTCTCTGACATGGGGGCCCCATTCCAGTTCATCTAGCAAGTTCAAAATGCAGTGTCTAGGGTCCAATGGAACTGTTACCCGAAACACCGCACCCAGCATGTCTGTCACCCCCTTCCAATATACATGTAGTTTGGGGCACTGCCAAATCATATGTATTAAGTCTCCATGGTCCCTTTTACATCTAGTGCATGTTGGTGTGGATAGCAGTCCCATATTATGCAATCTGTGAGGTGTATAATATATTCTCAGGAGTGTATACAGTTGTGTCAGCCTTTACACAACTGTTACATTCAGGGAACATACGGAAACTGACTGTAAAGCTTCCTCCCATTGATCCTCATCCAGGCGCCCTACATCCATCTCCCATTTTCTTTTCACTGTCAGGAGGTGTTTTGTAAGGTATTTATGGAGTAATGTGCTATAACTCTGAAGAAGGGGACATACCCCAAAAGCTTGTCCTGAAAAATTGTATGTTAGTGCAAATAAAAAAAGTATCACGGACAGTACTCAATTTTCTCTGTCACAATTGCACTAATACGGCTACAATCAAATCAACTTTAACTCTGGGAAAAAAATCCTTTAGAGGTCTCTGCTGCCTTAAGTTGAGCAATAAGAGGGGTCGAGTCCATATGCCATTCAGAGCTATAAAAGCATGTTTAAGTTGCATATAGTAAAAAAGCATGTGTGCTGGCAGTCTATAAAGCTCCCTCAGAGAATCAAAAGACCGCAAGTTTCCATTGCTTATTTGCGTTAGGTAGAAAACGCCAAACCTCTTCCACCTCTCCGTATGTTGTAATTTGGCCAACTCCGGATAGGAGTCATTTTTCCAAATGGGGCTATACTCAATGATACCTGTCGCCTCCTGCAAATACTTAGTTTTATTCCATACCTTCTGTATTAGGGTATATGTGGGGAAACTTTTGTGCGGTTTTCCGATTGCCAATGCCTCAAGGGCGGTTGGAACAGATTTTCCACCTACCGTATGGAGCATCATATACTCTGAAGCACTGGGAGTTCTGTCCGTGGGGTCCCTCCAGAGCCATGGTACCTATCAGATGTTGCAATTGCGAGGCCAAGTAACAAAGCCATGGATTCGGCAATGCAAGACCACCTTCATCTTTGGGACGTTGGAGATTTTCTAATTTTATCCTAGGGGGTCGGTTTTTCCATATCAGCTCACGAAAAATGGTATTCACTATCCTAAAGGTTTTTAGTGGGATCACTACAGGTGAGTTGTGTAATATGTATAACAGTTGAGGCATAAGAATCATTTTTACTAGATTTACCTTGCCCGCAACTGACATACATAGAGCATTCCAGGTTTTAACTCTCAAGTGAAATCTGACCAACAGCGGGGAGATATTTAACTGACTGCATTCCCTGATCTTTGGGGAAACCTGTATCCCCAGATATCTAAAGGAGGTAGCTATGGGTATATCCCCCACCCGCTCTTCCTTTTGTAATTGTATGTCATCTATCTGCATTAGGGCTGATTTGGTCCAAAACGAACCACTGTATGCATCGTGACACGCAGGGATTGATCCGTATCGCCCAATAGAATCATGGTATCGTCAGCATAGAGCATCACCTTCTCCTTTCTATCTCCATAGCAGAAGCCGGTGATATCCTTGTGATCTCTAATCCGGATTGCCAGTGGTTCTATTGCCAGGGCAAACAGCAGGGGGGATAAAGGGCACCCCTGCCGCGTGCCCCGGCCTAGAATGAAAGGTAGCGACATTCTACCGCCTCCCTAATTATCGCCTGAGGGCAGTGATACAGTAGACGCACCCTTGAAATGTACATTTCACCAAAACCAAATCGTCTTATTACTTCCCATAGATATGGCCACTCCACACTGTCAAAGGCTTTCATAGCATCTAGTGACAAAAGAGCCCTCTTACCCTTATTATCAGCCTGGGATTGCATGTTGAGGAATAATCTTCAAAGGTTTATTGCTGTAGATTTGTTGGGCATAAATCCTGCCTGATCGGGATGTATGATTGAGGTAATAGCCCTATTTAACCGAGAGCCAGAGCTTTAGCTAATATTTTTATATCTGACTGTAGTAAAGAAATTGGTCTGTATGAGGCCGGGTCCACTGGGTCCTTGCCTGGTTTTAGGATTAACACTATGTGGGCCTTTAGACATAGATGATGGTAGGGTATTAAGCTCCTTTGCAGCCCTAAAAACTTCTAGTAACTTGGGAAGCAGTATCTCAGAGTAATTTTTGTAAATCCCCCCCCCCCCCCCCCCTGGAGCTTTACAATTAGGGAACTCCGCTACCGCTGCTTGTAACTCCTCCAAAGTTAAAGGGGCGTCTAATTCTTCTTTCTGGGACACCGAGAGAGTCGGAAAAGCAATTTCATCCAGGTAACTGGACAGCTCCCCAGAACTATACCTCGAAGTTGAACAGTATAATGTTTCATAAAAAACAGCCAGCGTTTGCATTATCAGATCCGGCGAATGCACCAGCCGCCCTTCAGCACTCTTTATGGTTCCAATCACTGGGGACCTCTGTTCAGAGTTGGCTATTCTAGCCAGAAGTTGGCCTGTCGTCTCACCCTCCTCAAAAAAGGCAGTTTTAGAGAAAAATCTCTTTTTGTCCGCCGAAGAGGCCAGCAGGTGCTCATACGCTGATTGAGCCGACTGCCAGACCTCTCTAGCGGAGTCAGTGGGGTCCTGCACATATTTAATCTCTGAAGAATAAACCTATGATTCTAACGCATCCCTCAGTGCCCCAGAATGTTTTTTAACCTTGGTAACTTCATTACTAAGTATTTGCCTAAGATGAGTTTTAAAAGTCTCCCACTCCCACAGGATGGACATTGAGTCAGGCTGACAAGTGAAAAACTTCTGCATGCTCCCCTCTATTCCCTCAGGGGAAGTGAATAGCTGCAGCCAAAAGGCGTTAAATTTCCAGGGTGCTTTTGGGCGTGCAGAATGTTGGGTTACAATAAGATTTATCACCATATAGGAGTGATCAGATACACACCGAGGTTTGTATGCAAACCATAGTCGAATTTCCCACTGCTAAATCTATCCTAGACAGAGACCCGTGTGTTTTTGAGAAACAAGAGAATTGTTTAGCAGTAGGGTTTTGGTGCCTCCAAATATCTAACCAACCCACCTCCTGTAACAGTCTAGCCAGAGGAGTTGCCCTGCGGGCTCGGGACTGGGTGTTTATCCAGTTCTGGATCAAGCCAGCTGTTGAAGTCTCCCACTAGCAGCAGCGGGAGGTCCGGTTTTCCCTCCAGAAATTCCAGAAGGAGCTGGAGCACCGAGCATCAAATGGGGGAGGTATGTAAACACAAGCTAATACACATTTCAGAATGCAAATGCGACAATGCAAAAACACAAACCTACCCTCTTGATCTTGACCTATATACCACTACACTCACACCCCGGGAAAAGGAGGTGTGAGTGGAATGATACGACCACCCAATCCACGTATATTTCAGACAACCCTTAGTATCAGATGTTAAATGTGTTTCCTGTAAGCATATAATAGCAGGATTAAACTTTTTTAGACATGAAAAAATCATAGTACGCTTAAGGGGGGAGTTCATGCCCCTGACGTTCCAGGAGATCACCGGAGAGCCCTCCATTTCAAGAGCAAAGTCAACAGCGGGGTGGGGTTATTAAGCGACCTCCCGAGACAGAGGCCATGAGGAACTTGGCTGAAGCGGTGATGGTGGACTATTGTGGCAACAGGGTTCCATGTGATCAATGGAATGAAGTGTCCTGGACTGCAGGATAGATTATGCTGTAAACCACAACAGGGCACAACGGTGCCAACGAACAACAGTGCAACTTTAATTAGGTAGTTTCATGTTCGGTATGACACTCTCACTTTAGTTAGTGTCCGTGCAGAACTGAAAAGTATGATCATCCAAATTGAGTTCGCCAACAGGCAAAACTTCTGGTAGCAACCCGGCCTAAGGATAGGCCAGCTAACTGGTCTCGCATCTCAGATTAAACAAAAAATTTGGGAAGAGATAGTTAAAGAAAAAGTCACAGTTCACTTCCTTTTGCTTGAGAGATACATAATGATCCCCGGCATACAGGTAGCATAAAGAAAGAGCCGGATATGTTGACGGGTTATAAGAAAGAGTGCAGAAACAAAAAGAAAGTTAGAACACCTGCATTTCCCCCAAAAGAGTGTGGTATCCAAACATATAATCAAGCATACTGTTACCCATACATTGTCCGGGTCAGTTACCTTCTGCATCCGCTCGGTGATGGCGTAACGCTTGTTCGTGGTGATCCAGCCAGGCAGCCGCTTCTCTAGCAGACTCAAAAAAATTGTGCATGACCCTCCCTGTCATGTGCAGTTTCGCTGGGTAGAGCATGGAGTATGGTAGTTGCAAGGCTCTCAGGCGCTTCTTTACCTCACTGAACTTAGCTCTACTTCTCTGTACCTCAGCAGAGAAATCTGGATAGAAAGACACTCTGACTCCATTGAACTTAATGTTAGCCTGCTCTCGTGCGCATCTTAACACTGCCTTACGGTCTCGATAGTGTAGTAGTTTGGCCAACATTGACCTGGGAGGAGCTCCCTGTGGAGGAGGCTGTCCCGGAACTCTGTGGGCCCTCTCCACCGTAAAAAATGGGGTATAAGCTTCACGTCCAAAAATCTCCACCAGCCATTTCTCCACAAACGAAGTGGGGTCCTTGCCTTTAGATTTCTCAAGGAGACCAACAATACGAACATTGTTTCTGCGCAAGCGATTTTCTGTGTCCTCTGCTCTAAGTGTCTTGGGCCATGCGATATGCTGCCTTGGCTTCTCGCGCAAGCGGGGGTAACTTCTCCTCTATATCACAGACTCTGCTCTCAACTGCACTTGCTCTTTCTCTAACCTTTTGGAGGTCTTGTCTAAGTAGAGACACTGCCTCTCTTAGGCCCCCAAACTGCTCCTTCATATCTGTGACTGTAGCTGTGCACATATGAACGGCCTTCAGGATGTTAGCTAATGTGGGCTGCTCCAGGGTCTCTGGTATATCATCCAAGGGGGGGAGAGGGAGGGCGAGCAGTATCATCCAGGAAATGGCCAGAAGTACTGTCTGTGTCATGGCTCCAGTCAGCCTGTGCAGTTAACTCGGCATCCTCCCCTCTGTCTGCCACCCCCCCCCCCCGCATCCTCTTCCACCGGGCCCTGCAGTTCTTCTGTATAGTACAATGTATCTCTGTACTGCTCCTTACCCGGTGGCTTCAGAGGTTTTCTGCTGGTGCCATCCCTGGATTTATCTGTCGTTTGCGGCGTGCGCTGTGTTTTGGCTGCAGCAGCGGCGGCGCCATCTTGAGAGTCCGGTCCCGCCATCTCCAACGGGCCTCGGCAGGACTTCCCCCGTGTTCAGAGGGCCGGTGGTGGGTCCGGGTGATGGAGAGGCCCGGTAGCCAGCTGGGGGGGGGGCGAAAAGAGCAGGATCAGGGCTGCCGGGGAAGGATCAAACGACGGATCAGGCAGGAGCCGTGAGAAGTGCGTCCTCTCACATTCCGGTCTTGGCCACGCCCCCGTATGATTTATTATTAAACAAAAATTTACACTTGAATGTCCCACCACTGTTTAATGTCCTACCACGGTCACACACTATTATTATAAATTTTTTTAGCTCTGACATATTCCACTTTGTTGTACAGAGAACACTTTAGAACAAGTTGTGAAATCCCGCTCCCAACGTTTTTTTTTTTTTTTTTTAATTAAATGATTATTTATAGGCAGAATGTCAGGGTAGGGTGTTGATTTATATTACATAAATCACTTAGAGTAGAGACAATTTTAGAATCTCAGAGTTTGTTTTGAACATTTTCCAAGGTCGTTGTTCGTAATTTCCTTGAAGCCGTTGTTCATATTTCTGCTGTGTTTTTTTTTTTTTTTTAAGACCTCGTTCTAGGTTTAGTCCTTACGCTCTTTCAATAGAAATGAAATAGAACCAGTTATCTTCAAAATGTAATGTGATCCTTTTCTTCCCTAAGACTCTAGCTGAAGTTTCAAATCTGACTGATCATGGACGTGTTTGTTGACATGATGATGAAAGTGGAGAATTGGGATGATTGACAGTGTGTTCACTCTTAAAGGGGTTGCCATGTCAGAAGGTTTATTTATCTTAATGCATTCTATGCATTAAGATAAAAAAACCTTGTGTGCAGCAGCCCCCCTCAGCCCTACCTAATGCTTACCAGAGCCACCTCTCGATCCAGCGATGGCCATGACTGCCTCAGCCATGTGGGACTCCCCTCTTCATTGGCTGTGACACATCAGCGGCGCCATTGGCTGCTGCTGTCAATTGTAGTCAGTTAGCCAATAAGGAGAGAGAGGAGGCGAGGCCAAACTGCAGCTCCGTGTCTGAATGGATACAACTCAACAGGAGGGAGGGGCCAGGAGAGCCGAAGAGGAACTCGAGAAAAGGAGGATCTGGGCTGCTCTGTGCAAAACCAACTGTACAGAGCAGGTGTATATATAACATGTTTGTTTTTTTTTATTGAAAAAAAAAAAGGAGACTTTACAATCACTTTAAGCTTCGTACACACTTGTAGTTTTTTTTTTGTTCATTGGCTGAGAGCGCTGATTGGAAGACAATCAGTAGACCTTTTTTGGTCATGCCCCTTCAGCAGAAGCCGGCCTGACTGCAGTACACACGGTTTGATGCCGCCCAACATTTGGCCTGTGTGTACTAGGCTTTACTGGCCTATCCTATCACATCTCTGTCCCTCAAACAGAGACTAGTTTATTAAAGTCAATGATCAGGCATTGTAAAGGATGGACTTGTCTGTTTTACAGCAACTCAATATTGGGATTGTTGTGCTCAGCATAAATGAGTACATCCCAACAGATTGTCAGAAAACCTTTACCTTCCTTTCAGAAGCCACATTCTCTATGGGGCACTATACTACAAAATACTCCCACAAATGCGGGTCATTGATTGCACCCAAGATTTGTTAATTTGCACACGCTAAAAAGTATTTTTCCTAACAAATGAATTCAAGACCATGTTTCAAAAATGAATAAATGAATACATCCTGATGAAAGTCTTGGGAGCAAAGCTAAATTTTGGACAACAAAATCCTACTTAATAAGATAAGTCCAGGAGATAGTTGATTATAAAAGGGTGTTACTTAACCACTTAAAGACCACCTACCACAGATATACTGTGGCAGGGCAGCTCTATTGCACAAAATCACGTACCTGTACGTGATTTCGTGCAATAGATACTGGGGGTGTGTGCCGATTGGACAGAGGTGGAGCCAATCAGTAGGTCCGGCAGACCTGATGTCTGCCGGCCACCCATGATCGTTCCCCAGAGAGGCAGAACGGCAAACAAGGCAGATCGGCGTTCTGACAGAAAAGAACATGGAGATCTTGTGTTCCTGGTAAGCAGGAACACCGATCTCTGTTTTCATCCAGTCAGACTATCCCCCCACACAGTTAGAAAGCACTCCCAATGGACACACTTTGATCGCCCCTGATGTTAACCCCTTCTTAGCCAGTGTCGATTAGCCAGTGTCATTAGTACAGTAACAGTGCATATTTTTAGCACTGATCACTGTAATGTCACTGGTTCCCAAAAAAGTGTCAAAAGTGTCAGGTGTCCGATTTGTCTGCCGCCATTACTAGTAAAAAAAAAAATAAAAAAAATAAAAATGCCATAAAAATATCCCATAGTTTGTAGACGCAAAACCGATCAATATACGCTTTTTGGGATTTTTTTAACGAAAAATATGTAGCAGAATACATATTGGCCTAAATTGATGAAGAAATTAGATTTTTTTTACATTTTGTTATTTGGTGTGTTTTATAGCAGAAATGTAAAAAAAATTGTGTTTTTTTTTTTTTGTTTTTTTTTTGTTTTTTTTTTTGCAAAATTGTCGCTCTTTTTTTGATTTATAGCGCAGAAAAAATACAGAAACCACCCTCTGGACCTCCTGGTCTCTCTCATCTACCTTTCTACATTTCTTCTTCTACTCACTATATATTTAAATTGAGTTGGGCGGTCCTAGTTCCTTGGGGTGTCCGGTTATACGACATTTACAAGTCCTATATGGACATAGAGTGCTGTACCTAATAGATACACTCTAATGCCCCATACACACGGTCAGATTTTCCAATGGAAAATGTGTGATAGGACCTTGTTGTCAGAAATTCCGACCGTGTGTGGGCTCCTTCACACATTTTCCATCGGATTTTCCGACACACAAAGTTTGAGAGCAGGATATAAAATTTTCCGACAACAAAATTCCGATCGTGTGTACACAAATCCGACGGACAAAGTGCCACGCATGCTCAGAATAAATAAAGAGATGAAAGCTATTGGCCACTGCCCCGTTTATAGTCCCGACGTACGTGTTTTACGTCACCGCGTTTAGAACGATCGGATTTTCCGACAACTTTGTGTGACCGTGTGTATGCAAGACAAGTTTGAGCCAACATCTGTCGGAAAAAATCCATGGATTTTGTTGTCAGAATGTCCAAACAAAGTCCGACCGTGTGTACGGGGCATTACAGTTCAGTGATCCATTTTGGTGTCCTGATTTCATACATATTGATTGGATGTACTTATGCTACGTATACTGGTATACCGATGTTTCTTTATTTTTGCCTTGTTGACATGGAACTGCCCTTCTGCTGAAAAGAAATTATTTGAAAAAATAAAAACTGCAGAGGTGATCAAATACCACCAAAAGAAAGTTCTATTTGTGGGAAAAAAAAGGACATCAATTTTATTTGGGTACAGCATTGTACGACCGCGCAATTCTCAGTTAAAGTAACGCAATGCTGTATCTGTAAAAATGGCCTGGTCATTAAGGGGGTAAATCTTTCCGTGGCTGAAGTGGTTAACAAAGAAAACCCCTTCCCATTTCATGCTGTCAGCGATGGCACCACATCGAAGAGAAATGTCACAAGGCCTGAGAGAGAAAATAATTTCTTTACATAAGAAAGGTGAAGGCTACAAGAAGATCAGCAAAGCTTTACTTATCAGTCAGATTACTGGAGCAAAAGTGATACAAAAGTGGAACAAAGATGGAACTGCAACCATCTCACAGGGACGTCCAGGCCGTTCACAGAAGTTCTCCTCGACAGGAGCATCTTCTGATCAGAAGGGTTGAAGAAAACCGCCCTGCAAGTTCACTGCAGTTAGCTAAAGAAGTAAAAAGCCAAACTGAGGTGATTGTATCCTGTGACACAATATGGCATACACTGCAAAGGAATGGCATGCATGGGTGTCATCCACAAAGAAAGCCTATCCTAAAGCCCATGCACAAAAAACCCCACCTAGAAATTGCCAGGGCCCATGCTGAAAAAGAAGAAGACTACTGTGACTCTGTACTCTGGAGTGATGAGACCAATATAAATGTTTTTGGAACTGATGGCTTCAAAACTGTATGGCGTCACAAAGGTGAGGAGTACAAAAAAATGTGCATGGTGCTATTATTAAACATGGTGGTGGCAGTGTCCTTCTGTGGAGCTGCTTTCCATTGATGGTATCATGAATTTACAGATGTACTGCTCTATATTGAAAGAGAAGATGCTACCATCACTCCATGCCCTTGGTCTTCTAAATCCACTGTTGTATTTCTGAAGAAGAACAGGGTGAAAGTGATTCAGTGGCCAAGTACTTTTATATCTCCTGGTCTGAACCCAATGGAACACCTATGGGGACTTCTGAAGAGACAAGTTGAGCATCACTCTCCATCCAGCATCCAGGCTCTAAAGGAGGTCGTTCTTGAAGAATGGAAAAAGATAGATGTTGCAATATGTTGCCAACTTGTTCATTCCATGCCTAGAAGACTTGGTGCTGTCCTTACAAATCATGGAGGTCATACAAAATACTAGATGTAGTAGTTTTTGTTGTGGGGTATATTCATTTTTGCATCAACTAATTTGAGTAAAACTGAAGATTTTGTAATCTAAGTTCTAATATTAACCTTACTTTCATGTAATGATCTAAACAAATGTTCTATAAAATTCAGCTTTGTCAAGATTTTGGAAATTGTTCTAGTGTTCATTGAGATATTGATTAAAATCTTACATTTCAAACGGGGTTTACTCATTTATGCTGAGCACTGTGTGTGTGCTCTTGTTCTCTATTTTTCGTTCCTATCCGAAAATGCGTTCGTCTGTATGCAATTCAAACGCGCAAAAAATCACGCATGCTCGGAAACAATTTGACGCTTGCTTGGAAGCATTGAACTTCATTCTCTCAGCTCGTCGTGGTGTTGTACGTCACCACATTCTTAACGGTCGAAAGTTCAGAGAACTTTTGTGTGACCGTGTGTATGCAAGGCAAGCTTGAGCGGAATTCCGTCGGAAAAACCATCCAAGTTTTTTCTGACGGAAATTCCGATCGTGTGTAGGCGGCATTACAGTCACCTGTCCGGTGGGGGACAAGTTGTTCTTGGTGGATCAGACACACACTGGTTCCTCCCATCAGCTGCTAGCTTATGCCTGGTACACATGATGAGATTATCAGCCGAATGATCCTCCTTTTTTTTTTTTTGCATGCTAGTCTGCATATCGAAAATGAAGAGGTTACTGAACTTACTAAAATTCTCATACGACAGAATAATAATTCAGAAGAGATGTAATGTATTGTTTCTGTATTGTATTTTCGGACGAATACTGTAAAGTAAATGAAAATCGTATGATCTGGTACGAGAACATTTTTCGTGTTTGTCCCTTCAGATAATTTTGGATGAACTGTCGTGATTGGCTCTAAAAGCTGTGTACTAACGATCATGTTATCGTACGATCGCTTCGAAAGCAGAATTTTTCGTCCGATCTGATCATGTATACTAGGCTTTACTGTTGTGTCTTGTAAAGGGGGACTTGATATCTGACACACCCAGAGGTATTGAATAATAAGGGGAGTACAGTGGCTTAGTGATTAACATTTCTTCTTTACAGCACTGGGGACCTTAGTTTGAATCCAGACCGGGACACTGCACAGTTTGCATGTTCTCCTTGTGCTTGGATGGGTTTCCTCTGGGTGTTCCAGTTTCCTCCCACATCCTAAAGCCTGGTACACACGTTAAGGGAGAAGTTCACCTTCGGGAACATGTTACATGTTCCACCTGTTTTTAGAGTCAGAAATCAGCGCAGCCGTGTGGGGCTCTGCCCACAAGGCCACGTCATTCATTTACACAGCTCTGTGTGTGAATGAATTGCATCCATTATGGCTTGCAGTTTTCAATGAACTACCACGGCGCTGTGGTATTTCATTGATTCTTCCTGTCGGATTGTATCTGCTTGTCCATACGAGATGTACAGGCACACAGATACACTGACAGATCTGGAGGAGACTTGCATGGCACCAGCGATCTGCTTTACAGGCTCCAAAATAAATAAATAAATGTACATTATTTTTTTTACCTGCAAGTGCATTCATTTTTTTTTTTCTAAAAAGTGAACTTATCCATTAAGCTTTTTTTTCTTCAACCCATTGGCTGAATGAAAAAAAAACAGAGAGGTTGCCGTGCTAACTATGTGATGTTAGTACAGCAATCTACCCCACTGTGCTATCCCACTGTGCTAGGGGGACTGCCGGAACACACTGGTTGCAAGTTCTGATTGGATGCCGATCGGCTGCTGGTTTTCCAACATGCTCTTTCAGCAGAAGCCGATCAGGTTATGTTGGACAGGCAGCTGTACACACGGTCCAAAATTTGGTTTCTAATGCAACAGCTGATTTCAGCCTGTGTGTACGGGACTTAAAGCAGAGTTCCATCCAAAAGTGGAACTTCCACTCATTTGTCCCCCCCCCCCCCCCCCCGGTCTTTGACAGGTATCCTATACCCACTTCCGGGAGACCGGGCCCCGGCGAATTATGTCAGCAGCTCGGCTCCCTCCTCCTTCCCCCGACGCCGGGACAGTAGGAGAGCGCAGCAGTGCCTCACGCATGCAATAGGGACACGGCGTGAAGCCGTAATGCTACACTGCTGGTTTCCCTTACAGGCAATGGCGGCGGCAGCACCCGACAGCTGGTGGAAACATCAGTTGTGGTGCCGACATCGCTGGACTCCAGGACAGGTAAGTGTCCTAATTTTAAAAGTCAGCAGCTGCAGTATGTGTAGCTTTAAAGACATGCAGGTAGGATACTTAACTCCTGTCTAGATTGGCCCTAGTTTATATGTATTCATGTGAGAAAGAGGACTTTAGATTGTAAGCTCCACGAGGACAGGGACTGACGTGACAATATGTAAAGTTCAATGGAAATTGTAAGCGCGATATAAATACCTGTAATGAATAAAATAGAGGCCGTCGTAGCTTTTTTACAGAGCCATTTGCCATCCACCGGACAAATAAGAATGACTCACCTGTTTTGTTATACTAGCAAGAGGGTTGCTTTAGAGTAGATGCAAACCTAATAACTGAAATCTCATATAATGTTTAATATGTTATTGTAATTTCAAAAGTCTTTTTCAATCTTGTTAAATTTGCAGCATTCATTAAAATGAACCCTGGCGATCCTGGCATAAAGCACTTCAGCTCGGAAGCATAACTAGAACCTTCAGAGCCCCGAAGCAAAAAGCCATGAAGGACTTTCCTGACCGCCGGGTCCCTTTCCTCTGGTCCCAGGGCCTTCCTTCCGAGCCAAAGGCCATTCCCCCTGAGCCTGGGGCCCTTCCCTCCGAGCCTGGGGTCATTCCCACTAATTCTGGGGGCCCTTTACTCCCACTGAGGGACCCTTTATAAGCCACACTGCTGCGACTTATCATGCAACTTGCCACAAAAAAAAACAAATTTGCATGACAAGTCAAAACACATTCATTTCAGTGAGTGCCCTCTTAATGCGACTCAAGTTGCAGCGATAAAAAAGGTTCCTCCTTATATATGTATCATCTGTTAAACTGTAAAACCTTAATAAAACAAGATTGAACTAAAAAAGGTTCCTGCACTACTTTTTTGGGACTTTGGTGCTATTTGAATGCCATATACTAGAGCTGCACGATTCTGGGAAAAATGAGAATCGCGATTCTTTTGCTTAGACTAAAGATCACGATTCTCTCATTCTTTAAAACGGTTAATTTAAAAAAGAAAAATCAGCTGTAGACGGTGCATGCGCAATCAACACATTTTGGGTTAACAAGTTTATACCCATCTATTCCTTACATCTGTGAAGGTAGATGTCAAGTCGCTGTGTTTTTTGTACATCATTTTTTTTTACCATATGTCACATTATAGGATGGTTTATGCCTTTAAGCACTTTAGTCTAATCAGTGGAGTTTAGCATCCACTGACTGTTGCACTTTACAGTCACCTATCCACCGTTCTATACAAAGGGCCTGAGCAATCACCCCTTAGCCTAAGGTAGCACCACCACAACCCATATTCCTTTAAATATGTCATTGCTTCGTATTACCTAAATCCTGCTTCTGTGAAGTGTGAATGCAACATCGGAAAGTGTGCACACTGCGCAGTCACTGCAGTGTTTTCCAGCCGGGGTCTCTCTGACTAAGCGACAGCGTGGTTCCGCCCAGGCATCCACCGCAGCACAGTTCCGATATCTGCTTGCGCTGCTTGCGTTCCACGCTGGTTCCGACGGCTTCTCCTCCGGTCCAGGCTACATCCCAAAAAATTGCGCTAATCCAGGCTGGAGATCGTGGGTGGGTGAATCAAGATCGCGATTCTATATACGATTTAATCGTGCAGCTCTACCATATACTGGAATGTTATTTTAAGTTGCAAGGAAATCGCAAGCAAGTCACATTAGTTTGGGGTCGCAGTAGTGTGAACCGAGCCGTACGGTCCCGCAGCTGTACCTGTTCACATGTTCTACAGCAGCCCCCTTCCTGCCATCTTGGGGGGGTCCCCCTACAGTGGCGTAACACCAGGGCCTGGTCACAAGTGCAACCTTTGCGACCCTGGTAGTCCCGCCACTGCTTCATTAATAGGGTGGAAACTCTCCTGTCCCACAGTTGTGTTCCTGCATTGTCGCGCAAACATGCTCCATTGTTGTCCCCTTCAGGAAAGCCACCCTGAAAAAAAAAGTGTAATTACTGGCTGCATAGAGGCTGCAGGAGATCAGCAGCCCTGAGATGTAACAAAGGTGAAAAGAGGATCGTATATATACAGAATAACAATTATTATCATTGAAAAGTGAAAATGTAGGTGATACCCTTCATGTGACTAAATATATTTTGAGTAGGATGCATGTTTAATAATAATAATAATAATAATGCTGCACACACATCTTTTATGGAGATACAATAAATCTGGACTGATTTAAGAGCATGTATGGAGTTGTGGATTGTCATTCATCACATTGGCAGCTGAGCAACTGCACATCCTGCACCCGACAGCTCAGGAGGATTCTTATTTATCTGGGGTAGTAGTACCTTTCTCTGTTGTTGATGAATGTTTAATAATACACATTCCATGGAGCAAACTAAATGTTATCCAGCTATAGTTTATATTACTTTAATATGCATATGGTGTAATAAAAGAAACACAAGCCGACATGAGCAGGCAGATTTTTTTTTCAGGCGTTCATACATACATGTATATATATTAATATATATAATAGTAAATACCGTATATATATATAATATATATTTTTTATAAGTCCATGTGAGTGTTTTTCTGGTGATCCTTCATATATTGAGTGATGTAGCACTTTTACTGTAGGTAGATGGACACTCATGTTCTAATTTTGGATCTCTGGTGTTTCTCCACAGACAGTCTGCTGATTGACTATCAGTTCACCTTCAGCCTCATCCAGGAGGATGATCGCCATCACACAGCCATCAACTTCATTGCCAACCCCGAGCAGGTGAGCCTCTGCATCCAACGCGTCATCGCCACTGGACGTCAGTCTGTGTCCATAGCTGGCCTTGATAACGTTGTCATGCGTCTGCGATCATCCATAATTAGCCAGCAGCCTGGCCTGTGCCGCAGATGGTCTTACAAACTCCATTTGGACTGTGGTCCCTGAGTCACATCCCAGATGTCATCAGTGGGTGACGAACTTGACAAAACTGAGGATGTGATGACAGGAGAGGCTGAGTAGAACTGTGCGAGTTTTTCACAGCTACCAAGACAAATTAGAGTGGAGGAAGTCATTAGGATTTATGTCTGAAAGTGAAAAAAATCTGAAATCTTTACATCTTTGTAAATGAATAAAAGAATATCAATAGGTTCTCCCACCTAAAATAAAGATTTCAGTCCTGGACAAGTGTTGGTTGTGACATCTCCTACAATAATGATATTTTTTTTCCTCTGCCCCTCTGACAATGGTGAGATTTCCTGCAGTAGTTTGTGTCTCTGCCCCTCCCACAATGGTGAGATTTCCTGCAGTAGTTTGTGTCTCTGCCCCTCCCACAATGGGGAGATTTCCTGCAGTAGTTTGTGTCTCTGCTCCTCCCACAATGTTGAGATTTCCTGCAGTAGTTTGTGTCTGTGCCCTCCCACAATGGGGAGATTTCCTGCAGTAGTTTGTGTCTCTGCCCCTCCCACAATGGGGAGATTTCCTGCAGTAGTTTGTGTCTCTGCCCCTCCCACAATAATGAGATTTCCTGCACTAGCTTGTGTCTCTGCCCCTCCCACACTGAGGAGATCTCCTGCAGTAGTTTGTGTCTGTGCCCCTCCCACAATGGTGAGATATCCTTGCACTAGTTTGTGTCTCTGCCCCTCCCACAATGGTGGGATTTTCTGCAGTAGTTTGTGTCTCTGCCCCTCCCACAATAGTGAGATTACCTGCAGTAGTTTGTCTCTGCTCCTCCCACAATAGTGAGATTACCTGCAGTAGTCTGTGTCTCTGCCCCTTCCACAATGGTGAGATTTTCTGCAGTAGTTTGTGTCCCTGCCCCTCCCACAATGGTGAGATTTCCCTGCAGCCATTTGTGTCTCTCTGTCTCAAAACAATAACTAAATCACTAATTCAAACTGATTTGACTATTTTGATTAAGCAAATCACATTCACATTTGTATCTAAAAATCAGAAAATCGTTTTTAGGATTATAAATTTACCCTTTAAGCCAGGAGGAATAAGATGATAGCACCTTTTTAGCCTTTGTGGTTAGATGTCATTGGTCAGAACACCAACCTTTACCTACGTCTGCCGACGGCCATGATGACTCTATATGCTGGGAGTTGTAGTTCCTCACAAATTTGCCCTTGTCTGCTGTATGATCCGTAGCAGATGGATCTCTCCCATGCTCCTAATTCTCCCGTCATCCTATACTATGTACATGTTCTGTTTCTGCACAGTCTCTGTGTGATTGGTTGTTATGTGCACACATTATTTTACATCCTTATTAATACTGCAGGATGTAATTTCCGCCCTAACGCTCTCTTCCTCTTGTGTTGCTAATTTTGTTATTATTTCATCCAGATCTCCCGCTAAGCTGACCCAGGCACTGATGTTTATACGCGGTGTGTGTGATGTCACTGGGTGTCAGGCTGCACTCACACCTCGTAGTATGCTTCTGCTTAAAGACATTAAAGCGTAACTCCACTATTATTGAGAAAAAAACATTCCGCTCTGGGCGATCTATGCAAATTACAAAGATTTTAACAAACTTTAATGCCGATTCCTACCTTTTATTGTTCTGAAGAAATCCCTGTTCGTTCTTCGGTGCCCCTGTGCTCAGTGGGTCTAATAATGGGAGTTGTTTTATAATTATCAATCAGCTGCAGCAGCTGCAGGGCTCTAATGAGGAATATTGCAGGGTCTGCATCCCTTTAGATGTGCTGCTATTAGGATTATCTTGCCAAAAATGACATTGTTGTTGCAGGGGATGCCTGAAATCTGACTTGTATCTTAGTGCAGACTTCTGGGAAAATCAGTGAGCCAATCACACAAGCAGAAAATGTTTCTGGGGGAGGTTCTGTATACATTATGTGTACAGAACACTTTCAGGTTGCCATATTGCATTTTACAGAGAATTTCAGCGCTGTAGATTGAAAAGGAAAGGTCATTTTTAAATAACATTCAATCAAAATATGACTTGAGTCACAATTGTATACTCTATTTTTTTTCTTTATTTGCAATTTTTTTTATCCCCATGAAAGTGGAGTTACCCTTTAAAGCCACACTAATCATAGTGTGATTGATTGTCTGCTCCTTTAATGAGCGATTTATCTGATTTGCTAGATTGCAGTGTGAATGTGTGCATTGGTCATTTTTATTCAAGGTGATCGTATATTTCGATATAATACAGTATAACATTGAAGTGATGAAGAGTTCAGTTTAGCTTATCTGGTTCAAACAATGTTTTTTTTCTCTTTCCAGTCAAACAAGAATTTGGATATTTCTATTAATGCATCCAACAATTTTAACCTCAACATCACATGGTCCATTGGATCTACAGGTAAGATAAGTCCCTGTGCGCACATGATCTGCATCTGAGATGTTGCACATTTGGCTGTCTTTGTCCGCCATGGAGATGGTGTCTTTTCTGAGTTGTCCATAACCACTTTAAAGAGGAAGTAAATTTCCATCTTTAAATTTTACCTATAGGTAAGCCTATAATAAGGCTTAAAAATATATATATATAATGTGTGTGTGTGTGTGTGTATGTAGTGTAAATATCTCCTAAACGTGCGCCGTTTAGGAGATATTTACTGTACATGCAGCCAGTGACATCACTGGTGCACACGTTCTGAAGGAACGACCACACCGTGCCATTCCTTCAGAGCCCTGTGCCATGGCCGGCGACTCTTACACGCATGCAGGAGAGTGACGTCATCTCAGCTTTAGCCAGTCACGAAGTTGGAGTCCGCGAACCCGAAAGCAATTCGGGTGAAGGTGGAAGCTATCTCCAGCGATGACATTGCATCACTGGAAGGCTTTGTTTTCAGGTAAGTTTCACATAATGTGCTAGTATGCGATGCATACTAGCACATTATGCCTTTGCCTTGCAAGTAAGAAAAAAAAAAAAGAATGTGCAGCAGTTTACAACCGCTCTAACACCAGGCCTATTCAAATCAACATTTTTTACCCTAGAAAATTACTTAGAACCCCCCAACATTATATATGTGTGTGTGTGTTTTTTTTTTTTTTTTTTAAGCAGAGGCCTTAGAGAATAAAATGATGGGTGTTGCAATATTTTATATCACACAGTGTTTGCGTAGCGGTTTTTCAAACACAAATTTTTTGGTAAAAATAGATTTTTATGAATTTTAGTGCACACAAACACAATATAAACCCAATTTTTTGGTAATGTATTAAAAATATTACGCTGAGTAAATACTAAACATGTCACGCTGTACGATTGCACACGCCCGTGGAACATGATAAACTATGGTACATTAAATTATCCATAGGCAAAGCTTTAAATGCCTTTTACAGGTTACCACTTTAGATCTACATGGGGGGTCTGGTGCTAGAACTATTGCTCTTGCACTAGCGGTTGCTGTGATATTTCATGTGTGGTGCGATCGCTGTTTACACATGCAGGACCACTTCATTGGTTCGCCTTTGAGTGCAAGCACGGGGGGATGGGGGTGTGTGCTTTAGAAATGTATTTATTCATTTATATAATTTATTTTTACACTCTCTTTAAAAAAAAAAAAAAAATTTGCATCAACTTTATTGCCATCACAAGGGATGGACAACATCCCTTATAAAAGCACGGGCCGTGACGAGAACTCTTTACTGAGAGATCTGGGTCTGTTAGACCCAGATCTCTCCTCTGCCCTTAAAAGCATCTGAACAAACCAAGATCAATTTGATCTCATGCTTTCCCAAGCCAGTAATGGCTTGTTTACACCTTGGCAAATCTGGAAGTGACAAAATACTCATCGCTTCTGGTTTCTTAGACCATAGAGATGATTTGGGGCATTTCTGTCCTGGACCATCTCTATGGTCAGCCCGGGGTGCAGTCCTGGGCTCCTTGGTCGGACGGGAGAGCCTGGGAGGATGGGGGGGCCCTTCCGCCACCCGTAAAAGCAATCCAGCAGCTAATTAGGTAACTGGGATGATGCCTGTAGCTGCAGGTATCATCCCAGTATAAACGCCTAAATCTCTGATATACCATGTGTTACTGAGGCTGAAGTGGATAAAAATCAGCGCAAAGGGGATCATAAGTCTAAATACTGAGCTGATTTTCCAATAGAATATCGAAACCAAAAACACTGATGTGATGTGAGAGTCAGGCTGCAGATCAGCTACTGTAGGCGTTGTTCACACAAACATTTCTCTGAGCGGCCATCTTTTAATTTTTGAGGGTAACCATTTACTAATGAAGGTGGAGAGAGCTTGTCAGGCCAGAGGAGGGTAGAGGCAGTAACATGAGGGTGTCGGGCATCATCCAGGCTCACCACTTAAACATTACAGGTAGGTTATTGTTAGACAGTGAAATTTAGGAGTCTGTTTAACAGTTAGGCCACATTCACATTGGTGTGCCTAAGCGTACACCCGTGTAAAGAACGTGTTTGCCCACATGGAGATGCATAGGTGTTTCATGCATCCCTGCGCAGGCAGTCCCATTCGTGTCAATTAGGATGCAGCCATTGTTCCCAATTTGACAGCCGTGGGGGTGTGTGGCTCTGAACAGACACTGTCTGCGTGTGGGACCACGCACCCACAGAGCTGTCAAATTGGGAGCAACAGCTGCATCCGTGGAGCAATTGACATGAATGAGACTGCCTGCACGGGGATGCACAGAATACCTGCGCATTCCCATGGGGGCAAACACGGCCTTCGCACCGATCTACACTTTAGTGCGCCCAAGTGAATGAGGCCTTAGCATTATGATGTGTTGCAGAAATTCATACTGTATGTGGGCGTTTATACCTGAATTCATAATTTTGTTAGGGTCCTGCAGCATAGCAATTGTAAATTGTAAAATTTAAAGTTACATATCTCAGGATCAGAATCCCTAAGGCCTCATTCATACCAGCACTCCTGCGTTTAGCTTTTCAAAACGCAAAAGAAGTTATCTGGGGAGTATAAACAACTTTTAAGTTCCCATATCTTTTTCTCCTGCATGTGGATGTTCCTGGCTTAAAGCAGATTTAGGTAGATAGATATATAATATAGTTTACTTGTTTTTATATCTATTTAGCTATTAGAGTGTCTAAAAGAATTCTGGATGCAGCTATACTGACTGCACGGAAACACAGGTAATCGCACAGTGTGAATGATAACATTGAAAAATCATTACATGCATTTTGAAAAGTCTTCTAAATGCATATAAACGTAGACTTGACAGTGCCATTGTGAATGAGACCTAATGCCAGGTACATGCGGGCCGAATATTGGCCAATTCAGCCAGCCAACATTGTATGTATGTATGTATATGTATGTATAGCTCTTATGACCAGCTCCTGTGGAATGGGTATGCTGGAAAACCAGCAACCCGATCGGCATCCGATCAGCGCTGGCAGCCAGTGGCTGTGGGCGCTGACCTGTGTGCGCTGTCAGGGGGCTGTCCCCCTGTCAGAACACAATAGCACAGTGGGGTACATTGCTGTACTAACATTGCTTGTGTTAGTGCATCGGTCTGCCAGTTTTTTTCCTTCAGCTCACTGGGTTGAACAAACAAAAAAAAACTTATAGTGTGTGCCAGGCTTAAGAGATGTAAGAAACCATCAGGTGATTTCACTCTCATCACATCTATGTAACACAGAGACATCATCAGTGGTGGGTGGACTGACCCTTTTATCCTTTCTCTTGTTGATAAAAGTTCCGCTTGCCACCAACTTGTCATTGCAAGACACTCTGAATTCTTATTATTCTCTCTAAACTTTGTATTGTTGCTCCTCTCCTATTCTCATGATTGTTGCTCGGCTTACTTTAATGATATTACTCATAGTGGAGATAATTTACTCTTTGAATAAAGCTTCATTAACATGTTAAGTTTTCTCCTTATTCAATTAAAATGACTTTGGTGGCAAACGGCATTGTCATATTCAAAAGCTGAGAGAAAATGGCAGCGTTATGAAATGTTGTGATTTAATTAAGATAAATTGCTTCTCACCAGCCACAGACAAAGATTTCAAATTCAATTTTAATTATTAACCTTAACATTGATGACAGACAATAGGAGTGATTCTGCAGGGGTAGATAGAGCCTTTTCAAGCGTGACTTCTCTGGGGTGTGTGTCGCCCCCTTTACAGCACCCCTGTCTCAGGGGATGGAAGGGTCTTTATCTGGAGCCTTTTTATTTAATTTTTCCCTTCCTGCGCTGAAGGTTTTAGAAAGAGACGTCACGAAGGGGGCTCAGAGCCGGTGGGACTTATTGTAAATGAGAGCAAGCAAAAATCTCGCCATTGTTTTTCCATCTGCTGGCAGGAAAGCAGAGAGCTTGTGGCATTACAAATATATTTACATATATTAATGAACTTGGATAAAAGTTGAATTTTCAAAGATAAAGAAGCCTTCCATTGGGGACCCTGATGAGATCTGAATCATAGGAAAGGAAAAACGCTCTCTGGAAGTCACATTGCAAGAAGAGTTTGGAGAACTTTTAATTAGGTTTTAAAGATAACCGGTCACGATGGGGCTTGTGTGAGAGTACCTGAATACTCAGTTTTAGCTTGTGATCATTGTATAGGCTTATTCACAAAATCTTATTCCCTTACTTTGCTTTAAAGAATCCTACTCTTCACTTTGACAGTCAGGGGTGAGATGTTACTAAGGGCCTAAAGGTTGCTACACTGTGAATTGCTTGAGCTGATGAAATGCTTCCTATTGTGTACCTAGGGGCCTGCGTTGACAGGCTTTTGTCAGCTGTAAAATCTATAGGAATGCAAATCCCACATAAAACAGGTCAAATGCAGGTCAGATGGAGGTTAGCTGCAGCTCAAATTCACCTGTCCATGAATTCTGAATGATCTCAGATACATCTCATATGCATTAGATCCTAGGCACTCTAATGCACACTCCATAATTTGAAGTGTAATAACAGATATAGTGCAGTCTTTCAGTAGCATTAAGCCGACCATAGAGCTCCAGCAGGCAGGGAGTGGAGATCTGATGTCACACGCTGCACAGAGCAGGGAGCTGAGTGTAACCTGAGACCTGAGTGGACAGAAAGGACACCCCCCCCACTCAACAATGTGTCATTGGGGATCTTCCCATCAACTCTGACCATCTTCCTTGTCCCTGCTAAAGAAATGCATCCTCAAAACATGATGCTGCCACCACCATGTTTCACAGTGGGGATGGTGTGTTCAGGGTGATGTGCAGTGTTATTTTTCCACCAAACATAGCATTTTTCTTTTTAGGACAAAAAGTTTCATTTTCAGTTTGTGGGGGACACATGTTTGCTGTGTCCCCCACATGGCTTCTCGCAAACTGCATACAGGACTTCTTATGGCTTTCTTTCAACAATGGATTTCTTCTTGCTACTCCTCCATAAAGGTCAGATTTGTGGAGAACACGACTAATAGTTGTCCTGTGGACAGATTCTCCCACCTGAGCTGTGGATTTCTGCAGCTCCTCCAGAGTTACCATGGGCCTCTTGGCTGCTTCTCTGATGAATGCTCTCCTTGCCCGGCCTGTCAGTTTAGGTGGACGGCCATGTCTTGGTAGGTTTGCAGTTGTGCCATACTCTTTCCATTTTCGGATGATGGATTTGTGAGATGTTAAAAGCTTGGGATATTTTTTATAACCCAACTCTACTTTAAACTTCTCCACAACGTTATCCCTGACCTGTCTGGTGTGTTCCTTGGCCTTCATGATGCTGTTTGTTCACTAAGGTTCTCTAACAAATCTCTGAGGGCTTCACAGAACATCTGTATTTATACTGAGATTATATTACACACAGGTGGACTCTATTTACTAATTAGGTGACTTCTGAAGGCAATTGGTTCCACTAGATTTTAGTTAGGGGTATCAGAGTAAAGAGGGCTGAATACAAACACACACCACACTTTTCAGATATTTATTTGTAAAAAAAATTGAAAACCATTTATCATTTTCCTTATGTACCACTTTGTGTTGGTCTATCACATAAAATCCCAATAAAATATATTTACGTTTTTGGTTGCAACATGACAAAATGTGAAAATTTTCAAAGGGTATGAATAATTTTTCAAGGCACTGTAGCAGAGAGAAAAGAAAACAGGTAGGAACCACACTAGGTGCTTTGGATTGAGGCATGTACACACTATAAAGGGAGGTGCTTTGTTATTTTTTTATTTTTATTTTGGAGGTTTACAACCACTTTAACGCCAAACAACCAGATTGCTAAAGAGAGTCTTGGATCATTTAGAGATCATTGGCGATGGTTCTTGTACATGATCTCCCAAAAAGACAATAGCACAACAGAAGCCGATAGTACAGTATGAATTGATCTCTAAAGCCCCGTACACACCGGACGAACGTCGGGAGACATTGGACGGTCTATTCAATAAAAACCTTTGACATTCGGCCTGTGTGTATGTCGGTCTGTCCGACAGAAGTCAGCTGTTTGTCCGGCTTCTGTCGGACAAGCATGCTGGAAAACCAGAAGCCGACCGACTCCGGATCAGCACTCTCAGCCAATGGCAGAGAGCACTGATTGGAGTGTTCTGTCAGAACACAACAGCTCAGATCGCTGAACAAGGAGATCGCTGTACTAACTTCAGATGGTTAGTACTGCGGCTCCAACCAGAGCTGTCAGTTTTTTGTTTTTTTTTTGGTTGAACGAAAAAAATCTTGTAATGTGTACCAGACATAAGCTTGTGTTGACCTCTTACAGATTGGGGTCAGTAGACTTGGTGAGTAGCATAAATTACTCTCGCAGCACTGAGATTTGCTGAATATTGTATATAAGGACTACATATATGGTTCTTTTGCCAGCTGCTGATACTGGAAAGTACGTTAGACCAAGGCAGACTGTTTTAATATTATTGTTACTGACAGATTGCATCATAGGTGTCATTTTTGATTTTGCCCGTAGTTACACTTTAACTATTGGTATGTTTGTTCAAGCTGTTGATTGGACAGCTATACTCAGACTTTAGCTGCTGACCTCTAATCCCCGTTTCTCAGTACAGTCCGCTATTCTAGAACTACAGAGGGTGGAAAACGCTGACTGCATTTTCACAGCCTCAGATTCCGCATCTTTCAGAAGGTGAGGATACTGGAGGGGGGAGTGGGGTGCAGTATATGGTGAAATAGAGCATTCAGCTTCAGAATTGGAATGCCAACTTCAGAGCTATTCAGTTCTTGCATTGAGTTTAAAGCTTAATTTCAGCGATGGCATTTTGTATGTACTTACAGTGGTCCAGCTTGGACCAATGTAACTATACACATACCATACATGTGAGATCCCTCTACAAGCTGGAAATCACTGTAGTAGACACCACTAGTACTAGCTTCCCATTTCCATGCCAAGGGGCTACCCTGCTGCATTGTGAACACTGGAGTTTGACCACTCGGCAAGAGCACCATTCACAAATTGTGTTGTATTCTTTCATTGGTTGCAAAGCGTTCTCTGATTGGACATGGTGGAGAGTTGAGATGGTGATGCTCTTCGTGTTGTTCAATAAGGGAATGCCTTGCATTCACTGAGAAGATGCAAAGGGGTTGATTTACTAAAACTGCAGAGTGCAAAATCTAATGCAGCTCTGCATAGAAACCAATCAACTTCCAGGTTATATTGCTAAAGCATATTTGAACAAGCTGAAGTTAGAAGCTGATTGGCTACCATGTACGGCTACACCAGATTTTGCACTCTCCGTTGTAAGACAACCCCAAAGTGTCCTCTGAATGGCATTTGTGCTGAGTGTTCGACCTCCTGTGATCACAATGCAGCAGGGCAGCCGCTTGGCATGGGACCTGGAAGCTAATGGAGATCACTGGGGTAACAGTGTCTACTGCAATGATCTCCAGCTTCCATGTGGATCCCACAGGTATGGCATATGCATTATTACATTGGTCCAAGGTGGACAATACCATACCATTCCATACCTGGAATTTTCTTCAACAAGTTGTGGACACTGGGCATTCCACACATGCACAAAAAAATGTGACTAGTCCTTCAGCCCCACTGCCGCTTCCCCGTCTCATTTGCTGGCAATTCCCAGATGTCAAAATGACAGGTGTGAGTTACTGTGCAAATACATTAGCGGTGGATAGAAGCTGCTGCTCTCAAAAATGGATCATCAGTTAAAGTTTATATGAACATTGTTCAGATACAAAGTAACATTGTTTGTAAACATTGTTCAGATTCAGGACAGGAGAGGTACAAAATAATATATCTTTTTTTTTTATTCATCTGCGGACCAAAGAAATGAGCTTCACTTCCCATATGTTGTCGGCTGGCCCCTATGTGCTCTATGTAGCCCGTCATGTGTACATAAATTTTTGTGCTTAGCACATAGGTATCCCATTTGTTGCAATGGGCTGCCCTACACATGACAAACGCAGCAAAGGAGCTCAAGTATCTCTTTTAGCTTTGTGTGTTGTTTTAGCTGCACACTTTTACAACAGTGCGTCTTCCTTGTTGCATTTAGGGTGCCAATACCTACCGTAGTGTAACTGCGGACTAAAGGATAAGTTACATGTTCCTACTGTTTTTAGGGAAAAAAATTACCCTTTTAAGCTGAATTACAGGTATGGATTCGATTGCATAGTTACGTTGGTCCAGCTTGGAGCAGTGTCAATATGCATATGCATATTTTTCTTTTGTTTTTCCAGTTTGTTGTGATTTTCCACAGTTGAACTGCTGCTTCCATTATGATAGCACGGGGATTTTTTGTTTTTTCTGTATGCATATGCCATACTTGTGGGACCGCTGAGAATTACTGCAGTAGTCTGCATTCCTACAGTGATCACTGCTGTCTTCCAGGTCCTGTGCCAAGCAGCTGCCCTGCTGCATAGCAACCACAGGTGGTCACTTACTTGGCATGGGTGTCATTCACAGAATACTTTTTTCTCCATAAACGCAAAGCGTTCTCTGATTGGATAAGATGAAGATTGTGACGTCACTGTCCTGCCTCTCCAAACAATTTTTGCAAGAAAGCATTCTATATATATTTTTTTTTCATTTGTTATATTAAAGTAATTTAAAGATCACCTTGTAAAACAACTCGCTCAGTTTAAAATAGAAATGAAATGCAAAACATTCCCCTTTTTTTTTATAAGTGATCACATTCCCTCTGTTTTAGTATAAGAGCTGGGGGAGGAGAAGCAGCAGCACACTGATTTTCCCCAGTGAATGGCTGTGCAGTGGGGGGGAGGGGGTGTCAGGACAAGTCTGATCATTGGAGGAGAGCAGGCTGAGTTCAGTTCACATAGCTAGAGAACTGACTACGGTGTGCTCTCCTGCTTAGTGTGGTCAGTTTTGTTTTAATAGGAATGCAGAGGGACTGGCAGGAACATCAGGGATTTCACATAAGGGAAGCAAAACAAAGAGAACAGGATACTGTCTCAAACAAGTACATGCTACAGTAGGCACATATCAGCAATATGAAGTGTTGGGGTAACAAACACTTTAAGTCATGACAAAGTTTTTACCAAATAAAAAGGGCCCATGAAAAATATGCTCTAGTTCATAGGAAGTTTACAGGTGTGAGAACTGAGGTGGTTAAATGTGAAATTTTCCTTTGTGTACAGATCAAAAACAAAAACAGTTACCAATGTGGCTCAGTGACTTAGCAAATGAATACAATTATTCCACCTCCAGACATGCGAAGACCTTCGCGGTGCGATCTCCTGCCGTAATTACCAATCCATCTCCCTGATCAAACAGAACTGCCGGGCTGTTAAATGCGGCTCGTAAATGTCACAATGTATCGTTATGTAATGTGTTCCTTCCCCGGACCGTCCCCCCGGCCCGCGCACATTCCCTCTCTGGCGCACCAAGCCGTGAATTTTTATTGACACGCGGAGTAAATTTTCGACAGGTCGGCGCTGGAGAGGGTACTAAACAGGACTTGTTTATCGGGAAATTTATCTCCTAATATTCTAGTTCATTCATTTTCCCAGACGCGCTGTTTTTTTTTTTTTTTTAGGCAAGGCCATAGAACGCAGCATCTGCTCGAATTTTTCCACCCATAAAATTAAGACATTTTGAGCTGTCGCAGTTTGTCACAACCCTAAAAGAGAAAAAAAAATGATATTGATTTAAAAAGCAAATCTGTGCCGTGCATTGTATAGTGGCACAGTGTATGACACCGCCGGGCTTATACTGTAAAACAGCACTGACTGCAATACCCGTGGCAGCCAAAAAAGGTTGTTGAAGAAATGATATCGCCATTGGACAGTTTGTATATTTGCTGGATGCTGTATTTTACACATAGAGGAGCCAGTCCATCCAAATTTCCGATTTTTTAGATGGAGTCACCTCTCCGCTAGCTCTGAGCCTTAGTTCCTAGCTCCTCCCTACTTTGCTTGGGGTTTTTTCAGTTCTCCTATTAAATTCTGTATAATGTGAGAAAAGTGTGACGTTCATATTGGGTGGCCCCCCAGAGATTATCGGTGGTTTATGTTAACTGGCACATGCCCCTACTAGACAAATGGACAGGGTCCCTTTGCAGGGGGAGACCACACGCAGCTTGCATTTACCTTCCTGGAAGCTTAATTTTTGATGGAGGGGGGGGGGGACTTAAAGTAATATTAAATCTAGTCACTAAAATCTTATATAAGCTATAACGTTTAAACCCGCCGCTTTCATTAAGATAATTTATGGCGATGAAGGTCCTATTTAGGTGCTTCCTTATATAGGGTGACAACACTGTCCCTGTGTGCCTTTTGTGCTCCTACATTGTCAACCTGTCACATGCACCCCTAGTGGAGACTACAAGCACCTGTGCCCACAAACATTGCTTAAAGCGTTTGTTAACCCCCAAAAAAGAGATCCTGTTCATTTAAAGCATGTTATACAGCACAGTGCTTGTGCTGTGTCATTTGGCCTTCTGTAACACCTGTATTACCTAGCTGATCCTCCCATTTGTAAACTGACCACGGTATATCATGGCTGCTGAGCCCTGACACCGTGGTCAGTTTACGTGCCTCAGTCATCAGCAGCCTGCTATCTGTCTCCTCTATGCTCCCCACCCCCCACCTGTCAGCTCGTGACAGTGCCTGTCCCCGCAACTCCTGCTCAAATAACTTTCATATTTTCATACCATCCCCTCTGTGTTCTAATTGTACAAAAAGATATAATAAAGGGAAGATCATCACTTGAAAAAATAGAAATGGTGTGATAATTTGCCGACTCACCCCTGTTAAGCTAACCGTGAATAGTGGGCTTGGAATTTTTGCTCTCAAATTATTTTGGGGGGTGAATGTAAGTGCTTGGGTGGGACTTTAATTTTTTACATTTTTTTTTTTTTTTTTTACTTAACTTTTTCTTCATCATATAGGGGACTCCATGTCCCCTATGTCATAGTTTTTCAACTCCAGTCCCCAAGTACCCACAACAGGTCATGTTTTCTGGATTTCCCTCAGATGAAATGACTGTGGTAATTACTTAGGCAGTGAAACTGATCAAAACCCCTGTGCAAAATAATGGTAAGCCTGAAAACCTGACCTGTTGGGGGTACTTGAGGACTGGAGTTGAGAAACATTGCCCTATGTGATGATTTTTTGGTGAAAGGTTCTTTTTAATGAGACACCAGGGGTCTATAAGACCCCTGATGTCTTGCCTACTCTCCAAAAAAGCTGATTGACTACTAGCAGGGGGAAGTGACACAGGGACCTGAAAGTGGCGTTTTACATGTCGCTTCTGAGACAGCAAGATGAAGGGAGAGGATACCATGTTTTCTGGCATCCCTTACTTCTAACCAGTGCCACCCCGGTGGCCATTACAGGGATGTGTGGAAGCAATCGCGGCCAGCTGCAAAGCCACCCAACTGCTTCCATCTGGCAGTGCCATCTCGCCAGATATAAACACACTCCTGGCACCTGCAGTCACTGGGAGTGTGTGTCAAATACCCCGTTGCTGCTGACATAGTTTCTGAATCTGCCCAGGCTGATCAGGGAAAGCAAAATATAAGCAAGTTAAACTTCGCTTTTTAACGTTTGCGCAGAGCATATTTTAGTTCTGATTTTTTTTTCTCTCAACATCTCAGCTTTTGTTTTTCTGTAATGAATTGTGCAGGGATGATTTCATCCATATTTATACGCAGAACATTGCGCTCCAGCCATTCGGAGTGACGTTGCTGTCCCGGCGTGATTGCTGTCCTAGTGGCAGAGCCCGACATCGGACACAGCAGCAGGATGCTGCTGATTAAAGGACAGAGATGCTGCAACCTTTCAGAGGAAAGAAAAAAAGCCATTTACCACCGAAATGTAATCTGCATATATTTCATCAACAGACTCTCTAAATAGAGCAGGAAAATTTTGTCCAGAACCTTTCCTACTCTACTACTGGCTGATTTTTGTGATTTAGGATTGTCTGAGACCTTAAATTAGAGGTACAACCTAAATTAATGACACTTTGGGGTCAATTTGCTAAAACTGAAGAGTGCAAAATCTGGTGCAGCAGTGCATGATAGCCAAACCGCTTCTAACTTCAGCTTGTTCAATTAAACTTTGACAAAAAATCTGGAAGCTGATTGATTCCTATGCAGAGCTGCTCCAGTTTTTGCACAAATTGTCGCAATTTTAAAGCAACCATAATAATTAGTCAGAATAATGTGTGTTACACTATGGTTGCCACCATGTCTGACTGGGTACAGATTTTTAATAGGGATGCACCAATACCATTTTTTTTTTTTACAACAAATACGAGTATCTATACTTTTTTTTTTTTTTCTATTAGTACTCACCGTTACCAATTACCGATATCTACTGCAACTGTTTTGTATACACTTCAGCTGTCCACAATGGTACAAAGCATTGAAAAGTTATTTACAAATGAAATAAGTTTAAGTTTTTTAAATGTTGCGCTTTTTTCAATGTGAAATGTGTAAATATATACTAAAGCTGTAAAAATATTACAGAACAAAGCAAACAAAAAAAATGTTTAAATTATTAATAGTTTATAAAATAGAAATGAACAAAAGAAAATCAGCAGGAAAATAATTAAATGTATAAGGAAAATAAGGAGTTAATTAAGGCTGATTAGAGTAAATTGAGGGTTAATAAGGGGTTAAAACAGTGGTACATTTAATAAAAAAAAAAAAAAACCTTGACAGGTTGCTTTAAACTGACTTCATCTACAGAGGGAAGTTCGTCCCTTTTGATCTGTAGTGCTTTTTTTTTTTTTTTACACTTCAGCTGTCAAGAGGGGAACCCCACTGACAGCTGAATGAGTCACCCCTTGTTAAAGTGTTTGTTACCCTAAAAAAAAAAAAAAATAGATTCTGTTCCCTTAAAGCATTTTACACAGCACAGTGCTTGTGCTGTGTAATTTAGCCCCCTGTATCACCTAAAAAACCTGGCTGATCCAGTCTGGTTCTGCCCTCCCCTCTGTAAACTGACCACGGTTTATCATGGCGGCTGAGACCTGTCACTGTGGTCAGTTTTTGTGCCTCCCTCATCCGCAGCTCTGCTCTGTCCTCCTCTCCCCCCTCCCTGCCTATCTGCTCATGACAGTGTCCACCCCTTCCCCACTTGCTGCTTTAAAAACTATAATCTATTCATGCCATCCCCTCTGTTATATAACAATATGTGTCCCAGTGTCTGATCTATATAAAAAAAGCTGATTATAACTTATCTTAGAATATCTCCCGACACTCATGTGACTCCTTGTCTCTCTCTCCTCCCCTCCTCCTTGGCTTATGTCATTGGGGGTTCTCGGCCCCTCCCGCTATAACTGTCAGCCAGGGAGAGGAGAGAGCCAAGGAGTGACGTGATCGCCAGAGACGCTCTGATATAAGGTATAATCTGCATTTATTTTATATAGATCAGACTCTGGGACACATATTGTTACAGAGGGGATGGCATGAATAGTGACTTAACAACCACTTTAAGGATGCATCGGCCCCGCACCTTAACAACCGATAATTGCTGGCTTTTTTTTTTGTCAGCTGTCAGTGAAGGAATCCCACTGACAGCTTAAAGAACCGAGCCTGAAAGTATTGATTTCAGGTATCAGAGCATTTGCAGAGTACCGATACTCGTGCAAATGCTTAGTATCGGCATCGGTGCAACCCTTATTTTAGAGAAAACATTTTTTGTAAACCTGTTATAGTTTCTTACCTGGAGATCCTTCCAGTACCAAAACATCTAGTTCATAGTTACATAGTTAGGTTGAAAAAAAAAAGAAAGACACAAGTCTCTCTAGTTCAACCAATAAAAGAGAGAAAAAAAAAAATCATACAATCCCATATTTGAAAAACGCGAAATGAACCTGGAATATGCAAACTGCAACCTGCATAGGTGTGAATCAGGCCTCAACCACTGCCTTGCAATCAACAGGAGTTTTGTCAGCCTGCTGTGGGAGTTCCTTTGGTTGGCCATTGGACTGCCTGCCTGATAGATCTGATAGGCAACCCAACAGCCAACTGGAGGGCACAGAGCAGGCTGACAACCCCACTGCTAATTGTAAGGCAGCAGCTTGGGCTAGCCATATATCATAAAAGATTTCTCTTGTTCAGGCCCACAGGCTGAACAAGCAAAGTCTATTGATTTCTCCCACTGATGGCTTTTGTATTCTGACAGTTGACACCCACAGAATACCCAAACAGTGACTGCAACTGATTGGATCTAGTCACTGTAAGGCCTACAATTTTTCGCCTTCTTCCTTTGATTTTCGTATTAAAGTATGTTGGGCAGGAGGATGCCACAGGGCCATCTATGACTGAAATTTGTGCTGGTTCTTCAGGAACCAATCAAAATTCACTCCATGCATTGTCAACTTTTGTTTTCTCAGCCTGCAACAGGAAGTGCTGCTACTAGCAGGTACAAAGTCACAAAAAGTTTAATTCAAGAAAACTTGATGCCAAACATACTGAGAAACGAATTTTGGCTTTACTTGAATTTAAAATGCAGTCCATCAGACTCAACACATAACAGGCTGCCTGCAGAAAACTACAGGAGGAGGCGGAGACGAGACCAGTCACCCTGTACAAGGAGAGAAAGCAGTAGTGAGCGGTCTTTATTACAGGAAAAGTCTCACACTGGATTACTGCATGGATCTGGAAGAAATACACAAACCACATAAGGATTCAAGGAAGAATACACAGGACTCTTGTATTTAGACAATATTTGCTTATCCCTGAGTAGCACATGTCTGGGTATTCTTTTGTAAAGTTTCACTTTGTTTAACCTTTTTACTAAGATTAGCATAAATTTATTTTGTAAAGTGAACCTGATCTACTTAAGTAAATGAACCTCACCATAATGTGTGTTAAGCGTCAACTCAGTATGGAAAACAGCTTAATAAATTGTATAATAGCGTTTCATATAGCATATAAAACCGTGATAGTTTCTTATATTGAACAATTAAAGCTACTTATTAAATATTGTACCATGACGATTCCTTATATTGTATAGTGAAGTGTTTAAAACTTGTGTTGCTTCTGTGTTTACAGCTGGCACGATATCAGGGGAAGAGGTCCCGCTGGTGGCCCGGTCTAACATTAAAGAATATCGGGACAGTTTCTCATGTGAGAAGTTTAATTTCCGGAGTAATCCCAACATCACCTTCTATGTCTATGTTAGCAACTTCTCCTGGCCAATCAAAATCCAGGTCAGTCTCACGCTTTTCCCTACAGACCCTGTAAGAACTTATGTTGTGTGGTCTTACCACAATGACTCAGTGGGCCATCTCCACCATGTTCTGCTACACAAAAGTTTGTTGCACATTTACCATCACTTACAAAACACTGACTTGAAATGGGTTACGCATGCAAGACAAAACCAGAGAAATTCCCAGCTCAACTCACCAACCAGTCTGCTTACCAACTGAATGAACCTGTCTACTAGTTTGCATTAAAAACAGGTGTTTCGTTAGCACACATTTGCAAATGCATATGTAAGCTGCAAGACCACTTCATGACACCCTGTATTATCTTCAGTCCTAACCCTTGTAAATTTATGAGCGTCTCCACAGTGGAAGCACATGCATTCTAATGGAGAGATAAGGGGCAGGTGGGCCTGGAGGTAGCCCAATCCTCCTTAAAGGCACAGGGGCACACTGAACACCCAGAATATAGCACAAAGGCAGCAAAGGTGTCCAGTGTGTCCCCTCACCAATATTACATCAGTAACAAACAAAATGGCCCCTGCCCCCACCTATAACTGGCCTTCACAGCAAGGAGCACATGGAACTGCAAAACAAAACCAGAGAAATTCCCAGCTCAACTCACCAACCAGTCTGTTAACCAACCAAATTAGCCTGGGGTTTAGTTAGCACACATTTGCAAACACATGCAGGGATTGGGCTACCTCCAGGCCCACCTGCCCCCTATATATCCATTAGAATGCATGTGCTTCCACTGTGTAGACAGTTAATACAGGGTGCCATGAAGTGGCTTGCAGCTTATGCATGCGTTTGCAAATGTGTGCTAACTAAACTCCTGTTTTTAATACATACTGTTACCGTATATACTCGAGTACAAGCCGACCCAAATATAAGCCGAGGCACCTAATTTTACCACAAAAAAATGGGAAAGCTTATTGACTCGAGTATAAGCCTAGGG
This sequence comes from Aquarana catesbeiana, assembly GCF_042186555.1. Lineage (NCBI taxonomy): Eukaryota > Metazoa > Chordata > Amphibia > Anura > Ranidae > Aquarana > Aquarana catesbeiana. Next base: position 51,182,779 of record NC_133331.1, on the reverse strand, counting down.
TGAGAAATGCGCAGCTACTGTAAGTGGAAAAGAGGGTCAACAATGCCCATTTGCAGCCTCACTGTACCCATTTGCAGCCATAGGTCCCCTGAACTTCAAACTTGGTAGTTAAGGGTTCCTAGATGCCCCCCCCCCTAGCTGCAGCCAAAATTTGGGGTCTCTAGACCCAAAGGGTCCCGAAATGACACTGCTGCAGATGGACACAGTTGACTGAATTTGGGGCCCCGTATCTCGGGGCCACTTAATGCTAGGAACCCCAAATTTGGTGTGCAAACCCAGTTGAAATAGCACTACAACATATCCTGGGGGGGGGGGTTTCCTAGCACCAAGTGGCCCTGAGATACGGGGCCCCAAATTCGGTTCAGGAAATGTCAAGCACTTTTCTGCAGCAGAGAATGACATTTTCCGAACCGAATATGGGGCCACATGGTGCTAGGAACCCCAGCTTTGGATATGTTGTAGTGCTAGTTCCACTGGGTTTGCACACCAAATTTTGGGTTCCTAGCACCAAGTGGCCCCCGAGATACGAGACCCCAAATTCAGTTCCGAAAATGTCATTCTCTGCTGCAGAAAAGTGCTTGACTCGAGTATAAGCCGAGGGAGGCATTTTCAACAAAAAAAATGTGCTGAAAAACTCAGTTTATACTCGAGTATATACGATAGGTTAATTCGGCTGGTAAGCAGACTAGTTGGTGAGCTGAGCTGGGAATTTCTCTGGTTTTGTCTTTCATGCATTGCCCTTCCATGTGCTCCTTGCTGTGAAGGCCAGTTATAGGTGGGGCAGGGGCCATTTTGTTTGTTGAAATGGGTTACCGTTTATATTAAAATGTATTTTGGTTCTGCTTCCGAAGTGCAATTTTATCCCTAAATTGACAGACAATAAGCTAACCACACACATTACATTGTTTTGGAGCCTATCCACACTTGAGTGTTGTGGCGATGCACCTGCTCTACGTACCTTCCTAGAAGTGTATAATCTAAGGTTCCTATCTCACATGTGCACACATTGTTTTGGTTGAAAGAAATAACCCCAATTATTTAATCATGGTACATTACAGCCTGTTATGCGACGCAGTGCATAAATTCACTACATTACAATACAGTTTCCACGCACACAAATAAATTACATACACTCAGTAGTATGTTGCCTAACGTGATGTGTGTAATAAAGTTTTCTGAACCATCACGCTATGCATGACTTTACTGGTAGTACTGCAACTCCTAAGGTACCACCAAGATACCTAGTGTCCCACGGAAGGTCCCAGAGGAAAGCAGGTCTGCAGGTGTTGGAGGCCCCCCACAAAAGGGTCTTTCCTTAACCTTCAAATGACTATCAACTTACCTGTCCAGAAGCCATTTGCATCGAGGATCCGGACCCCGACCTGATCCTTCACCAAGGTGCAGAATCGCTGAAGGTAGGTGGCAGTGTCCTTCCAGTGTGTGGGTTCCGCATGGATACCATCACCCGCCTTACCTCCCACTGAATGGGAGAATTCACAACAAAGTTGCAGAAAGAGAAATTGGGACCAGCAGTCTTCACACTCTCACAATATCTCCTGCAGACCTGTAACGATACAAAGGTTATGTAAAATATACCTCGTATGAAGGTCTGCTCTGACAGTGTCTCTGCCTTACTAAAGCCCTGGTGGAGGATCATCATCTTCTCAAAGACTTCAGTGGTAATATCAGGGACTGGCCATCCACCTCCTTCAACTTCATCATGACGGTCTGCTTCATCCAGGGCTCCAAGGGAGGGAGCACTTCTGCAGATTCTGTGCACATCGGAAACAGGATTTCATGGTAAAGACTGACCAGATGGGTCAAAGAAAATTACTACCAAATGGTTTGGGTTTTTTTCTTTGTAGTTTCATTAGAATTTTTTGGTGGTGGGTGACTAATGTTTTCGCTAATAAAAATTGTTTGATATTTTCTTACCTTCTGGCACTGGGCCACCAGTTCAGTCACCTGCTGGAACCCTTGAAAATACACACTACCCCCAGGAATAGGGAAACGTCAACTTCTCCCCTCCCTCCTATGATGCAGCACACCTGGAGTGAGCAACCAATAGGCAGGCCTAAATCTCTAGTGGGAGAACAGGTTGACTGGGATCAAGAAAACCTGTCATCTTGTTCTGGGTGACTTTGCCTAGCAGTCTAAACCTGTGACTGAATTATCACTTTTAGTTGGAGTATTGTGTAGGTATGAGGGTTGCTAATTACATTCTCCTGTGTTAGGGTCTCTCTTTGTGTTACTCAGTCATGATTTTCCTTTCCACCACATTTCTGCATATCCACCGGTAATTTTCTCTTGTTGCCATATTACCTTTTCAATCTGTGAATTTGTTTTACATAATTTATGGAATTCCTCGCTGTGAGTCCTCAGAGATCGACATTAATCAGGCGCGTCCAGTTATTGGTTGGATGAGCTCCAATACAAGCACAGCGTGGCGAGGCCTCCTCTGTGGCTAGTTCATCAGTTCCTCGTCACTGTCAGTGTCGGCAAAGCCGGGAGGGATCCTGGCCGCTGTCCTTGTTCGTGGTTCCACCTCAACGATTTTTCTGTTGTTTTACTGGAATCCCCCAATGTGCGAGGGGAAAAGGCTTTATGCTAGTTGAGGATTTTTACGTGTCGGCTTGTTAGTAATTATCTGAGCGGCTTGAAAAGATTCTGAGAGTAAAAGGGAGGCTGAAAGGATGGAACCTCAAGAGAAGGAAAATGAAAAATAAATTAAATTTGGATGGTTTTACACTTTTCATATTTGAATCCTTGTGTTAATACAAAAATGTGTTTAGAAATGTATATAGAAATGTGGATGTCACACTTGCCTCTCCTCCGCTCTAGCACTGGGTCCCTTTCTGGTGTGTGGCCGCTAGCACTTCTGGTACTTCATCTTAAGTTCCCGCACTGCCTTAAATGGTGAAACGATGTTAGGCTCAAGTTTGAGCAACACATTGCTAGGACTAAGCTGAGCCCCCCTGCTGCAGTCTCTGCTGTGCAATCCAGTAACCTCTATGTCTCCTTTATCACCCTATGACCCCATAGAACCCTGAGCATCCTGCGTCACCCTAGGTGCCCATTGACTGCAGAGCACCCTGTGCATCCTGTGTCACACTGTGAGCTCAGAGACTCCAGATCATCCTGATTATCCTGTGTCAGCATGTGAGCCCAGGGAATCCAGAGCACCCTGAGTATCCTGTGTCACCCCATGAGCCCAGTGACTCCAAAGCACCCGGAGTATCCTGTGTCACCCCATGAGCCCAGGACTCCAAAGCACCCTGAGTATCCTGTGTCACCCCATGAGCCCAGTGACTCCAAAGCACCCGGAGTATCCTGTGTCACCCCATGAGCCCAGGACTCCAAAGCACCCTGAGTATCCTGTGTCACCCCATGAGCCCAGGACTCCAAAGCACCCTGAGTATCCTGTGTCACCCCATGAGCCCAGTGACTCCAAAGCACCCGGAGTATCCTGTGTCACCCCATGAGCCCAGGACTCCAAAGCACCCGGAGTATCCTGTGTCACCCCATGAGCCCAGGACTCCAAAGCACCCTGAGTATCCTGTGTCACCTCATAAGCTCAGTGACTCCAAAGCCCCCTGAGCATCCTGTGTCTTCCCATGATCCCTGTGACTTCATCATATATCACCCATCATGTGTCCAGTGTCTCTTACTGAGACCCAGTGTGCCCTATATTGCCCAGTAAATCTTTGTGCGCCCAGTGTGCCTCTGTGACACTTGTGTCTCTATATACCCTTTAGTACACTCCTGTTATCCCCAGGATAGACTCTTCCCCCCCTGTGGATATGGACCCCTGTCCGAGACGGTAGTGTTTAGAAGCATGTTCTATCATTTTAATGATAGCTTCATTTCTGAGCTGGCATCTCAATCCAGGAAGTAGGTGGTGACTCTGGATGATGTCTGAACAAACATGGCTCTGTCCTACAGATAAAGACATGGTCATGGGAAATTTATATTTTATATTTATATTGATACTGACACATTACTGAACATGCATGAAGTTTTTGGCATTGCCATTGCAGCTGGAGTACAAGAGAAGAATGCAAGGCCAGAATTTAGGGAGCTCATTTTCTGGCAGCGCAGATGCTAATTGGTTATCACTTCCACCTGGCAGCACTAGAGTCGTTGGTTCAAATCCTAACCATGGCACTACCTATCTGGAGTTTGCATGTTCTCCCTGTGCCTGCATGGGTTTCTTTTGGGTACTCCGTTTTCCTTCACACGCCTAAGACATGCTGGTAGGTTAATTGGCTCCTGTCTAAATTGGCCCTAGTACCGTATGTATGAATGTGAATGTGCAATGTGTATACAGTAAAACCTTGGATTGCGAGCATAATTCGTCCTAGAAACATGCTTGAAATCCAAATCACTTGTATATCAAAGCAAATTTCCCCATAAGAAATAATGGAAATTCAGATGATTCGTTCCACAACCATTTATTCATAAGTCCTTCAGTTTATAGTCCATATAAAAAGATTATAGCAATGTGATAGGTTGTGTAACCATAAAATGTCCATCCACAAATGGAAGCCTCCACAAGGGGATTAGAAGCAAAATCCAGCAGGAGCTACAGAGTATAAAAGAGAAGAGAGGCGCCTCTAAGTGTAGTAATATGGTTACATTTAATGAAGGTACAACATTTATCAACTCTCATGGTTGATGATTAACCACCACTTCAGCCCCAGAAGGATTTGCCCCCTTCCTGATTAGGCCATTTTTTGCGATACGGCACTGCGTCGCTTTAATTGACAATTGCGTGGTCGTGCGATGTTGTACCCAAGCAAAATTTATGTCCTTTTTCCTCACAAATAGAGCTTTCTTTTGGTGGTATTTGATCACCTCTGCAGTTTTTATTTTGTTTGCGCTATAAACAGAGTGACAATTTTGAAAAAAAAAACACAATATTTTGTACTTTTTGCTATAATAAATATCCAAAAAAAAAACAAACTTTCTTCATCAGTTTAGGCCGATATATATTCTTCTACATATTTTTGGTAAACAAAATCACAATAAGCGTATATTGATTGGTTTGTGAAAAAGTTATAGTGTGTACAAAATAGGGGATAGATTTATGTCATTTTTATTATTTTTTTGTTTGTTTATTAGTAATGGCGGTGATCTGCGATTTTTATCAGGACTGCGACATTGAGGCGGACAGATCGGACACTTTTGACACTATTTTAGGACCATTGACATTTATACAGCAATCAGAGCTAAAAATAGCCACTGATTACTGTATAAATGTCACTGGCAGGGAAGGGGTTAACACTAGGGGGTGACCAAGGGGTTAACTGTGTTCCCTAGGTGTGTTCTAACTGTAGGGGGATGGGACTGACTAGGGGAGGAGACCGATCGGTGTAAATACACGATCTGTCTCCTCTCCCCTGAGAGAACCGGGATTTGTGTATTTACACACACACATCCCCGATCTCGGGTGCCTGGCGGACATCGCTCCCGCCGTGCACGCACATCTGCTCCGGGGACATGCGGCGGGCGCTTGTGCCTGCTTTGATGTCTTAAAGGAGCGATTTACAGCTACGGCGATTTGCACAGCCGCGCCAACCTGCCGCAGTATAACTGTAGTGACTGGTTGGCTAGCGGTTAAAAGAGGCACATCTAAGTATGCAGGCATCTGGGGTAAACATGACCACATAGACTGCCGACTCTCACCACTGTCAGTCTGCAATTGTGACCGGGAAGACTACCCTGCAGTAGAGCGTTTTGAAATCGAGGCTTGAAGTGCTCGTGGAAGGGATGACGTTGATGGCGGTGAGGAGGACGGTCTATGTGGACAGCTTTACCCCAGATGCCTGCATACTTATATGTGACTGTTTTAATCATCAACCATGTGACTTGCTAAATGTTGTGCCTTCATTAAATATAACCATATTGCTACACTTAGAGGCGCCTCTCTTCTGTTTTAAACTCAGTTGTGACATGACGCTACTTGTATATCAAGACATCGCTTGTATATCAAGTCAAAATTTATTTAAAAATTTTGCTTGTTTTGCAAAACGCTCTCAAACCAAGTTACTCTCAAACCAAGGTTTTACTGTATATGTAAAGTGCTGCGTAAATTGACAACACTATACAAATACCTGTAATAAATAAATGATGGATCATGACTTGTTTGATGTGCGTGGAACTCTAACAGTAGGAAGAGGTCATGCCTGTTAGGACCCAACACACAGCCTATCCTCCCTTCCTTTATTCCACCAGCTTGCTGTTGCTTCTTGATTTACTGCGTACAGATACGAAGCATTGATCTCCCACAAATTACTAATTGCTGTTTGGCACATTTTGCATGAGGCGGGCATTGATAAGGAGCCGTGAATTGCGATGTCCAGGCTGATGCGGCACCAGCGTTCCAGTACTTCCAGGAACACGACGGGTTTTATGGGTGCGTCTGGCCCGATATGCCACTTCTCCAGTATTATAAAGAGTGTTTATGACTGCTTTAATGTATAGTTAAGGAGGAGATGAGGGAGAGAGCGGGACGGCTGCCAGAGCATGGGGAAGATGGATCCCGTCCAGGCACATCATTTCTTACAAAATCTCCCATTTCTGACAGAGAAAAGACTTCCCAGAATTTTCAAAAATAAACCACAATAATATGGACGACCAGTGAATAATGATGCACGATTAGTATATATGGGCACTTTAAAGTAGAACTATAGGCAAAAAGTAGAAATTGATGTGTTGTCCATCATAAAAAGTGACACCCCGTGTGCATTTTTCATGTCGTTATTCTAGTTGTAAAAATTAAAATATTGCATTCTTAGAATAGAAGGTATATACAGTGCCTTGCTAAAGTATTCAAACCCTTTGACATTTCCCACATTTTGTCATGTTACATCCAAAAACGTAAATGTATTTTTTTGGGATTTTATGTGATAGACCAACACAAAGTGGCACACAATTGTGAAGTGGATGGAAAATGATAAATGGTTTTAATTTTTTTTTACAAATAAATATGTGAAAAATGTGGCGTGCATTTGTATTCAGGCCCCTTTACTCTGATACCCCTAACTAAAATCTAGTGGAACCAATTAGGTTAGCTTCAGAAGTCAACTAATTAGTAAATAGAGTCCATCCTTGTGTAATTTAATCTCAGTATAAATACAACTGTTCTGTGAAGCCCTCAGAGGTTTGTTAGAGAACCTTACTGAATAAACAGCATCATGAAGGCCAAGGAACACACCAGACAAGTCAAGGATAAAGTTGTGGAGAAGTTTAAAGCAGGGTTAGGTTATAAAAAAAAATATCCCAAGCTTTGAACATCTCACAGAGCACCGTTCAATCCATCATCCGAAAATGGATGGCACAACTGCAAACCTACCAAGACATGGCCATCCACCTAAACTGACAGGCCAGGCAAGGAGAGCATTAATCAGAGAAGCAGCCAAGAGGCCCATGGTATCTCTGGAGGAGCTGTAGAGATCCACAGCTTAGGTGGAAGAATCTGTCCACATGACAACTATTAATCGTGCATTTCACAAATCTGGCCTTTATGGAAGAGTGGCAAGAAGAAAGCCATTGTTGAAAGAAATCCATAAGAAGTCCCGTTTGCAGTTTGCCAGAAGCCATGTGAATGACACAGCAAACATGTGGAAGAAGGGGCTCTGTTTAGATGAGACAAAAATTGCACATCACCCTGACCACACCATCCCCACCGTGAAACATGGTGGTGGCAGCATGGTGTTGTGGGGATGCTTTTCTTCAGCAGGGACAGGGAAGCTGGTCAGAGTTGATGGGAAGATGGATTGAGCCAAATACAAGGAGAGGAGGATGAGGAGGGAAGGAAGGACCAGTGGCGTCACTAGGGTTGGTGTCACCCGGTGTGGTAAAACATGGTATCACCCCCCCTCCCCTCCACCAACTATAGTTGCAGACTCTCCTCAGTTAATTCCCCCTCTCCATCAGTGCAGACCCTCCTAAGGAACCCCCCCCCCATCAGTGCAGACCCTCCTCAGGACGCCCCCCTCCATCAGTGCAGACCCTCCTCAGGAAATCCCCCCCCTCCATCAGTGCAGACCCTCCTCAGGAAATCCCCCCCCCTCCATCAGTGCAGACCCTCCTCAGTAAACCCCCCCTCCATCAGTGCAGACCCTCCTGAGGAAACCCCCCCATCAGTACAGACCCTCCTCAGTTAATCCCCACCCCCTCCATCAGTGCAGACTCTCCTCAGTAAATCTCCCCCTCCATCAGTGCAGACACTCCTCAGTAAATCCCCCCCCCCCTCCATCAGTGCAGACCCTCCTCAGTAAATCCCCCCCCTCCATCAGTGCAGACCCTCCTCAGTAAATCCCCCCCCACCCTCCATCAGTGCAGACCCTCCTCAGTGAAATCCCCCCCTCCATTAGTGCAGACCCTCCTCAGTGAAATCCCCCCTCCAATAGTGCAGACCCTCCTCAGTGAAATTCCCCCCCTCCATCAGTGCAGACCCTCCTGAGGAAACCCCCCCCCATCAGTGCAGACCCTCCTCAAAACCCCCCCCTCCATCAATGCAGACCCCCCTCAGTAAATCCCACCCTCCATTAGTGCAGATCCCCCCTTAGTAAATCCCCCCATGCACCTGGGCGGTGGGCGGAGGATTCAGTGTGCAGCCCCCCCCAGAGAGTTGCTTGCTCAGACTGTCACTCTCCGGGTGGCCGCGGTGGGCTTCTGTATAGTGAAAGGAGGCAGCAGGAGTGAGAGACTCACTCAGGGCGAGCGTGGCGCTGGTATTCCGGCTGAAGAGGAGCTGCCTCCAGGACCTTCTGCTGCCCTCGGAATGGTGTCACCCGGGTGTCGTCCAGGTGCGGGCCGCACCCCCTGCCTCCCTAGCGACACCACTGAGCCACCCGTCACTCTCTGGGCGTCATTGTGAAAGGAGGCAGCTGCAGCAGGAGTGAGAGTGAGGAGTCTCACTTAGCTCTGGGCGGCGTACCCCCCTGCCTGTGATACGCGTACCCCCGGGGTATGCGTACTACGAGTTGAGAAACCTGGGTGTATAGCACAGATGTAGGCATAGATTTACAGAGCCAGTATTATCAGCTTGCATTCAGCTGTTTCAGGATTCTTAGCCATTATTATTGCAAGCCAAGGCTTTACTGGCTGTAGAGTGTAGAGCAGAGATCTGCAGGCCACATCTGTCCAGTTACAAGATTTGGGTCAGTGTAGGTCAGTGGGATATCCTCAATGTGCACTAATTGCGGACCTTGCTTTGTGCACTGGTCCAAATCATTTGGTGGAGGGGGGATTATGAGGTGGGGTTGGGCTTGGCCCCTTAGTTCCAGTGAAGGGAACTCTTAAGGCGCTAGCATACTAAGACATTTGGACAATATCATGCTCCCAACATCCAACATTGTGGGAACAGTTTGGGGATGGCCCCTTCCTGTTCCAACCTGCACAAAGCAAGGTCAATAAAGACATGGATGAGCGAGTTTGGGCTGGAGGAACATGACTAGCCTGCACAGAGTCCTGACCTCAAACCAATAGAACACCTTTGTGATGAATTAGAGCAGAGACAGGACATGCTCGACTCTCAAAGACTTTTATATCTACATGAGTGGGACACATTATACAAACATGTTTATAAGTGATGCACTAAAGGCCAGAACACAGTCCACAGTCGTTAACATTTTTGCTGTTCCAGTGATCTCCTGGATGACGAGTCTGTCTAGGTCTGGAAAAAAAAAGGGAAAAAGGTCTCAGTTGTGATTTTTCGCACCTAAATGTAACGAATCAGAGGTAAAAGGATGTAAATGGATGCATGTATGTTTGCATAAGCCTCCCTATAGGCCAGGGGTCTCCAAACTTTCTAAACAAAGGGCCAGTTTACAGTCCTTCAGACTTTAGGGGGGCCACACTGTGGCTAGTGGGAGTAGAAAATGCTCCAGCATCAGTGGGAGTAGACAATGTTCCAGACTTGGTGGTAAATACAGTACCTGTGCTCAGTAAGAGGAGGAATATTGCCCAATAGTTGTTATTATTGGGAGGAGTAGTGTCCCCATTGTTGGTGTTAGTGGGAGGAATAATGCCTCATTATTAGGGTCAGTGGAAGAAATGGCGCCTCGTCATTGGTGTCAGTGGGAGGAATACTGGCTCGTATCAGTGTGAGGAATAGTGTGCCCCAAGGGCCAGATAAAGGCAAGCAAAGGGCTATTGCCTGCAGTTTGGAGACCACTGCTGTAGACTTTACAAGGGTCCCGTCACAGGTTGAAGGAACAAAACTGAATGGACATAGATGTCATAAAAGTGATATCGGTTTTATTCGGCTCCTGTTCTCAGCAGTGGATCAATTTGCGGATTCACAGAGGAAGGCCATTTGAAGAGACTCTTAGAACTCTTTCATTTTTTTTCCACTGTGGAGATTTCAAATCCTTTACTGAAGACACCACAGTAAGTGAGAAGAATTTTCTCTAAAGCAAAAGAACATCCCCTGTTAGACAGTTAAAAAAGAAATGATTAATGCGCTACCCATAAAAAAAAAAAAAAAAAACAGCTGCTACAAACCATGAGACAAAAAAGGTAACAAATATAGGATAAATTTTAGCGCTAAAAAACACATGTAATAGTGAATAAAGTTCAAAGTGCATGTAGACGTAATGTCCCAAGAAACAAAAAAAGGAATATATAATCCAAATAGGACAACAGTTCGCAGTGAGATTAAATAATCTGTGTATCGATCCTGTCTGCTTCCAAACCGTCAACTTGTATATCATCAACTTTAGCGAATAGATGAAATACGCTTACCAGAGAGGTTGGATTCTACTGCCATGAGCATAGAATCAATGGAGCTTGATGCCACCCTGGGCAAAGTAGTGAAGTGTTGGAGGCAAGGGTAGAGCCTCTACAGGGCCGGAACGTCCCCTCTATGTCCACGGAAGCAGAGCCAAAATGGATTCCAAAAAGCAAAGTGGTTTCTCAGTTCTCCAGGATATGTGGAAAAAGGAAGGAATGCTTCCACATAGTGTAATTCTGGGTGTTTTTATTCATAAAAAACCACAATACATATAAAAAGTGATCACAAAGTAAAAGCAGTGTATAGGGTCTGTAAAAGCCGCCCTACGCATTTCGGTCCAATGACCTTCAACAGGGGCATTACCTGGATCAAAATGACTGATCTGCTGTGGCTATTCCGGTTCATCAGTGTATGCCATTACCTCCTGTTATTAGCATTCTCAGATACATGAACTGAGAAACCACTTTGCTTTTTGGAATCCATTTTGGCTCTGCTTCGGTGGACATAGAGGGGACGTTCCGGCCCTGTAGAGGCTCTACCCTTGCCTCCAACACTTCACTACTTTGCCCAGGGTGGCATCAAGCTCCATTGATTCTATGCTCATGGCAGTAGAATCCAACCTCTCTGGTAAGCGTATTCCATAAATTCTCTAAAGTTGATGATATACAAGTTGACGGTTGGGAAGCAGACCGGATCGATACACAGATTATTTAATCTCACTGCGGACTGTTGTCCTATTTGGATTATATATTCCTGTTAGACAGTTATCAACCAAACAGGTTTTCCAATTGAATTTTTATTTCTCAGGACTACATATCCCATGGTACCTTTCTGCCTGCAAGCAGTGATTCCTGTACTGACTCCGCCTCCCAAAACTCCTCCTCTCAGCACCTCTGTAGTTTAAAAGGCAGACTCTGTGCAATGTGTGACACAGCAGTGCCTACTCACACGGCATAGGGACTAAATGTCACAGAATTCAAGGAAATGTGTGATGATCTTCAAAAGTATTGTTCAAAATAATAGGAGTAGGCTAGAAATAATTGAAATAAAATGTGGCTACTAATATACCGGTATGATTTTACATTTTGACCATAGATACACTTTACCTCTTGGTTCTGACCTACGCAAATATGTGGCCTCTTGGCGGGTGGGTGGTCTGAGCAGCCACATATTTGTGTACCAGAATGTAAATACAGCTGTGCCGAGAGCACGCGTCCTGCGTGCTCCCGGCACATTTAACGGTGGCTAAGCTTTCAGATCATGTGACCCCTGTGACGGCCAATCACTGTGGTTGCATGATCATAAACCCTGCCTCGCCTCCCGGCATCTGAAACCCCTTAAAGGGTCAGAAGACAATTCCACACCATCCCAAAAATTTGGGCTATAAATGCTCTTTAGTTTCATCCGAAACATTATTTTTTCTTTCATTTGACCTTTTGCCCTCAGTGACTTTTATCTATTTCCTTGTTGGAAGATGATTCTGCATCAATAGTGAATATCAAGCAATGTGAGTTTTTGGCGGTTGAGTTTTGCTGTTTTACGACTCTCTTCCTCACCTTGCTGGCAGGTGGTGACACGTGGCGGTGAGAGCAGCGAGAAAGTCTTCGTCTGCAGATGTCGTACTTTTATGGGGTGACAGATTGCAGAAAAGTTCCAGGCTATAATAAATCTCCCCCACGATCTCTCCTATCCCACAGAGCTGTGAGCTCCCATTGCGACCGGCGCCTTAGGCCCCGTGTCCATTGCAATCTGCTCCCTCGCAGCGGTTTACAGTTTTCTGAGAGCCAAGTAAATCAATGTCGCTGTCTTATTGGCCCCGGCTTTGCCCTTTTCGTTGGGGGGCGTAAAGTTATCCAAATCATTTCAATATTCTGTTGGGTTTTGTAAGGAGGCTTTTCTCTCATTCGGCAGAGATGGCCACAGTGCTGAGATAAATCAGCCGGGCCGGCAGACAGCTCCCGCTCTTTGCTGCCTTCTTTATGAGCTCCATAATGGTCCTGTAAATCATAGCGGAGTTCAACCATTCCACCCGGCTTCAGCCGATTCCATGCGGCGCTCCTGAGTCTGATTGACTTGCATAGCCTCGCCTAGCTAGCTACATTACTGTCAGAGCTTGACTTATATTACCCAGCAACCCCTCACCAGGTCCTGCTAAGTCTTCCTTTAAATGGAATTTAATTTAAAGCGACACCGCCATCCCACCTAATTCATTCTGGCACTGAACTTCCGAGCGGATCTGAGCACTGACTTCCAGGCTTTCTGGTCGGACTGGCCAGGTATAACTCAATAAAAACAAGATATTTTAGAATTTGACCGTGGCTTGTCCTGCTTCTTGAAACAAGAAGAACCTTTGGAAAGAGGTTGTAATAATCTTTATTTTAAAAGTTAAAGAGGGCAACATAAAACTAGTGCGATATTTGTCAGTGTTTGATAAACAAAAGCATCAATATCTGGTTCAATGGACGTAGAAGCAATTCTCAATGAATTCTCAACATGCTCATCATATATTTTGGTTACAATTTTGCCTTTTGTGTGCTTCACAGTAAACACAGTTTTACAAAAAATTCCCCAAAGATCAACAATTTTAAGTAAGTTTACGATTTTGTGTTGGGCCGCATTCATAGCCATCTTGGGCCGCAGATTGGACACCCCTTGATATAAGTGAAATTAGATGAAGGATACTGAAGTACTGTATAGAAGCAATTGATTGGAGCAACTAATGCCCATAAAATTGTAGAAGCCACAAAAACAATCACAAAATTTGCACCACGTGTACCCTTTTATGTTATCCCTTACCCCTACCCCAACCCCACTCACTTCCAATCCCACTTATATTATCCCTGACCCCTGATAATGTCCCTGGACTCATCTTCAATCCCCTTTATATTATCCCTTACTCTAATAATATCCTTGGGCTCACGTTCTCACCCCCCTGTTATATCTCCTAAGCTAGATGTATATAGGGAGCTTTTTTTTGTTTGTTTTTATTTCAACCAGCAGGTTGCAGGGATCTCCCCGATTGCGCTATTGCTCTCCTGCCCCCCTCCTCCCGTCAGAATACACAGGTCAGCGCCATTGGCTAAATGCTGTGATTGAATGCTGGTTTTCCAGTGTGATCGTTCAACAGAAGCCGGACGTTTGACCAGCGTCTATTAAGCAGTCAGTGGTACACAGAGCAAAATTTGTCCACCTCCTGCTGAGCCAGACAATTTTTGGCTCATGTATACCCATCTTTACTGTAATAATGTCCCTGGACTCACCTCCTATCCCCTTTATTTTTACCCCTTCTGATAACGTCCATGGACTCGCCTCCAATCCCCTACATAATATCTCTTACCCCTGATAATGTCCCTGGATTGACCTCCAATCCCATTTACAGTATAATATCCCTTACCCCTGATAATGTCCCTGGACTCACCTCCAATCCCCTATATAATATCCCTTTCCCCTGATAGTGTCCCTGGACTCACCTCCAATCCCCTATATAATATCCCTTTCCCCTGATAGTGTCCCTGGACTCACCTCCAATCCCCTATATAATATCCCTTTCCCCTGATAATGTCCCTGGACTCACCTCCAATCCCCTATATAATATCCCTTTCCCCTGATAGTGTCCCTGGACTCACCTCCAATCCCCTATATAATATCCCTTTCCCCTGATAGTGTCCCTGGAATCACCTCCAATCCCCTATATAATATCCCTTTTCCCTGATAGTGTCCCTGGACTCACCTCCAATCCCCTATATAATATCCCTTTCCCCTGATAATGTCCCTGGACTCACCTCCAATCCCCTATATAATATCCCTTTCCCCTGATGATGTCCTTGGACTCGCCTCCAATCCCCTATATAATATCCCTTTCCCCTGATAATGTCCCTGGACTCACCTCCAATCCCCTATATAATATCCCTTTCCCCTGATAGTGTCCCTGGAATCACCTCCAATCCCCTATATAATATCCCTTTCCCCTGATAGTGTCCCTGGACTCACCTCCAATCCCCTATATAATATCCCTTTCCCCTGGTAATGTCCCTGGACTCACCTCCAATCCCCTATATAATATCCCTTTCCCCTGATGATGTCCTTGGACTCGCCTCCAATCCCCTATATAATATCCCTTTCCCCTGATAATGTCCCTGGACTCACCTCCAATCCCCTATATAATATCCCTTTCCCCTGATAGTGTCCCTGGACTCACCTCCAATCCCCTATATAATATCCCTTTCCCCTGGTAATGTCCCTGGACTCACCTCCAATCCCCTATATAATATCCCTTTCCCCTGATGATGTCCTTGGACTCGCCTCCAATCCCCTATATAATATCCCTTTCCCCTGATAATGTCCCTGGACTCACCTCCAATCCCCTATATAATATCCCTTTCCCCTGATAATGTCCCTGGACTCCCCTCCAATCCCCTATATAATATCCCTTTCCCCTGATAATGTCCCTGGACTCACCTCCAATCCCCTATATAATATCCCTTTCCCTTTATATTATCCTTTTACTGTGATAATATCTTTGGACTTACCACCTATCCCCTTTATATTATTTCTCACCCTGATAATGTCCTAGGATTTATTCTTTTCTTCTCCCTTCCCCATCCAGCCAATAGTAATTCCTTTTTTTTTTTTTTTTGCCTTGGCAATAATAAATGTGTTTTTCTCCCCTTCTCCCCTAATATCCTCTATATCTCCCCTCTAACCCTCTCTCTCCCCCATCCTCTACCTCTTCCACCCTGCTCCCTTGCCGCTACTCTCTCTTTTTTTTTTTTCCCATCTCCTAAGTACATATTTCACATTCAGTCTATTGCTCTCTTCCTCTATCTCTATCTTGGTCCTCCTTGGCATTTTCACCGCCCATCCACCTTCATCTCTTCACCTTGATTCCAGTGTCCGATACTTTGTACATCGCTTCGAGTTCCTCATTAGTTCTCAGTTTTCTCTCTTCATCTTCCAACCTGGAACGCAGATTATCCTTGAAATTTTCCTTTTCCCAGAAGGGTTTCCTCCCTTCTGCTTGAAGCTTCATGTTTCTGCCAAGTCTGTTACTATCGACTTTGTGGCCATTCTATATTTAGTCCTCTTCGATTTTCCAAATGCAGATTTTGATCATATTATATCACCTGGAGCAAAATGACTGATCTGCTGTGGCTATTCCGGTTCATCAGTGTATGCCATTATCTCCTGTCATTAGCATTCTCAGATACATGAAAGGGTGTGCTCTGGATGCTTCTGAGATCTGTCCTCGGGTCATCAATGTTTCTCCATCTTGTCGTGTTTCTGGAGGCAATTGTATGTTCAATCTCTCTATCGTTCACTAGCTGCTTGTTACAAACTGTCCGCCATTTGCACCAAGATCTGCACTGATCTTGCCATTTTAACTAGATCTGCAAGCACTAGTGGGTCTACCTTAAATTTAAAGTGTAAACCTCAGACATGAAATGTTAAAGCTTATCCCTCTATAGTTTGTCCTTCGCTCAATCCAGAGCTCAAAGTGTAATTTCTGTTTCCTGCTTTGTTTCTCTGCTATCAGCATGAATCAGTTCTGACAAGTTTTCCCGACACCAATAGAAAAAAGGTTACAGGAGGGAGCTCCAGCACACAGCGTGTGATTGGCAGCCTCAACTCAATTCCTGTGGGCTGTGTGAAGGGGGGGTGGGGGGGGGTGTCCCTTCCCTTCCCTTTCCTTCCCTTCCCTTCCCTCCAATCAGCTCTCAGAGCTGTCCTCACTGCAGTGTGTTACTTAATCTCCCCACCTCTGGCTTTCTGACAGCTCAGATAAACTTTTAAGAACGCTAGACTTTGAATGGATGTAGTGAAGAAAAGACTGCAGATAAACAGGTAAATTTATATAGAGGGATTTGTTTAATCTCTGTGTATCACCTGAGGTCAGTGACTTCACTGGGTATATGTAAGGGTCGTTTTTGTGTTTATTAAATAGCAGCAGATACAAAAAGTGTAGCTCCTGACTTTTAATAAACACACACTTACCTGTCCCACGATCCAGCGATGCGGCTGCCCGAATTCTCAGTCCTTTCCCTTGCCTCTCTCTGGTGCCGGCATCACAAGTGTGGGCATGCGGTTGTGACAGCTTGCGGCTTCACAGGCGGGTGCACACTGCGCATGTGCAAGTCATGCTGCACCTTCTCAATGGCCGAGCAATCTTCTGGGACTTGTGAAGTGTCCCAGAACATTGCGGGGAGTAAGGGGGAGAGAATAACTTCCGCTCGAGTCATGAGTGGAAGTGGGAGCTGGGTATCTGTCAAAACGAGGTACCCACTCCCCCCCCCCCAAGAAAATGACAAATGTGGCATGTAAGGGGGTGAGGAGTCCTTAAAGCAGAAACTCCACTTTTTTGTTGAGCTCCACTTTAACAGCAGCTCTAGGCAATAAGTGAAACAATCTATTAAGTGCTAATTCTATCCTGCAAAAACTGCAGCTGTGCTTAATTCAGCAGGGTCTATTTAGTGTAACTATATCTAATTTCCTTTGTAACCCACGGAAGCCAGATTCCAGAGGGTACCTCACATGTTCAATTTGAGTGTGCTTCCTATGCTATTTATCTCATTCTCCGCACCTGTGCTACCAAAAACATTCACGCTTTGAGCCTAGGTTCACACTGATGCAGGTTTGAAATTGTGTGAGTTCAGCTGAACTCGCACAATTTCAAACCCGCATGTGAGTTCGACTTCGGGAGCCATTTCAGAGTCTATTGAAATCGTCCCCAAAGTCGTCAAAAGTAGTGCAGGAACTACTTTTGGGAAACGGTGCGACACTGCAAAGTCGGCTTCACACGGATTTGGAAGGTGCCGTTGCCGGCAATAGCGGGCGATTTGCCATGTCAAATCGCATGTGAAAATGGCCCGATGTGACCGTGGGCTGAAGGCAAGACTTAATTGATTGGTTTCACAGAATAACATCTTCGCAGATCACCAAATAATGCACACCAAGGAGAGGGGTGGATAAAACATAGAGTGATTGAAAACGATCACCTTCTAAAACAACCCACTCAGTTTAAAATGTAAAAACACTTGAAAGGCAAAACATTTTTGTATAGAAATAAAAAAAACATTATAAATACCCCCCCCCCCTTTATTTATAAATGATCAAATTCCCTCTGTTTTTAGCTGCATAAGAGCTAGGGGAGGAGAAACAGCAGAACACTGAGCTTGCCAGTGAATGGCTGTGCAGCAGGGGTGTGTCAGGACAAGTCTGATCATTGGGGGGGGGGGAATCGGAGGGGGATCAGCGTATAACACGCACCTGCGATTTTCCCCTGATTTTAAAGGGGAAAGAAGTGTGTGTTATACGCCGATAAATACGGTATATCACAGTTTACCAGTCATTCGATTTGGTGGCTGCATTAGTTTTCTTTTATTTATTTTTTCCCCCCTCTGTTTTCCCCTGGTGATCTGGCCAGTAACATGCCTCCTGTGTTACCCTAGGTTCACACCTTAGCGTTCTTGCGGCCCGTGTTTGCGCAGGCACAGCAGCCCATTCAATCGAATGGGCTGCTGTGCCTGAGTTTCCACAAAAAAAAGGTGCATGCATCTTTTCAAAAAATGCAGGGAAATTGCATTTTTTTTGACCATGCAATTTCCCTTTGTTTCCCACACCTGCAAACGCACTGTATGCTGAGATGCGTGGGGGTGCTATTCAGAATGAATGGCAGCCCTGCGCATCTCCTAAGAGCAGTGCGAGTATTTGCGGGTGCAGGAACAAATACCATCCCCGCAGCCACACCCATAGGTGTAAACCTAGCATTAGTGAACACAGGAGGCACAGCAGACAGCAGCATTGTCAGTCTGAGGGGAAGGGAAGTGTTAAATCTATTAGCAGATTTAGATACACTAACAAATTTTACGCCAAACCCCAGCTCACATTTTATATTCGGTTACAGCAACAGTTTTGTTTTCCTTTTGGGATAAAGGTTTTGCATGAATAGATAAAAGCTGATCATTTTAACCACTTCAGCTCCGCAAGGTTTATCCCCCTTCATGACCAGGCCAATTTTTGGCGCTGCGTTAATTTAACTGACCATTGCACGGTCGTGCGATGCTGTACACAAATAAAATTTGTGTCCTTTGTTTTCCGACAAATAGAGCTTTCTTTTGGTGGTATTTGATCACCTCTGTGGTTTTTATTTTTTGCGCTTTATACAAAAAAATAGCGACAACTTTGAAAAAAAAAAACAATATTTTTTACTTTCTGCTATAAAACATATCCTATAAAAAAAAAAAAAAAATGTAATAAATCAAACTTCTTCATCGTTTTTATTTTTACTAGTAATGGTGGCGATCAGCGATTTATAGCGGGACTACGATATTGCGGCGGACAAATCGGTAACCTAACTGACACTGTTTGAGGACCAGTGACACTTATACTGTGATCAGTGCTAAAAAAAATATACACTGTCGCTGTACTAATGACGCTGGCAGGGAAGGTGTTAACGTTAGGGGGCGATCAAAGGGTTAACTGTGTTACCTAGGAGTGATTACTAACTGTGCGGGGGAGGTGCTTTGACTGGGGGAAGACAGAGATCCATGTTCCTGCTTAGCAGAAACACAAGATCTCCATCTTCCCCTCTCACAGAGCGACGGTCTGCCTTGTTTACATAGGCAGACCGCCGTTCTGTCTTTCTCCTGAACGATCGTCGGGTCCCGGCGGACGTGCTGTGTCCAATGACAGCAGGAGCAGGTTGCCAGCGCTTCTTTAGTGTTGGGTACATTATTCCCATAGGAGGATTTTTTTTTTTTTGCCCTAATAATTACTCCTCTTTGGTTTGGCTCTTTAGGTCATTGGAGTTTGATGTGTCTGTTCTAAATATTATACTCTCCTTTTTGCAGCTGTATGCCGCGATTCCGTATATCGTCGGGTCCCGGCGGACGTGCTGTGTCCAATGACAGCAGGAGCAGGTTGCCAGCGCTTCTTTAGTGTTGGGTACATTATTCCCATAGGAGGATTTTTTTTTTTTTGCCCTAATAATTACTCCTCTTTGGTTTGGCTCTTTAGGTCATTGGAGTTTGATGTGTCTGTTCTAAATATTATACTCTCCTTTTTGCAGCTGTATGCCGCGATTCCGTATAGCCGTCTGCACTATTGTCTTAACAGCAGGCACAGGCCACACACACACACACGCACTCACAAAGTCCTTGAATTAATTTAGTAGCAGATACTCTATGAATTAAGACGCAGTGAACACAATTTCTCTTTGTCTGTCCCGCCGCTTTCTCGGCTTTGTACAACGGTCTTTGTCAAAACTCGCCATGGAGCTTCAGTTTACATTATCTCCTCTTTTATTTTTTATTTATTTCTTCCTGAGTTAATCAAGCTGATAAAATGAATTTTCATAAAGTGGAGGAGCAGCTCTCGGACTCAGCTGGTGGCCGGTAATTGTACGCTCGGTTAAGCGACTCGTTAAGGACCAAGAGCTTCGACATCATTAGTGGGAATGATCCGCCATGCGTCTTAATAATGTACTTACACAGCCAGAGCTAGAGGACTGCTCCCGCTGCACAAATAGACATATTAGCAGCTCGGGTGGGGGATAAGGCAAATAGTACCTAGAAAGGCATCGCCGCCCTGCCGCGTCGCCCTGGGCAGTGCGATGCCTGCTCTTAAACAGCACTGGCCCGTCAGTCACATCAACCCAAGCATAAATATTCAGGATACAATGATGAATTTGGTCGTTTTGTAAGTTAATTTAGAGAACTCGAAAGGCGATATAGAAAATCTTTTTTTTTTTTTTTTAATTGCTTGTCTATTGGGCAATTGGCTCTTCACGTTTTTCAATCCAGCTACATCTGGCTTTTCATTGGATTGCTAGATAAAAGCTAAAGCCAAACTTTTAGTGGGAGTGGCGGCAGTTTAGGCTTTTGGGTAGGAGGCAGAGGATGACAAATCCCAGTGTCTATGGTAATGTCTATCCCTGAAATTTTAAATCCATGATGAGGGAAGTTCCCGTATAAACCCATAGAATGCATTGGGTTGTTATTTGACTTTTGGTCCCTTTTTTTTTTTTTTTGTCCCTTTTGATCCTGAACATTCATTATTTTAAAAAATTAAATAAAATACATTGGCATCTAATACTAAAGGTTCAGCCTCATTTTTGTCATACTGGAGAACCATTCACTTAGGACAACATCTCAAGGGACACATTAACCAGTATTACTCAAGCAATGTTAGCAGTCATAAAAAATTTGACAAACCACAGACAGTATACAGGAAGGACCGTAAACAAGCAACAAATATGGGGAAAAAATTGAAGTTAACCATTAGATGTTACCAGTACGTTATACACCAGCCCTCAAAATTTCCACTCGTCTGCTCGCATTTGGCGAGTGGTAAAAACCTAGGGCGAGTGTGGGGCAGCCTTGGGGGGGCTGCTGCCAGCAGGCAGGGTTGAATGGGAGTCGTTCTCCCAGTGATCGGCCAGGAAACTGGTGAAGAGAGAGGAGAGGAAGATGCCAGGACGTGTGCTGTCTTATCCTAGGAGCCAGTCCAGGAGATGGGACTCCAAATGACAGTGGCCGCCAGGCAATGCAAATCAAAGCTGTGTCACAGCGGGAGATCCCTGCTCTGTGTGATCCGGCCAACTCTCCTCTTCCTCTCCTGGTGAGGCTGCATTGATGGGCATTGGTGAGGGTGCATTGATGGGCACTGATAGGCTGCACTTATGGGCTGCATTGATGGGCACTGATGAGGCTGCATTGATGGCCACAGATAAAGTTGTTGTTAATATTTTATTTTTGTAACTTAATTCTGCATAAAACATTTAACTGTCATTTCATGAGATAATTTAGAAGGACGTGTTTAGGGGCGGGTCAGGGTAGAGGTTGGGTGGGACAACTGGTGACGAGTAACTCTTAAGGCCTGGCTAGTAGCTCAGGACTTGAAAATTTGAGCCACACATAAATTTATTATGCTTTAAATGCCATTGGGTGGGATGTGGAGAAAGACTAGTAAAAAGTAAGTCCATTACTGAAATTTTAGATCCCTGATGAAGGAGGTTTCCTTATAAACCCCTGAAATGTGTTGGATTGGTATTGGACCTTATAAGCCATTGGTGGGAGTTGGAGAAATACTAGTCAAAGTAAGTCTCTCTTTGAAATTTTAAACCCCTGATGGAGATTCCCCTATACATCCCTGAAATGTATTTAATTGTTAGATTTTTTTTAAGCCCTTGGGTGGAAGGTGGAGAAAGGCTGGTAGCAGTACGTCTATCCCTGAAAGTTTAAATCCCTGATGAAGGAGGTTCCTGTAAAACCCCCTGAAATGTGTTGACTTGTTACTGGACTTTTTAAGCTGTTGGGTCGAAGGCAAAGAAAGGCTACTCTGAGTATTTTTATCTTCTGAAAGTTTGAATCCATGATGAATAAGGTTTATTTATAACTCCCTGAAATGTATTGGGTAGACTCTTCAAGCCATCAGGTAGGAGGCAGGAAAGCTTCAAAAAAAGGAGAGAGCTCTGGGTGGTCTGCCAGCTGCTGGAGTGATCTCACCATCTGCAAATCGGGAGTCATTTACAGTCTTCCCATCTCCTACATGTTTGAAGAAAGGGGTTCCCCTATAACTCCCGAAGCACAGACTTATCTCACTAGTCTAGCACCCTTTATTCTTCATTTTATAAACCTTACCTAAAAAGTCCCCTTTGCTTTGAGAGCTGCTTGTCCAAGGCCATTGTATTTGAACGGTGGTACCCTAAGGTCTAGGGCCATGTAACACCATCAACTTTGTGGCAGCTAAAGATCTTGCTGCTTATACCCTGTTCTAATTTGTAGCTTCTATGACTATGTTATTATTATTATTATACAGTATTTATATAGCGCCAACAGTTTACGTAGCGCTTTACAACTTTAGGGTAGACAGTACAAATACAATACACTTTGATACAGTAGGAATCAGAGGGCCCTGCTCCTTAGAGCTTACAATCTAAGAGGGAAGGTCAAGAGATACAAGAGGTAATAACTGTGGGTGATGTGCTGATTGAGAAGATAAATGTACAGTTAGGTGGGGGCCAGATAGGCTTCTCTGAAGAGATGAGTTTTCAGGGATCGTCTGAAAGTGGATAAAGTAGGAGAAAATCGGACGGATTGGGGTAGAGCATTCCAGAGGATGGGGGAGGCTCTGGAGAAGTCCTGAAGGCGAGCATGGGATGAGGTGACAAGGGAGTTTGAGAGCAGGAGGTCTTGGGAGGAGCGAAGAGAACAATTAGGTTGGTATTTTGTGACTAGGTTAGAGATGTAGCTGGGGGCCAGGTTGTGGATGGCTTTGTAAGTTATAGTTAGTATCTTGAATTTAATTCAGTGACTGAGTGGCAGCCAATGGAGGGATTGGCAGAGGGGTGTAGCAGACGCTGAGCGGTTTGTGAGGTGGATGAGCCTGGCAGCAGCGTTCATGACAGACTGAAGTGGGGATAGCCTAGGAGGGAGTTGCAGTAGTCGAGGCGGGAGATGACCAGGGAGTGGATTAGAAGCTTTGTGGTGACATTGGTAAGGAAGGGGAGTATCTTGGAGATGTTGCGGAGATTAAGGCGGCAAGCTTTGGATAGAATGTGTGGTCGAAAGGTTAGTTCAGAGTCCAGGATTACACCTAGGACCTTGGCGTGGGGAGATGGGTTGATAGTTGAGCCGTTGATATTGACAGGGAAATCAGGGGAAGTGGCACCTGAGGGAGGAAATATCATGAGCTCGGTTTTGGATAGGTTGAGTTTGAGGAAGAGATGTGACATCCAGGCTGATATGTCTGCTAGTAAGTTGGTAATGCGTGAGGAGACAGATGGAGAGAGCTGGGGGGTGGAGAGATAGATTTGGGTGTCATCAGCGTAGAGATGATATTTAAAGCCGTGGGAGGCAATCAACTGACCCAAGGAGGTGGTGTAGATTGAGAAAAGGAGAGGTCCAAGAACAGAACCTTGGGGGACCCCACCGGGGAAAGGAAGAGGAGAGGAGGAAGTAGAGTTGTAAGTGATACTGAAGGAGCGGTGGGATAGGTAGGATGAGAACCAGCGAAGAGTACAGTCACAGAGACCAAAGGAGTGGAGTTTTTTGAGGAGGAGGGGGTGGTCCACTGTGTCAGAGGCAGCAGAGAGATCCAGGAGTAGTAGTACAGAATAGTGTCCATTGGCTTTAGCCATTAGTAGGTCATTTGAGAGTTTAAGGAGAGCAGTTTCCGTGGAGTGTTGAGGGCGAAAACCGGACTGAAGGGGATCAAGAAGTTTATTCATGGTCAGATGGTCGCATAGTCTGTTGTAGACCAGTCTTTCAAGAAGTTTGGAGGAGAAGGAGAGTAAGGAGATGGGACGTAAGTTGTTGAGATTGGTGGGGTCCAGTGAGGGCTTTTTTAGTATGCGGGTGACTAGCGCATGTTTTAAAGAGTTTGGGAAGATGCCACAAGAGAGGGAGAGGTTGAAAATGTGAGTTAGAGAGTGTAGAATCGAGTCAGAGGGTGAGCGTAGCATTTGCGAGGGAACAGGTTCCAGGGGGCAGGTGGTTAGATGAGTGCTAGATAAAAGTTTATCAACCTCAGTAATAGTAGCAGGGTTGAATGAGGGAAGTAATGATTGTGTCTGTGGACATGGGGTGTTGCATGGGGGAGGTTTTTGCGCATTGGTGATCTCCTCATGAATTTTATCAATCTTAGTTTTGAAGTGATTGCCAATCTCCTGGGCAGTGAGTGAGTTGGTGGGTGGAGGCAGTGGAGGACTATGTTGCTTATATATGCATATACAGATCACTGGTAGAATTCCTGCCATTCATCACCAATCAGGTTTACTGGATCTCTACTGGAGAGAAAGACTGGTGTAAAGAAGAAATATCTAGAAGAAAAACTGAACTGCAGATTTGACTCTTTTAACCCCTGTACTGTACATCACATGGCTCCATCCTCAAATTTAGAATAACAGTCCCTTTAAATGTTATTTACAGTGGTAAACAATGAATACATATAATTTATATGCACATTAGTTAACATGTATAGAGATGTGCTAATCTAGTTGGAACCATGTACCATCTCATGATAGTTTTATATGCGGATTCTGCAGACAGCCAAGTCTTTTTTCAATACAGAATGTTCATGTCTGACATGGAATGACCATATAATTTATATTGTTTGTTGCCAGTTGACACTCATTAATTTCCCACTTTGCTGGTATCGGGGGTCTCCGCATTTGTTGGTAACTTGGGGGGGAAAAAACTATTTTGTCATGTCACTGAACCCTCATCCCGCTGATATTTCATTAACAAAATGAACTTTTACTTTGTGGCGGAGCCATCGTCTTCTCATGCCGAATCATCTCTCTGCGGGGTCTTGGCAAAGTGTTTAACGCCTGTTTATGAAGATGCTAATCTTGTAATTTCTTGTTATGGATAGTTGGCAGGTCTCCCCATCTGTCGGAGTATGAATATATTGTTGTTGGAGAATCGCCGAGCTTTCATGCTCACATCACAGGGTGAGATCTTCTGGGTTGACTGACAAAATTCACACTTGGCTGAAGGGGAGGGAGTGGAATTGTGTGCGTGGCCTGGGGGTGGCTTTAATGTGCCCATCGGGAAATGGTCATTAAAACGTGATATATCACCTTTCATTAAAAAAATGATTGTTGGGAAAATCTGTTGAGTGATCTCTCATGAATCTTTGGGGATTGACTGACCCAAGGACAGCTTTACTCTACCATGCCAGAAATGGGACTGTCTTAAAGATGCAATTATTAGTATTAAACAGGATTTATAGAGCACTGGCAGTTTACGTAGCGCTTTACAACATGTGTGCAGACAGTACAATTACAATACAGGTTAATACAGTAGGAATCAGAGCCTTGCTCATTAGAGCTTACAATCTAAGATGAAATCCAAGCAAACCATGAAATGCACAGATGAAATATATTTATTGGAGATGTTTTACTTGCCAAAAGATTTGTATTTCTGTCCATCCACATTGTGATTTACACAGAACTGCCAGACAGAAGAGCCAGTCTGGTAACTTCATTGTTCTCTACCACATTTAAAGTGGTTGTAAAGCCTAAAAATGTTTTACTTTAACCACTTGACCACTGGGCACTTAAACCCCCCTCCTGCCCAGACCAATTTTCAGCTTTCAGCGCTGTCACACTTTGAATGACAATTACTCAGTCATGTAATACTGTACCCAAATGAATTTTTTTTCCTTTTTTTTCATACAAATAGAGCTTTTTTTTTGGTGGTATTTGATCACCTCTGGGTTTTTTATTTTTTGCAATATAAATGAAAAAAGACAGAAAATTTTGACAAAAACAAAAAATCAATTTTTCTTAGTTTCTGTGATAAAATTTTGCAAATTATTAATTTGTCTTCATAAATGTTGGCCACAATTTATACTGCTACATATCTTTGGTAAAAATAACCCAAATTACTGGATATTATTTGGTCTGTGTGAAAGTTAGAGAGTCTACAAACTATGGTGGAAATCATAAAAAGTTGATCACATCTTATGTATCGGTGGCCTATCTAATTTCTTGCGACCCGAAGAAGCCAGGAAAGTACAAATACCCCCCAAATGACCCCTTTTTTGAAAGTAGACATTCCAAGGTATTTAGTAAGATGCATGGTGAGCTTTTTGATGTCATTTTTTCCTACAATTCTTTGCAAAATTATTTTTTTTCCCCACAAAATTGTCATTGTAATAGGTTATTTCTCCCACATGGCATGTGTATACCACAAATAACACCCCAAAATACATTCTGCTACTCCTCCTGAGTATTACGATACCACATGTGTGGAACTTTTTCACAGCCTGTCCACATAGAGAGGCCTGGAGCACCAGGACAATGACACGCGACACTGACCTGGCACTGATGACAGATGGCACTGATACGTGGCACTGATGACAGATGGCCTGACAGATGGCACTAATACGTGGCACTGATGGCACGTGACACTGATGACAGATGGCACTGATGACATGTGGAACTGATGACAGATGGCCTGACAGATGGCACTAATACGTGGCACTGATGACAGATGGCACTAATACGTGGCACTGATGACAGATGGCACTAATACGTGGCACTGATGACACGTGACACTGATGACAGATGGCACTGATACATGGCACTGATGACACATGACACTGACAGGTGGCACTGATGACAGATTGCACTGATACGTGGCACTGATGACAGATGGCACTAATATGTGGCACTGATGACAGATGGCACTTATACGTTGCAGTGGGGACAGATGACAGTGGGGACAGATGGCATTGAGGTACTGTGTTCACTTTTTTTTCCATTTTTTTTTTTTTTTTCTGACACTCACGCTGCAGCCGTTAGCTCTCCCTCCTCACACGCTGTCTCTGTGTGAGGAGGGAGAGCCGGCGATGAGAGATGATCTCATATGTTTACATATGAGATCATCTCTCATTGGAAGCTCCGATCGCGCTGTAAACGGCCGCTCTGATTGGCCATTTACAGCGATCTGTGACTGGCTGTGTCCAAGGGACACGGCCAGCACAGAATTTCCCCGGTGCGTGCCCGCGGGAGCGCGCATCACGGAAGTAAACAGGAGGATGTCCAGGGACGCCCTCCCGGCAATTGGCATCCGCGCTGTAGCCGTCTTTTGGCTATAGTGCGGGCGCAAAGTGGTTAAAGCATATGTATAGCCACAAATGAAAAAAAAAAAACCTGTAAGGCAAAGGCATAATGAACTAGTATGCACCACATACTAGCTCATTATGAAATACTTACCTTAGAACGAAGCGTCGGTATCGCATCCCGGTCACCACCGAGGGCGCTGACAATTTGCCCTGGGTCCTCCATTCCGGCAAGTTCCAGCACGATACGCCAGACCTTCACTGCTCATGCGCCGCTGACATCAGCGGCTGCATGCAGGGTGAATATCTCTTAGGTTTAGGAGATATTAATTTTACCTACAGGTAAGCCTTATCATAGGCTTACCTGTAGGTAAGCATTTTAAAAGGGGGTATACAACCGCTTTAAAGAGGTTGTATACCTTCCTGTATACTTTCTACCTATAGGTAAGCCTAGAATAAGGCTTACCTATAGGTACTGTAAATATCTCCTAAACATGCGCCGTTTAGGAGATATTTCCTGTATACTGCACCAATGATGTCATCGGCACATGCGCTTTGAAGGAACGGCCGCCCGTGCCATTTCTTCAGAAGCATGTGCCGTCGGCTCCGGCCAGTCACACAGCTGGAGTCCATGGCCCCGGAAGGAAGACAAGCGATGATGTGGCCTGCAGCAGGGACGACGTGGGCTTCATTTGCAGATAAGTGTCACATAATGTGCTAGTATGCGGTGTATACTAGCACATTATGCCTTTACTTTTCAGGGAAGAAACAAAAAAAAAAACCTGTTTACTTCCTCTATAATTCATTCTTTGCATTAAGATAAAAAATATTTACGTGTCAGCATCCCTCCTGCTGCACCATTGGCTCCCAGTAGTGTCAATCAAAGCCAGTGACGAGGGAGCGGGGTGCAGAGCCAAGTCCAACTGTCTGTGTCAATGGAAGCAGCAGCAGGGTTCGGGTGTGAGCACGCATGAGTGCCCCCATGGAAAGCAGCTTCCCATGGGGGCACTGGACAGAGGGGAGGGGCCAGGAGCGCCGACGGGGAAACCCGAAAAGAGGAGGTTCACGGCCGCTCTGTGCAATTCCATTGCACAGAGCAGGTAAGTATAGACATGTTTGTTGTTCTTTTTAAAAAAAATGAACTTTACAATCACTTCAAGCCATACCGCCTAGTCACCTACAGCCCCCTAGTCTGTTATTGGACAGTAAGGGGGAAGCAGTGAACTGGTGCTCTCCTTTTGCCAGCACATGTGCACTGCAGAACAACTGATTGGCCTGTCTCTATTAATGTATAATAATAGTGTGCGACTGTGGAGGGACATTGTAGTGTAAATTTTTATTAAAAAAATCACACAAACATACAGTTCATTATTAAAAACATTTACACAAAAATAAACAACTACTAAACAAAAACAAGCGTGCTTACATCAGCAAGTAAAGAAAACTGTTTCCTGACAAGATAACATAGAAAGAAACATATTTTAATGACAACTACAAACCCCGAACCTCAACTCAAACACAATCCAGGCTAAGAAACCTTTTGAGATTTAATCGCCATCAGGATGTGATTCCAAAACCCCCCCATTAACCCCTCCCCCCACATCATTTACCCTGACTTCCACATCATTCACCTTGCATTCTGCAACAGCCACCCTCATGCCCTTCCCACCTCCCCGCTCCACCATCATCCAATCCATCCCTCACTCCACCCGCACTTCTGCTACACCATACACGCTGGTTCAGCACCCTCCGCTGCTTTCACTACACTAGGAGAAACAATAGGTGCAGACACAGACTTGACAACCGCACTTTCTGATACTGACTGGGGAACCACAGACTGGGGGGACACTGACACCACAGAGGGCCTCACAGACACAGATTCTGACGGGACAGAGACACTAGGATTCCCTGGTACAACCTCCGCCAACCCAGACTCTTCTATATCCAGACAGAAAAATTCCTCCACTAACTCTGGCTTATTGTGCAAAGCCTCAGGGCACCGGCTATAAGGGTGACCAACCTTATCACATAGGTTACATTTAATGATGTTACAGTCCCTGGCCAGATGCCCCAGTTCCTGACACAAAAAACACTTCTGTTCTGGACATTTAGAGGAGAAATGTCCCTTGACTCCACATTTATGGCACAGCTTAGGTTGACCAGGGTAGAAGACAGTAATCCTATCTCTACCAATAAAGGCAGAGGAAGGCAAATGCTGGACCACATTCCCACACACACTCAACCTCCATTGACACCGACCACCCACCCGTCCAGATTCCTCTATCATCCTCAATCTTTTTTAGGGGACACAATGTTTCACCAAACCTCAGCCAGACCCATAAATCCTCGGGGGGGTATAGACTCATTCCTTGTCAGGATAGTCACATTCTTAATCAAGCGCTGACGTGAGACAACTTTGGGGACAAGCCCCTTCCAGTCCGGCTGGTCCCTATATACATGCTTAAAACCACATCCCAAAACAGATCCAGCGACTCTGGACGCACAAATGATAAATCATATTCATAGGAACCAGCCGGACTGATAAGCGCATAAATATCCTCTGCCTTAAATCCCATGGTTAGGATCTTATCCACAACCGCCCTCCTGATAGGTGTAATATCTTCTCCCTCCCACCTGAGCTGTACCACATTCCTGCGTTTAATGGAAGAAGGTGCGTTAGGTGAAAATAGCACAACAGGCTCCCTTCCACCAGCAGCAGCATGACTTTGTCCCAACACAGCCTTAGCATAGTTCATAACTGGGACAGATGATACATTAACTGGCTGCATAGGAACCTCTGAAATCTGGTTTGTCATGTGACATTCCTGCTCTGCATTTTCAATGTTCATGCGACATTCCTGCTCTGCACTGTTAATGTCCATGTGGGACTCCTCACAGTCAGCAGAAACTTCTCTGTCTGCATACATGCCTGCATTCCCATGATCTTCATCTGATGAGTCGGTGCCACTCAAGGGAGATTCCATTTCTATAATGGTCTGCAGCAATCCGCCATTTTCCACAATCTCCTCCTGAGATGACCCAGGCTGCTGGGAAGGGCCACTTCCTTACCCCCCATCCATACTGTCGCCATTACTCCATTATGGCAGCACAGTGGTGTAGTGGTTAGCACATTCACCCAGCAGCAATAGGGTCGCTGGTTCAAATCCCGATCATGACACCATCTGCCTGGAGTTTGCATGTTCTCCCTGTGCCTGCGTGGGTTGCCTCCGGGTACTCCGGTTTCCTCCCACACTCCAAAGACATGCTGGTAGGTTAATTAGATCCTGTCGAAAAAATTGGCCAAATATGTGTATGTGTTTGTGTTTGTAAGCGTGTCAGGACCCGATGGGGCAAAGGACTGCGCTATACTGCAGATGGACACGGCAGCAAAAAGTGCCCTGAGGCGATTCAGTTCGCATAGGTAGCGCTATACAAGTCACTCATTCATTCATTCATTCACTGCGGTATCCACCCTCTGCCTAGTACTGGCTCAGGCACTTTCCTTCATCTGTTGGCATCTCTCCTCATTCTCACACTTTTCTTTTAACACACCGCTGCTTTCCTTCAAAGAAGCAACCAACTTCTCCTACTTTCTCAGTGCCTCTTCCAGAGACTTCAGCTTGAAGACTTCCCTCTTACTATTCCGAGACTTACTTTGCAGAGATTTCTTTTTCTTGAGATCTTCTGTCATGACAGAAAGTTTCTGTTCTTCTTTAGCAATGCGGCGAAGTCTGTTCACCACTCTATCCTGGAGGACTGGTAAGGACTCCTCTTGCATAGGGACAAGCCCAGAATCCATTGCAGCTTGAGCACATGGAGTAGGCCTCGGTGCCTCTGGAGAGCCTCCACCTTCATCTCCCCCCACCCACTGCATGGGGGCTGGGGGAGAAGCCTGCAGGAAAGGCCCAGGCTTGATGTTTCCTCTAGCTGAGATCCCAGCAGACTGAGCCAACAGCACCCTGCAAAACAGCACCACCTGGTGGAGAAGCTCCTCTGGTACAGAGACTGATGTGACTGGCTTAGTGTTCCCTGTACAGTAGGTGCGGAATATGTCAGAGCTATATAAATGTATAATAATGGTAATAATAATAATAGTAAAAATAAAAAATATTGTATGACTGTGATGATACATCAGATTGTAAGTTCATCAGGCGCAGAGACTTATCTCTAGGCTTTCTAATGCCGCGTACACACGAGCGGACTTTCCGAATGAACGGACTTGCCTACACACGATCAACCAAAGCCCGACAGATTCGTACGTGATGACGTATGACTGGACTAAAACAAGGAATTCATAGCCAGTAGCCAATTGCTGCCCTAGCATTGGTTTTTGTCTGTCGGACTAGCATACAGACGAGCGGACTTTTCGACTGGACTCGAGTCCGTCAAAAAGATTTGAAACATGTTTCATTTCTAGGTCCGTCCAACTTTTGGGGAAAAAAAGTCCACTGGAGCCAACACACGATCGAATTGTCTGCCGGACTCCGGTCCGCCAAACCAAGTATGCCGGTTGTGTGTTTGCGGCATAAGGCTTTCTGTTCTCCGTACAACACTGCTTGATATGTCAGAGCTATATAAATGTATAATAGTGAGTGAGTGTGGTGGAACATTAGAGTGCACGCTCTACTAGTAACTAAAAAAAGGATTTTTAAATGGCATGAACACCCTAAACATACCCAGACGCAAGAAAAGGAGAGCACTAGTGCACCTGCCGAAAATAACAATAGACATGGAATAATAAACAACATAAAAAGAGTCGTTCTTGGTCTTTGAAAAAAGTCCATATAAAATCACCGTGGCATGAAATTCACATTACGGCAGCGTCAACAGTCTTCCTCCAGGAAGGATCTGGGGAGGCTTCCATCAGCAAACCATCTAAAAACAAAAAGTAGAGAGAAGCACCACTACCTAAGTGTATAATTTATTGAAACATATTTATTAAATGAAGATTAATAAATATGCACTCGCATTTACAAGATATTAAAAAGCGTATTGATAAGCCTCCGGCAGGTGAAAACCTTCCAGGTGGTCAATGGTGAGCAATCCCCCCTGGGTGGATGTGATGTAAAGTGCTTGGAACCAAAAAGTTAACCCAGGAAACACCAGGAAAAGCCAACAGAAGGAGCACACTGTCTGTGTGTATCACATGGATGAGAACCATAATGGACAGCAAGGAAGTGTTGTAGGCCCACAAGATGGCCGTGATGATGTCATGTGACAACCTTTTTGTTTTTACAGTGGAACCTTGATTTACAAGTAACTCGGTTAACGAGCGTTTTGAAAGACAAGCAACTTTTTTTTTTTTTAAGTTCTGACTCGGTTTGCGAGTATTTGTCCTCAAAGCTGAGAAATACAGGCAGATACTTACTCATCATGGCATACCATCAGGGAGGCGTGTGATTGGCCCCAAATTTATTCTGCAGCAGGACAACGACCCCAAACATACCGCCAATGTCATTAAGAACTATCTTCAGCGTAAAAAAGAACAAGGAGTCCTGGAAGTGATGGCTTGGCCCCCGCAGAGCCCTGATCTCAACATCATGGAGCCTGTCTGGGATTACATTAAGAGACAGAAGGATTTGAGGAAGCCTCTAGCCACAGAAGATCTGTGGTTAGTTCTCCAAGATGTTTGGAACAACCTACCTGCCGAGTTCCTTCAAAACCTGTGTACAAGCGTACCTAGAAGAATTTATGCTGTTTTGAAGGCAAGGGGTGGTCACACCAAATGTTGATTTGAATTTTTCTTCTGCTGATTTACTTTCCATTTTGTTAATTGATAAAAATAAACTATTAACACCTCTATTTCTGAAACGACTCTAAATTTACAGCATTTTTTACACCTTCCTAAAACTTTTGCATAGTAGTGTATAATTTTTCTAGTAAATGTCCCAGTTTTATTATTTATTTTTTGCGGTCAGTGCGTCCCTTTTGAATGCACTGTGACTTACAAAAACCTTGGCAGAATTGCGGTCAGTCTGTGAAGTGCCGCCAATGATCAGATGTTAATATAAAGTACATTTCTAGGAGCTGTGGGGTGTTTGTTTTGCTGTAAACTGCCCTTTCACGAACAG
Source organism: Aquarana catesbeiana (assembly GCF_042186555.1). Lineage (NCBI taxonomy): Eukaryota > Metazoa > Chordata > Amphibia > Anura > Ranidae > Aquarana > Aquarana catesbeiana. The sequence goes on along the minus strand of NC_133331.1, from coordinate 51,149,401 downwards.
CAGGGAGGTCAGTAAGAAGCTTTTACCTTCCGTGGGCCGGTAATGTGGCGAAAAAAGTGGAGTCACAAAATTATAGAGTTGCTGAATCAAGTTTTAAATGCTAGCTATTAGTGGCCTCCCGAGCAGGAAAATAATAAGACATTTACTGGCACGTTCACTATCTGCTAGCCACCGATTTAAACTTTGTAGCTCTTTTAGAACCTCTACAGAAGTTCTGAATGTTGCATAAAAGTTTCTGGGAAAATTGCACAAATGTGTTTTTTTTTCTAATTGTATAGACATTGTTGAACGTTAAAAACAAGTTTAATAAAAACAATAAATGTCCTTTTAAAGGCAGTAATGAAAGCTGTGTCCTGTGAGGTTAGTAATTTAAGCCAAATGCATGATGGGTAATTCTCCCCCCCCATTTCGTTTTGCAGAGTTTTGCTTGAAATACAGATAAGATGTTATAAACCGTATTTGAGATTAAAGTTTCTTTTCCTCAAACAGAAATGTAAAGTCTTTTTCAGTTTTTTCATGTTTTTTTTTTTTTTTTTTTCAGATGGGGACATTAGAGTGTAAGCTGCTGTGGTGCAGAGACTGATGTGACTAGCTCAGTGTTCTCTGTACAGCACTACGGAATATGTCCTCGATATAAATGTTTAAAGAGGAAGTAAAGCCTCTTAAAAAAAAAAAATACACCCTGCAAGGCAAAGGCATAATGAGCTAGTATGCATAGCATACTAGCTCATTATAAATTACTTACCTGAGATCGAAGCCCCCACATCGGCCCTCGTTCGCCTCCTCCGACGCCGCCATCTATCCTGGAGTGACTTCTGGGTATCGCGGCTCCGGCGCTGTGACTGGCCGAAGCCGCGATGACGTCACTCCCGCACATGTGCAGTGGTGCCGCCACTAACGGCATGATCGATGACTACGGCGAATGCACCGTAGTCATCGGTGCCGCTATTCCTGCAAGTCTCTCCTAAGTCTTTTAGGTTTGAGAGATATTTCTTGCACCTACAGGTAAGCCTTAATCTAGGCTTACCTGTAGGTTAAAGTGGTTGTAATGGGTTTACAACCACTTTAATAATGTGTGTGACCTTAGTGGGATATTAGAGTGTAAGCTTCTCTGGTGCAGATAATGTGAATTTCTCAGGGTTCTTTGTACAACATAACTAATCTGAAATACTGTATGTCAGAGTTATATAAATGTATAATAATAATAGTATGTGAGTATGATAGGACATTAGAGAGTAAGCTCCTCCCGTGCGGCCAGACACTGTAGCTTCGTGTTCTCTGTACAGCTCTATAGTTTATGTTAGAGCTATATAAATGTGTAATCCCTTGTGGTACAGAGACTGGTGTGTTTCTGTACAGCACTGCAGAATATGTCAAAGCTATATACATGAATAATAATAGTGTGTGACTGGGGGCGGGACGTTGGAGTGTAAGCTCCTCTGGTGCAGAGACTGAAATGATTGCTTCAGTGTCCTCTCTACAGCCCTGCAGAATACATCAGAGCTATATAAATGAATAATAATAGTGTGTGACTGGGAGGGGACATTGGAATGTAAGCTCCTCTGGTGTAGAGATTGATGCGATTGCTTCGGTGTCCTCTGTACAGCACTGCAGAATATGTCAGAGCTATATAAATGTATATAGGGGTGCACCGAATGAAAATTTTGGTACCAAAACCGAAAAATGCAGGATGAAAACCAAAAATGACAGTTTTTTTTTAAAAAAAATATATTTTTATATATAATTGTATTATATTCGACTTTCTCTAACCATCTTTTGTATCATGTCCTCAGTCTATGACCATCTTTTGTATTATGTCCTCAGTCTCTACCCATCTCTTGTATCATGTCCTCAGTCTCTAACCATCTTTTGTATCAAGTCCTCAGTCTCTACCCATCTCTTGTATCATGTCCTCAGTCTCTGACCATCTTTGTATTATGTCCTCAGTCTCTGACCATCTTTGTATCATGTCCTCAGTCTCTGACCATCTTTTGTATCATGTCCTCAGTCTCTGACCATCTTTTGTATCATGTCCTCAGTCTATGACCATCTTTTGTATTATGTCCTCAGTCTCTACCCATCTCTTGTATCATGTCCTCAGTCTCTAACCATCTTTTGTATTATGTCCTCAGTCTCTACCCATCTCTTGTATCATGTCCTCAGTCTCTAACCATCTTTTGTATCATGTCCTCAGTCTATGACCATCTTTTGTATTATGTCCTCAGTCTCTACCCATCTCTTGTATCATGTCCTCAGTCTCTAACCATCTTTTGTATCAAGTCCTCAGTCTCTACCCATCTCTTGTATCATGTCCTCAGTCTCTGACCATCTTTGTATTATGTCCTCAGTCTCTGACCATCTTTGTATCATGTCCTCAGTCTCTGACCATCTTTTGTATCATGTCCTCAGTCTCTGACCATCTTTTGTATCATGTCCTCAGTCTATGACCATCTTTTGTATTATGTCCTCAGTCTCTACCCATCTCTTGTATCATGTCCTCAGTCTATGACCATCTTTTGTATTATGTCCTCAGTATCTAACCATCTTTTGTATCAAGTCCTCAGTCTATGACCATCTCTTGTATCATGTCTGCAGTCTCTTACTTAAACTTAAACACACTGCTAAATAGTATTACCAAAATTTTTATTTAGTGCACCTCTAGCAGACATGATACAGGAGATGGTCAGAGAATGCAGAAATGCTACAAGAGATCAAAGCAACCTCACCAGTGTCCATCAAATGCAGCCTACCACTGCCTGTCCTGCTGGACCTTCAGAACGCATTCGCTGCTAACGTCCATGGCTGAATGCAGGATGAATATCTCCTAAACATGCAGGTTTAGGAGATATTAATTTTACCTACATATAAGCTTTATTATAGGCTTACCTTTAGGTAAAAATCACCAAAGGGGTATACGACCACTTTAAGTGGCTAAACTGACCTCATTTGCAGACCAATGTTCACCCCTTTGATCTGGAAATGAGCAGAAAGATACAATGTTTCTTTTTATCTCTCTTTCAGCGCTGAGCAATGTTGTTGATAAACATTGCTAGCTGCTTTTTTTTTTTTTGACAGCTATGAGCAGGGAACTGCTCTGCACTTGCACATGAATCAAGGAAATGCTGGATTAAGATTGTGTGGGGTGTTGAATCAAGATTGCGATTTTTTTAATGATTAATCGTGCAGCTCTACTGCTGTAGTATAAAAAAACATTTAAGAAACCAGGGGCTGAGCCTGCCAGGCCTACTTGGTAACTAAAATATAACTTCTTCTATTTGGACCAACTCTGTAAGGTGGATCTCTCACTCCTACATGGGGCATGATCAATATTTAAGAAAGCATAGACTGTCAGTTTGACGGTTTCTAGTGGTTGTGATATTAAGCACAGCACAGTTGTCTATAGATCCTCTAATAGAATGGCTCCATTTTGGTTCAGCGCAAACATTACTTCTGTCTCTTGATAACAGGTCCTCTTTGATCTTCATGTTAACCTTTATAAAATGATACATTTTGCAGACAAGAACCAGATGTAAGATGGATGTCATGTATCAGATTTTCTCACCATGCGTCCTTCTATACATATCTGGGATCCGGTAAATGGTGCTAAGGGTTTGCGGTCACTAATGATTATAGAAATGTAATACCTGCACGTTTGGTGGTGTTAATTATCTGCACGGTACAAACAAGGCAGCTTGTCCTCCAATTAGCGTCCTCTGTAATATGTCCTGGACACCCAATACCCCTGACGTCTGTTTATGTGGATGTATCGCGTGTTTGTTTACTGATGGGTAATCTCTGGGGGGCGTTTTTTTTATAGCGAGTTTGGGAAAAAAATAAGATTTTCGCATCAGCAGAGGCTTCTGACCAAAAGTCATGAAGGTCATGAAGGTTTAATGTGGTGTCTTCTACTTTGTGCTGTTATCTCGGTTTGACTTAGGGCTCATTTACTTCAACTTCAACACACATTAAAGTGCCTACCGTTTCAACATGCTTTTTTGATGTGTTTTCGGTGCTTTGGTGGTGCTTTTTTGAAGCTGAAGTTTGGCAGATGCCCTGTGTGTGTGTGTGTTGATATCTCATATCTGCAATACCTCCAAAACAAAGTGAAGCTAAAGCTGAATTAAAGCCTCTCAAAAGGTGCAGGTGCTTCAAGCGAGCTTTGTCATAGAGTTCTATGGAGGCTTTGAAGCACCACTAAAGCGACGTGGGGTATCATTTTAAAAGCGAAGCAAACACAAGATGTAAACAGGACTGTAAGCTAACCATTTTATTTAGTGACAGGGGCTTTGACTGGTGTTCAGAGAGCTTTAACAATGTGTGTCCGAAGCCATGTTTTGTAAGCAAGTGTAAATGAGCCCTAAGACTAGATAAATGTATTTATTCTTTATCATATTAAATAATTGCCTCTGCATTAAATTATTGCTGGTTTTAGTAATAACTTAACAGTGAAGGGCAGGTGCAGACCGGCATGGAGCCCACTTACACTCTTGTAGCAGATGATGCAGGTCTGAAAAAAGAGGGTCGCATGTCCCAACTTTATTGGAGACTGTTTAGACATTCTCTCCGAGCAGTCTCAAATAACGTTTCTCGTGGATGATACCAGCAGTGTGCAACCCTCCTTTTCAACTGGCATAGAATTGTATTATTCTCATAATAATTCTAAGCGGGTCTCCAGAACACCCCATCCCCCTTACATCAGATGTCCAGAGCCCCCCCACCATCACAAATCATAAGTCCCTCATCCTTGCTTACATCACAGTGCACCCCCCTTGCATAGTTGCCAACATTGTAAAAAAAAAAATTATAGGGACACTTTTTTGGCTGTGGGTGGAGTCTTAAAATTAGGGGGTGGGGCATGCATTTATAGGCATGGCCTAGAATAAAAATGTGTTGCAGCGAAAAATGGGTGTGGTTTATGTGAAATAGTGGGTGTGGCTTAAATGGGCGTGGCTCAAAGGGGTGTGTTTAGAGTCTGAGATTAATGAGGGATGGAGGGAGAAAGAAGTGTTGAAAGAGGGAGAGAGAGAAAGAAAGTAGGGAAGGAGAGAGAAGGAAGGAAAGAAAGAAAGAGGAAGGGAAGGAGAGAGAAGGAAGGAAAGAGGGATGGAGGGACAGCAGGCCCAGATCCTACACCACAATAGAAATGTGTATTCCAGAGTTTTACAAATCAGCAGATAAAGATACTCCAAACACCTGATGTTAGCGCTTCAATCACCCTGGCACCATGGTTGTTAGCACATTATTTCTATTATTACATTGTAATATAAAATTAAATTATTCAACCCACCATAATACATAATCAGTGGGACCGCTGAGCGTGTCACCTGCCACCAGCTGCCATCAGGTGCCCCCCCAGCAGAGTCCGTCCTTGCATCGGGTGCCCCCAGCAGAGTCCGTCCTTGCATCGGGTGCCCCCAGCAGAGTCCGTCCTTGCATCGGGTGTCCCCAGCAGAGTCCGTCCTTGCATCGGGTGTCCCCAGCAGAGTCCGTCCTTGCATCGGGTGTCCCCAGCAGAGTCCGTCCTTGCATCGGGTGTCCCCAGCAGAGTCCGTCCTTGCATCGGGTGTCCCCAGCAGAGTCCGTCCTTGCATCGGGTGTCCCCAGCAGAGTCCGTCCTTGCATCGGGTGTCCCCAGCAGAGTCCGTCCTTGCATCGGGTGCCCCCAGCAGAGTCCGTCCTTGCATCAGGTGCCCCCAGCAGAGTCCGTCCTTGCATCAGGTGTCCCCAGCAGAGTCCGTCCTTGCATCAGGTGCCCCCGGCAGAGTCCCTCCTTACATCAGGCATTCCCAGCGGAGTCCCTCCTTACATCAATGTCCCCCCATTGGAGCCCCCTTACATCAGGTGTCTGCCCATTGGAGCCCCCCTTAATCAGGTGTCCCCCTATTGGAGCCCCCCTTACATCAGGTCCCCCCCCCTTGAAGCCCACCTTAATCAGGCGTCCCCCTATTGGAGCCCCCTTACATCAGGTGTCCCCCCATTGGAGCCCCCCTTACATCAGGTAGCCCCCCTTACATCAGGTGTCCCCCTATTGGAGCCCCCCTTACATCAGGTGTCCCCCCATTGGAGCCCCTCTTACATCAGGCGTCCCCCAATTGGAGCCCCCCTTAATCAGGTGTCCCCCTATTGGAGCCCCCCTTACATCAGACTCCCCCCCCCCCCCCATTGGAGCCACCTTACATCAGGTATAGCGGTGTCTCCGCCACCATTACGTTTTCCCTGTTCCTTGAGGGGGAACAAAATAGAGGCGGAGCCGGATGCGTGGCTACATTAGAAATTAAGTTGCGGCGCCGCCCACCCCCCCTTTTCTATAATGGTCAGTAACGGACCGGCAGCGGTCTATTGTAGCAACCCATGTTCTTCTTCTGGTCTTCTTAAAAATGGCAGCCAGCAGAGACATCGTCTCCGCCAGCCACGGACCTCTAGAGACGGCAGCGGCGAAAAATCAGTAAAAAACGATTTTCCCGAGACATAATAAAATCGGGAAAAGGGTCTAAATACCGGGAATGTCCCAGGAAATTCGGGACAGTTGGCAAGTATGCCCTTAGGCCTTTTGCACACAGTACTGATGTGTGAGCTTCTGCTTTTCTTGGATGTAATTTCAGGCGTTTGTTTTGTGCATTATTTGCACATATATGTGTGTTCGCGCACATAATACCTTCCTTGGGAATATTCATTCATATTTATGCTTGTATATGTGTATTTGTGCTCATATGCACATATTTGTGTGCACAAAATACTGACCGAGAATGCAGATTTTTCTATAGTTTTTTTTTTTTTTACTCAAGAATACACAGCGCTTGTTTATGTGCCTGTGTGTACAGGCACATTGTAAACAATAGGCTGCATTTTAGATCAATAAAAAAAAAAAAAAAAACGCTGTACTCAGCTTTTTCAAGCTGCAGTGTGCAAGATGCCTTACCTTGTGCTGCTGCTGGGAAGAAGTTGGGGGGCAGTGCTGGGCAGCAGAGACTGCAGGGTCTGGAGGAGGACCAGTTGAGAGCTGGAGTCAGCTGTCAGAGTATAGCAGTAAAAGCTGTGGTTTTTTTTTTTTGTTTTTTTGTTTTTTACTGGTCTGGTATTTTCTGCTAGAGTTTTGCTTTAAGCTGTATTGGAAGAGGCTGGGACAGACAAACAGCTTGATTGATGCTGATTTACTAAGGGAGTTGAGTGTGTTCATTCAGACACAGTGAAGTCTCAATCTGGTTATCGAACAATGTGCAGAATAAATAAAGAAGAATTTGCTTTTAACATGATTGAATAATTCAAGGGAAGCTTCACTCTTTTTTGAGTGGACATTCTCAACTTCTTGAATAAATTAGTGTTTTTGTCGCCGTTCTTGATGCAGCAAAAGAAAAGTTGTATGTGGGCAGCACGGTGGCTAAGTGGCTAGCACTTTCATCTAGCAGCACTAGGGTTCAAAATCCAACCACGACACTACCTGCACAAAATTTCCATGTTCTCCCTGTGCCTGTTTGGGTTTCCACCAGGTACTCTGGTTTCCACACCAGGTTAATTTGGCTCCTGTCCTAATTGGCCCTAGTATGTGTATGTATGAATGTGAGTTAGGGACCATAGATTGTGAGCTCCTTGAGGACAGTGACTGATGTGAATGTACAATATATACACTATATTACCAAAAGTATTGGGACGCCTGCCTTTACACCCACATGAACTTTAATGACATCCCAATCTGTAGGGTTCAATATTGAGTTGGTCCACCCTTTGCAGCTATAACAGATTCAACTCTTCTGGGAAGGCTGTCCACAAGGTTTAGGAGTGTGTCTATGGGAATTTCCCATAGACACACTCCTAAACCTTGTGGACAGCCTTCCCAGAAGAGTTGAATCTGTTATAGCTGCAAAGGGTGGACCAACTCAATATTGAACCCTACGGATTAAGACTGGGATGCCATTAAAGTTCATGTGTGTGTAAAGGCAGGCGTCCCAATACGTTTGGTAATATAGTGTATGTAAAGCGCTGCATAAAATTGACAGTGCTATATAATATAAGTACCTGAAATAATATTGGGTGGTTTCATCAGCTCACAATGCAGTTTCTTACTTTGTTGCTGCAATAGCTGACCTGTCACCTAATATCAAGATCATTACTGTAGCCACAGCAAACCATATGACTGCTATGGGGTCCCAAGGTGTCCAATTGCAATGTTATGTATCCAGGTAACAAGAACGTTTGGGAAATCCATTTGGAATAAATAAATGTGTATATATAACATGTATTCAACTACTATGAAAAAAAAGTAAACGTTACTAGGAGAAATGCTTTCAAGATAGAGAGTCAGGAGGGCCCTTCATAGTTGTACTAATAGCCCCCATCATACATAGTTATGGTCTTTATGATGTTATTGCTGGGAGTTCATGTCACACAGTCATAATTAACCTGGAGTCTGTGTCTCTGGGGAAAGGCAAAGAGGAAAAAGACATGATGTTAATAATCCACAAATCAGAAGTGCTGTAGACCTCTCCAACATTTTAGCCGCATATGTATTCAGTGTGCACCCCCCCCATGTTTTACTCCACCCCCACGGTTCATTCCATCTCCATCTCAACATCTCCTGAGGGCCTTGTATGGAGATAATCCTGAACTTCTCCACATTTCTGTTTCCTACATGTCACCAGAGGCAGGACCACAGGTAATGGGGCCCATAACAACATTTTGATGAGGCCTCCTGCTGTCAATGATGATAACAAAGGTTTGTCTAAATCAAGGACATGTAAGCTGCAAAACTGTCAGCAGAGTCAGTACATTACTAGGAAGCAGTGCTGTGGGCAGAGTGGTCAGGAAAGAGGGGACATCGGTACAGGGAAAAAAAATGAATGGGGGTGGGGGGATTTGCAAAACTACAAACAGCTTTCAGTTTTTAGCAAATGAAAACTGTGCGATCTTTCTAGCCTGATGAATACTGTGTTAGACATACAAGTTAGTATTTTGTACTGTGTTAGACATCATTTCAGTGCTGGCCAGGATGACCAGAAGCTCAAAGGGCAGTAAATTGACACAAAGGCATCTAAAGAGAATTTACTTACTGCACAGCCTGCAAAGGGGGATATCTGACTAGCGACAATGATTCGGAAGTCTCCTCCTGTTCATCTGATGTTAGCCAGTTTTGACCGGTAATGTCACAGGGCGTATATGGTCAGTGTCAACAGCAACTTCTGCATTTCCTAACAAGGGCACTTTCACCCGGGGGCGTCAGTGGTAAAGTGCCCCTAATATTAGGGGCGCTTTACTGCTTTTAACCCCCGCTAGCGGCCGAATAAAGGGTCGAAAGCGCCCGCGAAGCGCTGCTGCCGAATCGCAGCAGTACCTATTGATTTCAATGGGCAGGAGCGGAGTATACACCGCTCCTGCACCGCCTGATAGATGCTGCTTGCAGGACTTTTTCTAACATCCTGCAAGCAGGGCTGGTGCAAGGATTTTTGACACCCTAGGCTAAACCTCATTTTGTCGCACTCCACCCCCTTTGCCCTGCCCATGTATACCCCACCTTTTTAATGAAGCGCCCATCAAGTGCAGCCTCACCGGCGCCCATCAAGTGCAGCCTCACCGGCGCCCATCAAGCGCAGCCTCACCGGCGCCCATCAAGCGCAGCCTCACCGGCGCCCATCAAGCGCAGCCTCACCGGCGCCCATCAAGCGCAGCCTCACCGGCGCCCATCAAGCGCAGCCTCACCGGCGCCCATCAAGCGCAGCCTCACCGGCGCCCATCAAGCGCAGCCTCACCGGTGCCCATCAAGCGCAGCCTCACCGGCGCCCATCAAGCGCAGCCTCACCAGCGCCCATCAAGCGCAGCCTCACCAGCGCCCATCAAGTGCAGCCTCACCAGCGCCCATCAATGCAGCCTACCAGCGCCCATCATTGTTTGCTTGCTTCCATTCATTCAGGAGTTGGGACACAGACACAGTCCTCCATCGCCGCTGCGCCTCTGACACTATGTGCGAACAGAACAGTGGCTGCCTGCTGATGCTGAGACTTAGTTGCTTGCTGCAGAGAGAAGAGAGTAGGAACACCAGTGGCCGGGCGCAATAGGCAGAAGTGCGCCCTAGGCGGCTGCCTAGTTTGCCTAGTGGTAGCACCGGCCCTGGCTGCAAGCGCACCGCCCCAGTGTGAAAGCACTCGGACTCGTACACTGGGGCTGCAGGGGAGGCATTTTTCAGACGCTTTATAGACGCTATTTTTAGCCCAAAAGCATCTGAAAAACGCCCCAGTGTGAAAGGGGTCCAGTACAGTACCGCAAGTGTACTGTTTTCACATGCACACAGATTTATTATATTTAAACTGCTTCAATAGCCCCTTAATGGGGCCCTTTCCACCTCCAGGCCCAACAGGAGCTGTGTGGGCAGCTATGGCTATTGTTATGCCACTGCATGTCCCCATGAAATGACACTTCTGTTTTCTGATCACCCTTAGATTTGGAAATGACTGTAATTTGCTGCTGTAAGCACAGCAGCTCTCACTCAACCATTATGGTGTTGAGAAGTAAGATAACATGAGGTTAACAAAGGTAAACTACACTGCAGCAATGTATTGCCTCTGTCATCTTTGTTGAAAGTCAAGTCTTATCACCTGCTGCTTTTTTCCCAATATTTAAGCTGCTATCGGGAGAGACGAGTCAATCTTGTACAGTCGGATAATCAGATTTGACCAGAAAGGATCATTTATTGCACCTGTTATGTTCTATACAAACATGATGTGGAAGCCATTTTGTCTTCAGTGTTTGATTTATGCTTCAGTTAAGGTGTGGAGGGTGTGTGGAGGCACCGAATATCTTACCATACAGCAACTTTCAAGGTACGCCAAACTGTTTAGTTCCAAACGACCATGCAGTGATGGGAAATGGAGACGAGGCAGGGTTTTACCTGTTGCTCTTAGCACACTTTGATACAAGGTAGTAAGTTGGGCTCTCCATCTAAGACAAAAGTTTTTATGTTGGTAGGAAAGTAGCACACTGTGGGCATGGATAAACATGCATGGTTTAAAGGAATGTGGCTATGCCAAAATGGAAGTGTATACTGTCTACTGTTAATGACCCAATAAATGGCCACTCCTGAAATCTTGGGACCCTTCCTTTTTAGATGAAGACAGGCTCAGGAGGTGTAAATCACAGGTGACCCTTGGAATTCCCAGTTGAAACGTCTGCAGCTTACTGTTGTCCAGCTTCAACAAGGCTCAGCATGCCGAATGGTCCTCAAAAACTGGGAAGCATTAAAGTGTATTCCTAGCCAGAACTTTTTTTTTTGATTTTGGATGGTGGGAAGGATTGGAACCTCTGTTAGATTTAATTTCTGTCTTGGTGACCATTGTCTTCAAGACAGAAAGTGATGGGAAATGCTGAATTTTACAGCTGTAGCATGACAGCAGGTAAGGATAAATCTTTTAACCGCTTGCCGACCGCCTCACGCAGAAAAACTGCGGCAGAAGGGCTCGTACAGGCAGAATCACGTACCTGTACATTCCCCTTTAAGAGGTGTCGATCGCCGCAGGGACACCCACGATCGCCTCACAGGGAGGAAGAACGGCGAGATGCTAATGTAAACAAGCATCTCCCCATTCTGCCTAGTGGCAGTGTCGCTGATCTCTGCTCCCTGTCATCGGAGCAGAGATCAGTGACGTGTCACACACAGCCATGCCCCCCACAGTTAGAAACAGGCCCCTAGGACACACTTAACCCCTCCCCGCCACCTAGTGGTTAACCCCTTCACTGTCAGTGTCATTTACACAGGAATCAGTGCATTTGTATAGCACTGATTGCTGTATAAATGACAATGGTCCCAAAAATGTGTCAAAAATGTCCGATGTGTCCGCCATAATGTTGCAGTCACGATAAAAATCGCTGATCGCCGCCATTAAAAAAAAAAAAAATTATGAATAAAAATGCCATAAAACTATCCCCTATTTTGTAAACGCTATAACTTTTATGCAAACCGATCAATAATCGCTTATTGCGATTTGTTTTTTTACCAAAAATATGTAGAAGAATATTTATCGGCCTAAACTGAGGAAAAATGTTTTTTTTATATATTTTTTATATATATATTTATAGGGATATTTATCATAGTAAAAAATAATGCGTTTTTTAAAAAATTTCGCTCTTTTTTTGTTTATAGCGCAAAAAATAAAAACCGCAGAGGTAATCAAATACCACCAAAAGAAAGTTCTATTTGTGGGGGAAAAAAGGACGTCAATTTTGTTTTGGAGCCACGTCGCACGACCGCACAATTGTCAGTTAAAGCGAAGCAGTGCCAAATCGCAAAAAGTGCTCTGGTCAGGAAGGGAGTAAATTCTTCCGGGGCTGAAGTGGTTTAATGGGGTGGCAACTTAAGCCATCCATAGATGCAATTTTCTTTCCTGCAACCATGATTGCAGGAAAGAAAATCACTTGATTCCCCCATCAACACTGACTGTGTTGATGTGTTGACTCCCTCCCGCGGAGCTATTGTGTTCTCCCGACGGGGGGCACAGGGAGCCTAGCCAACCAAAAAACCACACAGTGATTATTGCTAGCGGCTGCAGTCTCTGGCAGTAATCACAAGAATTGATCAACTTGGGTAGAATTAGCCTGCCCATACATGGTTCAATATTCGAACCGGCTATGGCCAGCTTAAGAGGGGAAATTTTGGCTTTAGATTCACTTTAAGCTGTGGAATCTGGTGGGAGATTTATATGGACAGTGGCTTGTAATTTACAGATGACTGCCAAATTTTGAGGTGAATTGTTGTGTCTTAGCAAGTGTAGGAGTTACCTCTCCGAAAGTTATGGTTTGCCTAGAACAGAGAACTAGCCAACAGAGCATCCACTTTGTCCTGGTAATGAGGCATGGATTGGGCCACGTCAGAAAACCAGATGATAGAGCATCAACTATGTCCTAGTACTAAGAAATACCATGATTGGCCCAGATCAGAGAAACAGATGATAGCGCATCAGCAGTGTCCTGGTTATAAAACATACTATCATTGGGCTAGGCCAGAGAACCAGATGATAGAGCATTTAAAGTACCATAATTAGGCTTACCATGATTGGCCAGGCCAGAGAACCAGATGATAAAGCATCCACAGAGCCATGCTAATTAGGCATACCATGGTTGGCTCTGGTCCACCGTGTTCTGATAATGAGAACTACAGTAACTGTCCCAGGCCAGAGAACCAGATGATAGAGCATCCACTGTGTCCTGGTAATGAGATGTACCATTTTGCTTGTGGAAACTATTGTGTGGTTTAGGCAAGTTTGGGGCCTCCTGTCCTTTAAAAGAAGCATCCTGAGATAGGGATATCAGTCCTAGGGCACTTACTCTGATCTGACTGTCACCGTAGTAGCTCCTCATTGATCATCCCTAGTAGTCAGGCTCTCCTTTATAAACATTATGCCAAACTATTTTATGGGGTGGTGTGCGCCCTGAAGGATTTTGCTGCTTCATTTTGTGAAAGATGCTATTGGGTAACAAATATTGAGGGTCATCTACCATTGTGTTTGCAAGTATGTGTTCTTTCAATTGCTGGTTTTGCTGGTTCTGTGTTATCAACTGCAAGCGGAGCAGCTGAGAACCGTTAGGGGGAACAGAGAGATGGATCTTCTTTTGCACTACCCAGATGTCATAGCAGGCCTGTGGGTGAATGCTACACTACCTTGGTATGGCCCAATCTTCAACAGAGACCCATGGCACTGTTTTGGCCTCCTGGTTCTCATCAACATTTGAGATATCATGATAGCAACTTACTTTTGACAGTAGCAGAGGATAAAAAGACATAATTTTTGTGATATGCAGCACTTCAAAAAATGGGAACCTCCTATCCATTTTCTGAACCCCTTACTGACTGAGTGGAACAGTAAAAAATTAAAGCCAGCCAGGCGAGTTATCTCCAGCTCTCCCCATCTTTCTTTTGCTTCTCTTCTCCCCCTTTCTCTTTCATCCCTCTGCTATATCACCCCAGCCCCCTTGCAGCCAATAGACAATGAGGGCAATTTATCAGAATTAGAGCAGCCAGAATCTGGAGTGGTTGTGCGTGACAACCAGTCAGCTTCTTCCTCTCATTTTCAAAGCTTAACTAAACAAGATAAAGCTAGAATCTGATTGATTGGCATGCACAACTGCTCCAGATTCTTGCTGCTCCAGATTTAATAACTTCTCTAGTCTTTTGTGAACACTCTACCTCCCACCACCATCCAGTTGTTGGCAGATATGAAGTATTGAGAGTTGTGCTCATCTCTGTACTTCTGATGAATGATAAGTGTAGCAGCAAACAGTACCCTCTCTATTTCTGCACCGTACATTAGACCAGCAGTGAAAGCTCTGGAGTGCCTAGGTTGGGATTGGGAGCTTTTTACAGGTTTTTCGGCAAAGTGCACTCTTGTGTGATCCCAACATCCTTGAGAAAAGCATCCAATGATGAATGATAATAATTTCCATCAATCTTGCCTCCATTTTACTCTTGTGTTTATGCACTGTATTTGATTGAAAAGAAAATGCATAAACCCAAAACCGCTTTACATGTACTGCGTGCTCATCTAATGACTGTACTAAGTGAATGGTGCTGATCAATGGAGAGCTTCAGCAGACTCCACTACCAGCCAAGGAATGAATGTGGCCTTCTGTGTTGTGCTAAATTACTATAAATAGGTTTAAATTGATGTTTTATTCCCTTACGGAGCTGGGCTCTGAGGTTCAACTCCCAACATGGAAATGGTTCAGGGCTCTCTGTACAGCACAACAGAGTATGTCAGAGCTATATAAATGTATAATAACAGTGTACAACTGTGGCAGGACGGTAGAGTGTAAGCTCCTCTGGTGCAGAGACTGGTAATAACTGGCTCAGTGTTCTCAGTACTGCACTACTGAATACAGTGCCTTGAAAAAGTATTTATACCCCTTGAAATTTACAACATTTTGTCATGTTACAACCAAAAATGTAAATTTAATTTGTTGGAATTTTATAAGATAGACCAACACAAAGTGGCACATAATTGTAAAGTGGAAGGAAAATGATAAATGGTTTTCAGAATTTTTTTACAAATAAATATCTGAAAAGTGTGGAGTGCATTTGTATTCAGCCCCCTTTACTCTGATACCCTTAACTAAAATCTAGTGGAACCAATTGCCTTCAGAAGTCCCCTAATTAATAAATAGAGTCCACCTTTGTGTAATTTAATTTCAGTATACATACAGCTGTTCTGTGAAGCCCTCAGAGGTTTGTTAGAGAACCTTAGTGAACAAACCGCATCATGAAGGCCAAGCAACACACCAGACAGGTCAGGGATAAAGTTGTGGAGCAGTTTAAAGCAGGGTTAGGTTATAAAAAAATATCCCAAGCTTTGAACATCTCACGGAGCACTGTTTAATCCATCATCTGAAATTGGAAAGAGTATGGCACAGCTGCAAACCTACCAAGACATGGCCGTCCACCTAAACTGACAGGCCGGGCAAGGAGAGCATTAATCAGAGAAGCAGCCAAGAGGCCCATGGTGACTCTGGAGGAGCTTCAGAGATCCACAGCTCAGGTGGGAGAATCTGTCCACAGGACAACTATTAGTCGTACACTCCACAAATCTGGCCTTTATGGAAGAGTGGCAAGTAGAAAGCCATTGTTGAAAGAAAGCCATAAAAAGTCCTGTTTGTAGTCTGCGAGAAGCCATGTGGGGGACACAGCAAACGTGGAAGAAGGTGCTCTGGTCAGATGAGACCAAAATTGAACTTTTTGGCCTAAAAGCAAAACGCTATATGGCGTTTTATGACAGAGCTTGAGCTATTTTGGAAATAAAAAATGGGCAAAAATGTTACTCTCTAGGTGTGCAAAGCTGGTAGAGACATCCCCAAAAAGACTTGCAGCTGTAATTGCAGTGAAAGGTGGTTCTACAAAGTATTGACTCAGGGGGGCTGAATACAAATGCACCCCACACTTTTCACATGTTTATTTGTAAAAAATTTGGAAAACCATTTATCATTTTCCTTCCACTTCACAATTATGTGCCACTTTGTGATTGGCAATTTGTGATCGGTGATTATTTTCTATACCCACTGTAAAAGTATATTAACCCCTTGGTGCCGATGTCATACAAATATGCAGCCCCACTGGACTGGGATTTTTCCCGTGGGTGGCCGCATGTTTGCGTTTCCCCCTTTGTGCTGGGAGCGCGCCACAAGGCACACTCCCAGCACTAAGACCGGGGTCTCACCATGACCCCTGGGCCCTGTACTAATGATCAGGACCCGGAACTCGAGATGCCAGGTCACCTGATTTGCTGTGATAGCTTCTGATTGGTTGTGGGTTAATAATGTGCAACAGTGGTGGGACATTAGAGCGCAAGCTCCCCTGGTCTAGAAACTGATGTGACTGGCTTTATGTACTTTGTACAGCACAGGAAAATTTTAGGGCTAAATAAGTATATAATAATAATGTGACTAAATAATAATATAACGTGACTGTGGTGGGACATTAGAGTGTACGTGCCCAGGTCCAGTGCAAGAATATTTATCTATATTGGCGAAGGTGCATTTTGCTAACCCTAAGGCCTCATGTACACTGCTGCTGGTAAACAGACGTTTAGGAGCAGTTGGGCATTATTTTCAGCTGCCCCTAAACTCTCCTCTGTTATCTTATCAGTACATGTACACAGAGTCATTTCTAGTTTCTAGGCAGTTGTGTTTAGAGGCTTTTTTTGGAACCCAAAAAAATGCATTCAAAAGCTGTGTTTAGAGGCATTTCAAACATTCCAAACGCGACTAAATGCGGTAACTCGTGTTTAGCCGCGTTTCATTACAGGCGTTTTTCATTTTTGGCTATTTTGAATATAAAAAAAAAAAAAAAAAGGCGGCTAAACTAAGCCGTTTTTAGACGCCTGTTTCTAGCTGTCAAGTTAAATCGTTCAACGCCCCGTGTACATGAAGCCTAAAGCCGAGTACACACGATCGGACTTTCCGACAACAAAACCGTGGAATTTTGTTCGAAGGTTGTTGGCTCCAACTTGTCTTGCATACACAAGGTCACACAAATGTTGGCCAACCATTATGAATGTAGTGACGTACGGCGAGCCGACGTGATACCTCCATTACGAACGCTAGTTTTACAAGACCAAGCACTTCTGGCTCGTCCTTGATTCCGAGCATGCGTGTTTGTACTTTGGACTTTTATCCGATGGACTTGTGTACACATGATCGGAAAGTCCGACAACACACATTTGTTGGCGGAAAATTTGAGAACATGCTAGTCAACATTTATTGGTGGAAAGTCCGACAACAATTGTCCGATGGAGCATACACATGGTCGGATTTTCCGCCAACATTTCCCGTTGGAAAATCCGATCGTGTGTACGCGGCATTGCACTGACCTAGATCAAGCCTTTATCTAGCTATTTTGTCTTTATTAGTTAATTCATTTTTCATTTTTATTATTATTATATATTTTTTTACACACATTTGTTTGTTTACATCTTTCTCCCCTGGCAAGGAGAGAAAGATACAATGTATCTTTCTCTCCATTTAGAGGAGAGTTTCTGCACAGTGACTGATCACTGTGAAAGCCAATCAGAGGCTATCGCGGTGATCAGAATCCCGGAGTCCCGGTTCCCAGTCATTAGCATGAGACCTGGGACTCTCAGTGAGAGCGCACTTCCAGCACAAACACTAGTACGCGTATATGTGGCCTCACGCAAGAAGACCCACTACAGTGAGGCTGCATATATGTGTACAGGAAGCAGGAAGGGGTTAAAAATCCGAATCTCCAGCAACTGACTGGGGACTCTGATTTTTCTGCCCTCCCCTAGCTTTTCACCCTAAGGCAGCTGCTTAAGCAGCCCTATGCTGGTAAAGGCCCTGTACGTACCTCTCTTCTAGGGACTGATGTACTCACTGTACAACACTGGGGAATAGGTCAGAGCTATATAAACATATAGTAGAATACAGGGGCGGACTGACCATTGAGCCACTCGGGCACTGCCCGAGTGCCCTGGGCCACTAGGGGGCCCCATCAGGGTTGCAAGCCTCAGCAAAGCTAGGGACAGTATGTAAAAATCTGTGTTTTTTTTTTTTACATCTGTCTCTGAAATGTCCCTACCGACATCCTTTTGGTCTAAAAATCCAGAGATTATAGCTGCCCCACCTCTCCAGTACCTTCTCAGCCAATAGAAACATGTCTGTGTATACTGTGTGTACATGTATGTGTATAGTGTATGATTGTATACTGTGTGTGTGTATAGTGTGTGGCCCCATAATCTCTGATTGCCTGGGGGCCCCATAATCTCCTATTGCCCGGGGGCCCCATGAGTTGTCAGTCCGCCCCTGGTAGAATACCAATTGTTTGTAAATGTGTTAAGGACTTTAGAGTGTAAGTTCCTCAGACCTAGGTTACATGGTCTCTGGCTACTAAAACATTGAGGGCATTTCACAACATCGAAGACTTCAGTCCCTCCATTTATTTGTAACTTTGGGTTTTACAAACTTGCTCTTCTGTAACTTATAAGCAGATTTTATTTATTGTCCAGTTTTATATAAGGCTATTTGAACAGTATTTTAGGTTTGGTGTTTATTTTTCATGCGTTTTCTCTCCTCTGCTAAATGCACCCCAGTTTCAGCCTTTGATAACAACCACGTCCAATTTGTAACACTGTACCAAGTCTGTGGCGGAGCCCTGTCCCTGGCGATAGAGAATAATCACATTACGGAGGGCTGGGCACGGCAGGAGCTGCTGGTGTCGGAGTGTTATTGTATCATTACACTGCGGATAATTCCCCCCTCAGCCAGACATTAACATTTCATAAGGTGGCCTTTCTGTCAGCGCCGCAAACAAACAAATAAAACAAACTGATACACGCATTTGAGAAATGAATTTATGTTTTGAAATGTCACCCGGCTGGACGGCGTGCAGAGAACAAGCCCCAATACACGGGGGTCTCCGCCGACCTGAGCGGGCAGCTCAGGAAAGGTCTGCTACAAGGAAAACAGATTGTTTCTAGAACTCGCTAAATTGGCTGCGTTCTTCCACTCCGGGTATTCCCAGTGCAGCAAAACGCGACAAAGTGATCTTATTTCCTTCCAGTAACGAGACAACAAAATTTTAAGCTGAGCTAAAACATGGCTTTAAGGAGTCTCAAAAAGCATTAAGCATTTTGTAGATATACTAGAAAAAAGTTTTTGTTTGCCGCGGAGTTCTTGCAGATGGAAGTGACCACTCCACACTATCATTATGGCTTGGCGCTCAGTTCTCAGACTAATCTAATATATGCTTCTCCTTATCGTACATTTTCCTGAGCTCCATCCTAATGACAGTTCTATCCCACACGTAGAATTTATACTGAGCTGAATGTCATTTCTCCCATTTAGCGCTGGGATGCCAACATTACAGTCTTGGCTCTCAACCGTCATGGAGTTGGCTTGGCTCACCATGCGCACTACAGTCTCATATATTCTACGACTTTTAAGCCTTGGAGAAGGACTTGTGTTTGGCTGTGTGCTTGGAGGTGATTTGCGGGGAAGGTTGTGCTTGTGGGGTGGATCTGCAGCTGATGACCTCGCTGTCGGGTGGAGGAGCTTCGGCTGTATTCCAGAACATATGGTCAGCTCTGAGCGGGTGAGCTGGACAAAACCCCCCATGGAGGAGCGGAAAGACGAACCAAGGACATCTAAAAAGATTTTTTTTACAAGGAAACAAAATTCCAAGCCGCAATATTTTTTTGAGTTTCAGCAAACTTTATTGACACCACTATATGAATAAATTACAAGGATAGACCCCTCTACCTCCAATTTTACCCTCGTTCTCCTTATTTATGGTGCATGATCCTTTATCCTTCTTTACAGGATGTACAAGGCTGAGTACATAAATGCTGACACACAGTATATTCTCTTTTTTCAGCCTTGTTTGGCCTTAGTCATATCTATGACTAAAGCCAAGTGAGGCTGAAATGCGTAAGTTACTGCTACTGTTATTTGAGCAAGATGAGATATAATAAAACTTACACTGGAGAAGATATTGTGTGTAGGCATTCATGTACTTTGTCCTACACCAATGTATGGCTTTTATTTTATTGTTACTTCCACCGAAGGGTTCAGGCTTGGCCCCCTGATTGAGGATGAAACGTACCATAGGAGAAATCAGGTACTGAAAAAAGAAAACTAGTGCAGCTGTCCACATATAAGGACTGGAAAACTGTAATCTATTACATTTTGTTCCTGGGTTTAGATACACTTGAAGCTATCTATATAAGTGCCAATTCCATTGAGCAATTGAACTTTCAGTTCCACGCTATGTACAGCACCCTGCTGGTTCCTCCCTCCAGCCATGATCTGCCTGCTCTGCAAAGAGAAGCACAGAGACTCAGTGACTGGGTCTAAGAAAGGGAAATCCATGAAAAAAATAGTTTTTATTTTAAAATTGTATTAGCGTGTTGATGAGGGGGGGGGGGGGGGCCGCAGACAAAATATATGCAGATTAAACTTCTGCTTTAACTATTTCTGTATAATTTACCTATAATTTAGAAGGCTACTCCTTTTGAAGCCTCCTTATTGAGGCTGCCTATCACATTAAAAAACAAGAGGGATACTCAAAAGGGGTGAGTGATGGGGCCAAGTTTGAGTTTTATCAGAAAAATCAAGATAGTTTCCATTTAACCTGTGGGGTATACAGTGTGGATAGACAGATCCCGTACTGAGATACTGTATTGTGCCTGCCGCCAGAGGCAGACATCAGAATACTTGATTTTCTGCCCAGCTGTGTGGGCCATCTGTGGCCAACTTTACAGCAACCTTTCCTTAAGGATTTTTTAGATCACAATCTCAATTTGCATTGCCCAGTTCTGCGACATGTTTACTTGCTAAACTCATTGTCAGCTGCTATTCTGTCCAGGGGGTTTGAGTTGAACTGCGGAATTGCCAGCTAACAGTTTTTCCTTATGGTAACCAGAGATGTATTCCTTATACCATATATACCCACATATGAGAACCTGCTCTGACCCATTGCTCTATATTTTTCAGATTGCCTTCTCCCAACACAACACCATCATGGACCTGGTCCAGTTTTTTGTCACCTTCTTCAGGTAAGATCTGATATGCTCTGTAATGTGCTTGCCAGAGTCTGTTGTAAAAACTAAAGCCGACCATAGACGGATTGAAATTTGGCCGGTTCAGTAGGAACCGGATGAATTTCAGTCCCATCAATGGGCAGGCTGGTTGTACTCTACTGACTGACTTCAGAACAACCAGCCTGTCTGTTTTTCTTCCCATATGATCACTGCTGTGGGATATTGCATTCTGATGATGAGGAAACCTCCCGCTGTCAGAATACAATGGCGCAACGGGAGAGATTCCCCCATTACCACTATGTTGATGGGGGAATCAAGCAATTTTCTTTGCTTCAACCAATGAAGGAAAGGAAATTGCATAATCTATGACCAGTCTTAGTTGAGCCATACACTGAGCGAGTTTCTTTCCTGCAACCGACAGTGTTGATGCGGGAATCCCTACTGCCTCTGCTCCTTCTCTCCTCTCCTGAAGTAGTCTGCATACTCTGGTTGGCCATAGACTGATTGAAATTTGGCAGGTTTGACCGAGACCTGCCAAAGTTCCATTAGCGCGTGACCATCCCTGCTCCACAGAAGTCGATCATTTTATGAATTGTTGTTGAAGGGACATGTTGGAAAACCAATTTAGCAGCTGCAGTTCTTGATTAGGGTATTCTGTCAGCGGTGGGTACCACTGTCAGAATACCATGTTGCGGCAGGACGGATTCCTCCTTCCACCCACTGGCTGAGAGAAAAAAACTGTCTATGGGACAGCTTTACTCTCCTTTCCTGAAATACTCTGCACTGCTGGGTGGCTCTTTCCTCTTGCTCTCCTCGCCTTAAATACTTGGTACTGCTATAAAAAAGAATAAAAACTACCAGTCATCATAAAAGCCCCTTTGTAAAATGAGTCTAAGCATGTGTGCCCTTTATTTAGAAAACCTTTCAGTATGAATAAAATGCATGTTAACACTCTTAATTACTTTTACGTCTGTATCCCTTGTAGAAACAATCTACAGGCTGATCTAGTTCCTGCAGCGTTGTCACCACATTGTGGCTGTGCATGCTCTCATGGTATCATGTGTTCTGTTGCATTAATTTATCCATTAATCCTATGTTACAAGAAGCCACACCTGATATGATTGAATAGAATCAATTATATGATTGAATAGAATCAGCACCTTTCCTTCCCCGCTCAAACATGCACTGGTTACCCCCATACTTAAAAAACCCTCATTAGACCCCACCTGTTTGAATAAATTAAGACCCATCTCCCTGCTCCCATTTGCCTCCAAGCTCATCGAATGCCTTGTCCATGACCGAATGAGTCGCTACCTCACGGACAACAACCTTCTCGACCCCCTACAGTCCGGCTTCCGTCCACAACATTCTACTGAAACTGCCTTACTAAAACTCACCAATGACTTTCTAACTGCTAAAACCAATGGCCAGTACTGCATACTCATACTCTTAGACCTCTCTGCTGCCTTCGACACAGTTGACCACCTGCTCCTCCTCAGCAAACTACAGGTTCTCCTCCTGCCTATCTCAGTGCACTTTCAGTGTCACTTACAACTCCATCTCCTCCGCTCCTCTTCCTCTCTCTGTTGGGGTACTCCAAGGCTCCGTCCTTGGGCCCCTCCTATTCTCACTCTATACCTCTTCCCTGGGCCAGTTGATAACCTCCCATGGCTTCCAATACCACCTTTACACCAACGACAATTAGATCTATCTCTCCACTCGTCAACTCACCCCCTCGATCTCCTCACGGATCTCAAACCTAGTGAATGACATATCGGTATGAATGTCACACGACTTTCTCAAACTCAATCATTCTAAAACTGAGCTTGTTATATTTCCTCCTTCCTGGTCCCCCCCATGACTTTACCATTAAGATCAACAGCACAACCATTGGTCCCTCCACACATGCCAGGGTGTTGGGTGTAATCCTTGACTCTGACCTCTCCTTCAGCCCCCACATCCAATCACTGGCTAAATCCTGCCGCCTTAACCTCCGCAACATCTCCAGAATTTGACCCTTCCTCACTAATGACATTACAAAGCAACTTATTCGCTCCTTGGTTATTTCCCGCCTTGACTACTGCAACTCTCTCCTTAATGGCCTACCCTTACGCAGGCTATCCCCCCTTCAGTCTATTATGAATGCTGCTGCTAGACTAATACACCTCACTAACTGATCCGTGAATGCTGCTCCTCTCTGCCAATCCCTTCACTGGCTTCCTCTACCCCACCGTTTAAAAATTCAAAATGCTAACCACAACATACAAGGCCATCCACAACATCGCCCCCATCTACATCACCAACCTCATCTGCAGATATCTCCCAAATCGCCCCCTCCGCTCCTCCTAGGATCTCCTGCTTTCTAACTCCCTTGTTACCTCCTCCCATGCTCACCTTCAGGACTTTTCCAGAGCCTCTCCCATCCTCTGGAACTCCCTGCCCCGGTATAACCGATCAGCCCCTAACCTGTCCACCTTTATGAGATCCCTGAAAACTCACTTATTCACGGAAGCCTGTCCCACACCCACCTAACAACTGTCCCCGAGCCACCCCCATCAAATCATTCCCTGCATCGACTACCTTTTGTACCACCTCCCCCCTCCCTTTAGAATGTAAGCTCTACGAGCAGGGCCCTCCTGTCCCTTCTGTATTGAACTGTACTGTAATTGTGTTATCCCCCTCTACATTGTAAAGCGCTGCGTAAACCGTTGGCGCTATATAAATCGTGTATAATAATAATATGATTGACAGTGGCTCCTCCAGGGAACCTTGCTGTTTTGCATGTTATACCGGTTATACCAGTTATTCATGATAAGATGCTCAAAAAAAAAATCATCTCTAAATAAAATGCACAATTAAGATGTGCAGGATAAACTTTCTTTATATTGTTTATACTGTACAAGTCATGTGATCATGTTTTATGCACACTGTGTTCAACGGCTGGGGTTAGAGATTGAAAATAGGCAGCAGATGTTACCAGGACATGTGACATGCTGAAATCGAACTCTGACCACCAACCTGGTCTATACAGAGTGAAGGAGAGGGATAGCAATGATGTGACCTGCACAAATTACATTAGGAAAAGGTATTTCTGCTATGTTTTTATGTGTTTGATGGATGGACTAGTTGTGGTTTGTATGCCCAACTTAAGTCCTTAGAGAGGGCATCAGAGTTTACAAGCGCTTTGAGTAGAGCTTCAGTGATGAGGCCATGTCTAGCAGACGTTTTTTTTTAAAAGAACATGGAAGCTTGGGATAACAGGGTACAAGGGGAACAGCTAATTGAGAAAGGGATGTGAGATTAGAAATTCTGAAATTAAAGTGGAACTTTACCCATACTAACTTGATAAAAAAAAAAAAAAATTCTTTAGCAAAGAACATACATTCCAATTCCACATTAGTAATTATGCCACCAAAATTAGTGTGGCAGCAGCAATAAAAGGCATACACACTCGTTCCAGAGTGGTACCAAGCCAAATATAAAATGAAAGCACTCCAATAGTGTGATATTGCTAAAACTGATATTACTTTATTAAGCAATAAAGATGCACTCACATGTCTTCAGGTAACATAAGGCATAAATCCGGCATGATGAATGCCAGCAGATCAGGCTTTCCAACAGCAAAAATGGCCAAAATGTGACTGTGCGTGGTGATGTGTGCATGTGACCTCCCTATGCATTTCGTCACATCTGACGTCATTAGGGTAACTTTTTTTGATCACTTATTTTGCTTCTTTCACTTTATGGACTATTGATGTACAATTGCATGTACTTTTTGAGCACTAGAGCGCTGCACTATTGTTTTATTAAGGCTACAGATTAGTTTTAGAAAATTGACTTTTTGGTAACCCTTAATCCTTATTCCACAGGCCAGGAATTTCCAGCTCCACCCATTAGTCTCACTACTTTTCTACTTATTTGCACCTGTCATTATTCCAAAACAAATTACTCACATCTCAGTCTGTCTCTTTTGTGTGGGGAGATGCAGTTCTTAACCACTTTAAGACTGGGCCTCTTTTTTAGATGTGGTGTTTCCAAGTTAAAAACATTTTTTTTTGCTAGAAAATTAATGAGAACCCCCAAACATTATACATTTTTTTCTAACACCCTAGAGAATAAAATGGCGGTCATTGCAATACTTTCTGACACACCGTATTTGCGCAGCGGTCTTACAAGCGCACTTTTTTTGAAAAAAATACACTTTTTTGAATTAAAAAATAAGACAACAGTAAAGTTAGCCCAATTTTTTTATATTGGGAAAGATAATGTTACGTCAAGTAAATTGATACCCAACATGTCACGCTTCAAAATTGCGCCAGCTCGTGGAATGGCGACAAACATTTACCCTTAAAAATCTCCATAGGCGACATTTTAAAAATTCTACTGGTTGCATGTTTTGCGTTACAGAGGAGGTTTAGGGCTAGAATTATTGCTCTCGCTCTACCGATCGCGGCGATACCTCACATGTGTGGTTTAAATACTGTTTTCATATGCGGGCTCTACTCACGTATGCGTTCGCTTCTGCATGCGAGCTCGTCGGGACGGGGCGCGTTTTAAATTTAAAATTTTTTTTTCTTATTTATTTTACCTTTTTATTTTTACACTGTTTAAAAAAAAATGTGTCACTTTTATTCCTATTACAAGGAATGTAAACATCCCTTGTAAAGGAAAAAAGCATGACATTACCTCTTAAATATGAGATCTGGGGTCAAAAAGACCTCAGATCTCATATGTACACTAAATCACAATAAAAAAAAAAAAAATAAAAAATTGTCATTTAAAAAAATATAAAAAAACTAAATGGCCCTTTAAGAGCTATGGGCGGAAGTGACGTTTTGACATTGCCTCCGCCCTGCAGTGTCATGAAGACGGGTGGGGGCCATCTTCCCCTCACTCGTCTCCATGCACAGCTAGGGAACAGACCCGATAGCCTCCACCGCTGCCGACGGGGATCTGGTGCCGAGGGCACCAGATCGCGGCAGGAGGAGGGGGGCCCTCTCCCGCCGCCGATAAAAGTGATCTCACGGCGAATCCGCCGCAGAGACCACTT
This sequence comes from Aquarana catesbeiana, assembly GCF_042186555.1. Classification (NCBI taxonomy): domain Eukaryota; kingdom Metazoa; phylum Chordata; class Amphibia; order Anura; family Ranidae; genus Aquarana; species Aquarana catesbeiana. Next base: position 51,123,331 of record NC_133331.1, on the reverse strand, counting down.
TTATCTTGTAGCGGACCACTGGCCGAACACTGGGATACTGGGGTTATGGCAGCTAACGACTGCCATAACAACGATATCCTCCTTCAAAATAGGGACATACATCGGCATGCGGTGGTCCGGAAGTGGTTAAGGAAGAAGAGTAAAATGGCTTGATTAAGAATCTATGTGAAATCTCTAGTAATTTGTCCGCAACCGATCATGGGAGAATAGTAACAAGCTTGAATCAAAGTAGAAGTCTAACTGGGACTGCACATTTTTGATGATGCATGGAGGGTTTAGAGTAAACCTTCACTTGCATCCTCAACACAGAAGTAAAATCCCAATGGAGCTCCTAACCCTTCCATACTCCACCCAAGGTAAAAAATGTAAGCATAGGAAAGCAAATTGGGGACCTTTGCACAATTGCAGCTTTGTTGAAAACCATTGTCGTTGTACTCGTTGGCTTTGCCTTGAGGTCCTCTAATGTCTGATTTTTGAGAGCGTTTTCTTGGCAGAACCAGGTAGAGGGGTTGACAAGAGACGGCTGCCCTAAGTGTTATCAGGAAGGGGCGCAAAAGGGCAGGATCTGCAGTTTATGCAGCTGACGTAGTGTCCCAGTTCATGGGGGGCACACTGTTATCTTTCTGCTTTGGCTGCTAAAGGGCAATGTCCCAGCACTGGGTCTGGGATGCATTTGGCCATCATACTGACTTGTCACATTCATGTTAGGTCACTGTCAGTCTGATGTACAGTAATGTCTGCCATAAGAAAAGGAATATTAGACAGAAAACATTTAGAGCTGGGGTCATGAATTCAGTTCAGTGAGTAAATTGTGCCCGTTTTCCTCTTCCTAAATATCAGCAATAACCATTGTGCTGCGAGAGGGAGCTTCTTCATCCCCAGCGGGAAGGAGGATTGTGAGATGTGTTTTGCACAGGACTATTTAAAATCCGTTGAGTGCATAAATGACTCGATAACTTCCAGTGCCATTGGGTCGGCGCCGACTTTTTCCTGCCTTCCTTCGCTTACCATCCAGCAATTTGGAATTTGCAACAATCAAGTAGATAACATGGCAGGCCAAGCAGCAGAATGGGCTAACGATAAAGAACGCCATTGAATTATTTTGCATACAGGATGAAGCTGCTTCACTCTGGCAGCCATTCACATCTCTGGGTGTATGAGCGGAAAAATAATTTTACAGCGGGGTGATACCAAAGCTCAGCGCTCAATGTATGACCATTAAGATCTCAGAGCGGAAGATACTACTTCTACCTGGAGAATGGTCATGGAGCGTGGAAAGAGTTTGGATTAGTTCACTTGACGGCCCATTACTCCTTTTAAGGTGATGATCAGATGCCAGATGGAGAAGTATAGAAAACCCATAAGCAGATAACGCTGTATGTATAGAGCAATTCCCATCAAACATGATAAAGCTGAATAAAACTTTTAACAGATATTAGATATTGTGGCCATGCATTCTTCAGAAAAACACAGAAGTGTTGTCGCAGAGGTGCCTATGGGAGTGTGCTAGTATGGTAGACAGTAAGGGAAAAATGTCTTGATCAATTTTATTGTGAGTCTTTTTTGATAATACCAATTGCACAATCTCTCCTATAGAGGATTAGGATGACATCTGTTTCCCTTCGCGTGTCTCCTTCTTACAGCATTTAGTGCAAATCCATAGGGGATAAGGATGACACCTGATATCCCCCATGTCCCCCCTCCTTATTACACCAGCATTATTATTAAGTGCCATCAATTCTAGTCCAGTTCCTAGCGACTTGATGAATAAGAGCTCTAAAAAGAAGTCGACTTTGTGCTAGTCTGGCGAGAGCTTCCAGTGTCATTTCCACAGCTGTAGTCAATGTGTCCCACCACCTAGTAGACGGTCTCCCTCTTCACCTGGTTCCTTCGATCTTCCCAAACATTATATCCTTCTCCAGTGGTCTCTCTCTTCTGACAGTGTGACCAAAATATGATAGTCCTAACTTCATGGTTCTTGCTAATAGCTGGTGTAGTGAGGAGGAGAGACCAGAAGGGGATAAAGCATCATCCTTATCCTCTATAGACCCATGCTACATGCTGGTGTAGTAAAGGGGAGAGAAAAGACAGAGATTAGGCGTCATTCTTATCCTCTGTGGACCTATGCTAGTGTAGTATAGAGGAGAGACAAGAAGAGACTCAGACATCATCCTTATTCTCCATGAACCCATGCTACATGCTGATGTACAGATAAGAGGGGGATTAGGTGTCGTCATATTCTCTATAGGACCCATGATATGTGCATGGTTAGAGACCAATAGAGGATAAGGCATCATCCTTATCCTCCATGGACCCATAATGGTGTAGTAAGGGGTAGAGACAAGAATGGGATCAGGCAAACTCCTTATCCTCTATTGTCTTTAAAATTTTTCACTAGGAAGGCCACATTGTACGAATTACAAATATTTGAGGGCTCAAAAAAACCCATAAATAAATGCATAACATTTAATTGAATGAATAACTCCCCCATTAGGGGTGTCCAGCAAAGTCCCCACTTACATCTAGAATTGCCCAACAGAGACCATCCCCCCCCCCCATAAATTCAGGAGTGCCCAGCAGTGTCACCCCTTCACCCCTCATACCCAGAATTGCCCAGAAGAGCCACACCTTACAGCCAGAATTGCCCAGTAGAGTTCCCCCCTCATACATCCAGGGGTGCCTAACAAAGGCCCCTCTTACCTTTCACATGGCAGAGCAACAGGGCTGAAGTCAGGGGGTAGAGCAGGTCTGGAAGGAAGAGATTCAGTCCTCCTGTAAATGCTAGAGGGGGGCCAATCGCATCACTGCTTGCTAGAACACTGGATGTTCTAGCAACCAACCACTGGGGGGAGGGGATCTGAACTGGGATCATGGCTGGCTTACTTGCGGTGGAGGTACCGGTATCTGTATTACTATACACAGACTGGCATATCCACTGCCAGCCAGCCAGGGTTGCTGCGTGTCTGATAAAATGTTGTAGTGACCCATAGTTTGGGAACACCTGCTGCATGAGAGAATCTGTGTTACATACATCAGTTTTTTGAGGAGGTTGTCATGAAACACGCCATCCATGTTTTCATTTCCAATCTTTTTATTGAAGTTTTTGACAGTATGTGAGTTGTATGTAACATATTGCAATTTAGAATTATCAAGGCAAAGAGTGTCCCCTATTGGGAGCCTGATGATGCTGTGGTATCACTATGCAGCAATTGAACTAAATTCTCCTAGGATAAGATCCTGCACGCTTACTTCAATTCTACCATCTTAGCGCGAGATAGCCTTATTCCATTGCGAATATTCCACAGAATCTATTACACACCACTTCAACTTTTTCAGATGTGTAAGAGAGATATAACCATGACTGCCATAAATGTCAAAAGCAAACCAGGGACCTTCTTCAAATGCTTAGGGGTTGTGAAAAAGTTTGTCCGTTCTGGTCACTATTCACGCAATGTATTGCTACGCATTTTATGATACCCAATATATGTGTGCTAGGGATACTAGAAGATTTGAACCTAGGCACCTATTAGAAACTATCTTTCTGTTTAAATCTTTTTTATTAAAATTTTAAATAACTAGAAAAAACATTATTAGGTAGCAAATTTGGGTACAAATCAGTATCCAAATAGTACACCGTCTTGCAACCAGAAAACTCCTCCAAACAAGCTGGAGGATTAGGTAAAGAAGAAATAAGAAATAAAAAGGAAGGAAAGGGGAAGAAAGAGAAGATAACAGCAGCAAGCACCCACATTCCCCCCAAAATGGCCATCTGTGTTTACAATAAGCAACTGTTCATCATGACACAATTGGTCAAGACCTGTGACACGAGTACATTACCCTCCTATGGATGCCTCTGCAACAAAACTTTGTTTTTTGTTCTGGACAGTCTGTCACGTACCATTTGAGTAGACCGAGGACTGGGCCCCGCACATCAACCAAATTTACAGCTGCGTGGAGACCAATATATTCTCCATAAGCACTGATCATAGGTTGCGTCCTCCATTATATTTGGTTATTTGCAACCTTGTAAGGCTTACAATCCGTATATTTTGTTCAGCTTTTACAATGATCTTACAGTGAGGGGAGAAAAGTATTTGATCCCCTGCTGATTCTGTACGTTTGCCCACTGACAAATAAATGATCAGTCTATTATTTTATTGGTAGGTTTATTTTAACAGTGAGAAACAGAATAACAACAAAAATATATATAAAAAAAAACGCATTTAAAAAAAATGTTATAAATTGATTTGTATTTTAATGAGTGAAATAAGTATTTGATCCCCTATCAATCAGCAAGATTTCTATCTCCCAGGTGTCTTCTATACAGGTAACAAGCTGAGATTAGGAACACTCTCTTAAAGGGAGTGCTCCTAATCTCAGCTTGTTACCTGTATAAAAGACACTTGTCCACAGAAGCAAGCAATCAATCAGATTCCAATCTCTCCACCATGGCCAAGACAAAAGAAGTTGTCCAAGGATATCAAGGACAAGATTGTAGACCTACACAAAGCTGGAATGGGCTACAAGACCATTGCCAAGCAGCTTAGTGAGAGGGTGACAACAGTTGGTGCAATTTTTTGCAAATGGAAGAAACGCAAAATAACTGTCAATCTCCCTCGGTCTGGGGCTCCATGCAAGATCTCACCTTGTGGAGTTTCAATGATCAAAGGAACGATGAGGAATGAGCCCAGAACTACATCGGAGAATCTTGTCAATGGTCTCAAGGCAGCTGGGACCATAGTCACCAAGAAAACAATTGGTAACACCCTAGGCTGTGAAGGACTGAAATCCTGCAGCGCCCACAAGGTACCCCTGCTCAGGAAAGCACATCTGACATTTACTAATGAACATCTGAATAATTCAGAGGAGAATTGGGTGAAAGTCTTTTGGTCAGATGAGACCAAAATGGAGCTCTTTGGCATCAACTCAACTTGCTGTGTTTGGAGGCGGAGGAATGCTGCCTATGTCCCCAAGAACACCATCCCCACCATCAAACATGGAGGTGGAAACATTATGCTTTGGGGGTGTTTTTTTGCTAAGGGGACAGGATAACTTCACCGCATCAAAGGGACGATGGACGGGGCCATTTTCCCTCGGCCACGGCATTGAAAATGGGTCGTGGATGGGTATTCCAGCATGACAATGACCCAAAACACACGCCCAAGGCAACAAAGGATGTTTGTATGTGGAGGGAGCTGAAGGTTCGAGTTGCCAAACGTCAGCCCCAAAACCTTAATGACTTGGAGAGGATCTGCAAGGAGGAGTGAGACAAAATCCCTCCTGAGATGTGTGCAAACCTGGTGGCCAACTACAAGAAACGTCTGACCTCTGTGATTGCCAACAAGGGTTTTGCCACCAAGTACTAAGTAAAGTTTTGCGAAGGGGTCAAATACTTATTTCACTAATTAAAATGCAAATCAAATTCTAACTTTTTTTAAATGCGTTTTTTCATTTTTGTTGGATGTTTTTCATTTTTTGGATATTTTTGTTGTTGTTCTGTCTCTCACTGTTAAAATAAACCTACCTAAAATTATAGACTGATCATTTCTTTGTCAGTGGACAAACATACAAAATCAGCAGGGGATCAAATACTGTTTTCCCTCACTGTATACTTTGTACCTTTATTGATGATCACAACACTTTAACAGTTGTCCTGTTAGGGACGAGAGTACGTTTTGTTTTGTTTTTGTGGATGAATGGTGCTCCTGAGTCCTGAATAAAAAGTATAGATTAATTCAGAGCAGTAAATCAAGAGTACATTAGTCACATGCACTGATATCTTTATATAGAAAAAGAATAAAAAAGAAAACAGAAAACAATGTACTAGTCCATAGTTAGGATTCAAGTACCATGTTATAATCTCTTTAATAGTAGGATGGAACATTGTGTCCACCCTGTGCTACAACAACATTACTTGTTATGTTTTCTTGCAGTCCTAATCAGATCCTCCAACAGCGTCATTCCGCCAAGTCCTTTCTCTGGCCGACGAGAACTGTATTAAAACTCTTCACTCTCCAATTGGGACTGTGTGAACTTTGTTTAGTTTCTCTGCCATCTCTTCACCCTCCGAAGTAAATTGTGCGTCGAGCTCAGGGGACTGCGATGTTTGGCTTTGTCCATTAAGTGGAAATCGACTTATTGCATTAGAGCGGAGGAGCGGTCTGCCTGAACTTCATCTCTTATTCCCCAGCTAAGCCGCCATCAATCACCCGGCGCTGTGTGGGTGTTCTGCAGCTCACTCCCTCCGCTCAGCGACACGGCTTATTATATGTCACTTTACTAAAGAACTTTCCGCCGCTTGTAAAATTAAAATCTAAATTGTATCATGACATTGTCTGCAAACATTTCAAAAGCCTTCAGTCCCGGTAACGCTGGAGGAGAGAGGAGTCCAGTATAATATTCTTACTTTATTGAGTAATAATTGCTGCAGGGGATCATGGGAAATTACACAAGTTGGGGGACTCTTTTTTTTGTTTTCTGGTTGACATTAGCAGTGTGATTGATTTCACTGGAACAGCTTAGGCTGGCCATACATTATACAATTTTCCTTTAGATTTACCAAAACCATATGAGGTCAGACCTAAACGCTTTCAATTTGTATGCAATCGGGCAGGCCCTTGCACTATGTAATTGAAGGTAAATCTAAAGGAAATTAAATAAGAAAATTGTATAATGTATGGCAGTGCAAGGGCCTGCTTGATTGCATACAAATTGAAAGTGTTGAGGTCTGACCTTATACGGTTTTGGTAAATCTAAACGAATATTGTACAAGAAAATTGTATACTATATGGCCAGCCTTAATCTCTTAACCACTTGCTGCCCGCCATATAGCAATATGACGTCGGCAAAGTGGTTGCGATATCCTGATTGGACGGCATATGGTACCGTTTCCGCCAGTAAACATAACAGTAGTAAATACAGTATATGGTTTATTCAAGTAAAATTGTTTACATGCATAGATAACACCAACAGTTGCCAAAAAAAAGGATATATAAACAAGAAATATTGGTACATGGATGTAATAGCAGTCATAGTACACGGGCATCATATTACCCAACTAGTTTTGCGAGATCCAGCTCGCTCTTCAGGGGTGGATGTGTGTAACATTGTACCTATGATAAAAGGTACAATGTTACACACATCCACCCCGGAAGAGCGAGCTGGATCTCGCGAAACTAGTCGGGTAGTATGATGCCCGTGTACCAATATTTCTTGTTTATATATCCTTTTTTTGGCAACTGTTGGTGTTATCTATGCATGTAAACAATTTTACTTGAATAAACCATATACTGTATTTACTACTGTTATGTTTACTGGCTGAAACAGTACCCCCTTCATTTAAAGTCCCAGGGCGAATCCTTCGTTTTACTATATGTTATAGGGATGGAAGTGTGTTACTGGGGACACCAGACCTTTCTGTTTTTTCTTTTTTCTTCATTCTGAATGGCCCGGCGGGGGGAGGAACTGTTTATGATACACAGTGCACAGAGCAAACGAGTTGTTTCTACATTAAGGTGGTTCTATAGGCAAAACATTTTTTACCTTAAAGCGGAGTTCTACCCAAAAGTGAAAGCTTCGCTTATCTGACTCCTCCCCCCTCTGGTGCCACATTTGCCCCCTTTCGGGGGGGGGGGGAGGGAACGGTTACCTGTTTTTGACAGGTACCTGTCCCCACTTCTGGAAGTTTGCGGCAGGGGGGAGGAGGGGGGCCAAACTTCCGGAAGTGGGGACAGGTACCTGTCAAAAACAGGTAACCGTTCCCTCCCCCCCCCCCCCCCCCCCCCCGAAAGGGGGCAAATGTGGCACCAGAGGGGGGAGGAGTCAGATAAGCGAAGCTTTCACTTTTGGGTAGAACTCCGCTTTAAGGTAAAAAATGTTTTGCCTATAGAACCACTTTAATGTAGAAACAACTCGTTTGCTCTGTGCACTGTGTATCATAAACAGTTGTTATTTATTTAAATATAATCCTTGTTTTCACTTTTACTTATTCTTACATCTCTGTGGGGCTGATTTCCTGCAGCTCCTTTGCAACCACTTCATGTCTACATGCATTCCTCAGGGTGGGTATTCCTGATGGTGACAACAATGGATCATGTCTGTGTAGTGAAACGGTAACTTATGTGACCGGGTCACAACACAAGGGCACAGTTGAGAGACCAGGATAAAGTGTTACAGAAAGACACATTCAAAAGTGCCGAGACTTCAAAAGCAAAAGGAACCTTTTGTACAAGTTCACTGGCTGTGGTCAGATGGCTTGCATGCATTACAGCTTCTCTTGATGGGTGACATGACTCAAACTATAATAATATAAAAAGGAGCACCAAAACCAAAAGATAAGGGAGTCCGAGATGCTTTTATTCCTTCAAAATTTGATCATATGAAACGTCCAATGCATTTCAGGGCCAAAAACACTCCATTTTCATCAGAGCTTAAAAGAACAAACAAAATAAAGACTTTGATCAACTCAAAGGGGTTGATTTACTATACCTGGATAGTGCAAAATCTGGTGCAGCGGTGCATGGTAGCCAATCAGCTTCTAACTTCAGCTTGTTCAGCCAATGACAGCTGATCATGTGATGTAAACAGAGCCGGTAATCGGGTATTTTTTCTCACGCTGATAGCGTGAGGAGAAAAACAAAAGCCGATCACCGGCGGCTGTCAGAGGGACATCAGTCCCGATCAAGGAGAGCAGCCGCGGAGTCATCTGTGCCCACCAGTGCCACCTACAAGTGCTTAACAGTGCCGCATCTAACAAGTGCCCACCAGCTCCACCTACCAGTGGCCACAGTGCCACCTATCAATGTCACCAATCAGTGCCTCATCAAGAGTGCTACCCATCAGTGCCACCTATCAATGCCTATCAGTGGTACCTATCATTAACACCTATCAGTAACCATCAGTGCCACCCATCAGGGCCCATCAGTGCCATCTTATCAGTGGCCATCAGTGCCACCTTATCCGTGCCTATCAGTGCCGCCTTTTCTGTGCCTATCAGTGCCGCCTTTTCTGTGCCTATCAGTGCCCATTGATGCAGCCTATCAGTGCCCATCAGTGTCACCTCATCAGCGCATATCAATGAAGGAGAAAAATTACTTGTTTGCAAAATTTTATAACAAACTATGAAACATGATATTTTTTTTTTCAAAATTTTCCATCTTTTTTGTTTAGTAAAAAAAAAAAAAACCCCAGTGGTGATTAAATACCACCAAAAGAAAGCTCTATTTGTGTGAAAAAAATGATAAAAATTTCATTTGGGTACAGTGTTGTATGACCGTACAATTGTCATTCAAAGTGTGAGAGCGCTGAAAGCTGAAAATTGGTCTGGGCAGGAGGTTAAACAAGCACATCTTGGATTCTCTCCTTTTTTTTGTATGGTTTTGGCGCTCCTTTCTTTATTAAAAGTTTTATAGAACAGTGTCACCTTATAACAGGAAGTGCCTGAACAAGAACCTCCATGACAGGATCACCAGAGTTGTGAATTATTTGAATGAAAGCTGTAGATTTTAAAAGAAAAGGTTGAAGATGACTTCTGAAATGAAAATAACATGTTTATTTATTTATTTATTTATTTATTTCAGGTACTTATATAGCGCCGTCAATTTACGCAGTGCTTTACATATACATTGTACATTCACATCAGTCCCTACCCTCAAGGAGCTTACAATCTAAGGTCCCTAACTCACATTCATACATACTAGGGACAATTTAGACAGGATCCAATTAACCTACCAGCATGTCTTTGGAGTGTGGGAGGAAACCGGAGTACCCGGAGGAAACCCACGCAGGCACAGGGAGAACATGCAAACTCCATGAGATTTAAGTGATTGGGTTTACATCGGCTTTAATGTTTGTCCTCCAGTAATTGTTTTGTTGGTTCTTAGTGTAATATTTTCATCCCTTATCTGATTATCTCTCTTTAGCTGTTTCCTGTCGCTCTTGCTGGTGGCCGCGGTGGTTTGGAAGATTAAACAGACATGCTGGGCCTCACGGCGGAGAGAGGTCTGTCTCTTTTGGAATTTTCTTTTACCCTTAAAACGCTCTTCTGTTGCTGTGTAAAGTTACAATGCGATTGATTTGCAAAGTGAAATAAACAAGAGCAGGCATAACATACAATGGTAGATATGTACTGTATATAGCCTGTGAAGAGAACAAAGCTGTGGGAGGGGCCCAGCAGGCCACACCCACCACAGGCTAGCTGCAGAAAACTACAGGAGGGGGCGGAGACAAGACCAGTCACCCTGCACAAAGAGAGAGAGCAGCAGTGATTGGTCTTTATTACAGGAAGCTCCACTGTGGCAAAGTACAGAAGTTCTTTCAAACTGGATTACTGCTCAGATACAGAGGAAATGCATAAAGGATACTAAGATTTCAAGGGTAACTCCACTTTCATGGGAAAAAATAACAAATAAAAAAGTATAGCATATACAATTGTGACTCAAGTCATTTTGCAATTGAATGTTATAAAAAAAATACCTTTCCTTTTCAATCTACAGCTCTGTAATTTTCTGTAAAGTGCAAGGCAATATGGCAACCAGGAGGTGTTCTGTATACAGAATGTTTACAGAACGCCCCACAGAAACATAACTTCCTGCTTGTGTGATTGGCTCACTGATTTTCCCTGCAGACTGCATTAAGATACAAGTAAGATTTCAGGCATCCCCTATAACAAAAATACATTTTTTGGTGAGATACTCCCAATAGGAAATTATGTCTAAAGTCATGCAGACCCTGCAGTTTTCCTCATTCATGACCTGCAGGTGCTGCAGCTGATTGATAATTATGAAACCACTCCCATTAGATTCACTTTCCCACATGGACACAGACAAACCCAAAGGGATTTCTTCAGAATAACAAAAGGTCGGAATCTGCAACAAAGTTTGTTAAAATCCTTGTATTGTACATAGATCACCCAGAGGGGAAGGTTTTTTTTTTTTTTCAACAAAAGTAGAGTTACTCTTTAACAGTATATCTGCTGCTTGTATTTAAACAATATTTGTTTTGCCTGGAGCTCCATTTTAACTTTAGTACTCACCTATCCAGCCCTCCTCGTTCCTCTAATCTTCACTCCATTGCAGAGCTATCGTATCTGGTAGAATCTTTACATTCATTGCTTCCGGGTGTGTCCGATGTCTGCGTTCCTCATTACATCCAGTGGCCCCTATATCACTACAGGACATAACAGTGACGTAGGAGCCAGAAGATAATACCTAAGTGTGGAAGCACTGGCATCCATACACCTCCACTGCCTAATGGTCCTGTAATCTATTTTTCACAAAATTATATCTTACTGTGTTTTTCCATCTTCTTGTAATGTCCTCAGTGAGCTCCTAAACCACTACTTTGTTTCCCTCATTTCCATTGATTTGGACCAAGCAGTGAATGTTACCTAAAATGTAAAATTTGCAGCGACACTGAATAAAAATAAAAAGACTATTAAAATGCAATTCATAAAATTGTGCAAAAAAAAAAAAAAAAAAAAAAAAATATATATATATATATATATATATATATATATTTAATATATACATATTGAGCCTACTCTTCCAAACTGCATCTTCCATATTCAAAATAAAAGTTGAATTATTTTTGCTGTGACGACTTTGAAAGGGGTGCACTGATAACGATACCGCGTATTCGTAAAAATGCTCCTGATACCGATACTTTGCAGTGCAATTTGCATCCATACAAAATGAATGGACTCAAATCACACTGCAAAGAATCACATGCAATTTGAACAGGAACACTGTGAGATTCCTGTCCGAATCGCATGCACTTTCCCGCGCTGCTCATGTGTAAACCCGGGCTGAAGTCACTGTGACAAGCCTGGGTTCACATAGGAGCAGTGGGGAAACCACATGCGATTCAGACAGCAATTGCACAGCGTTCCCGTTCAAATCGCATGCAATTCTTTGCAGTTGCGATTTGCGCCCATTCATTTTGTATGGATGCAAATTGCACTGCAAAGTATCGGTACTCAGCATCGCGAGTACTTGACCGAAAGTGTCAATACTCGTACTCGCCGTTAAAAATCCGGTATCGGTGCATCTCTAGTTTTTGATCTTAGACCAATATTACAACGTGCATCACCATGTGCATCAACAACCACCATCTCTGCACACTCACCAGCTCTCTGAAAAGGGAAGCAGCAAACAGCGCATAATAGATGAGAAAAAGGCAAAATCTCCCCTGTACAGGTGATGGTCCCTTGTTCTGACGGTCCTCTCCAGCAGGGAGCAGCTTTCACTGACTTTGTTAATGTGTGGGAGGAACGCTCACCTCATGAAGCCACAGAAGGTCATATATAGTGTGGTATTTTAATTTAATTATAAAAATAATGTAGAGTATACAATTGCGACTCAAGTCATATTGTAATTGAATGTTATCATAAATGACCTATCCTTTTCAATCAGCAGTGCTGTAATTTTCTGTAAAATGCAATATGACAACCTGGTGGAGTTCTGTACACAGTGCACTAAATTCGTTTTTTTACATTTTTTTTTTTTTATATATATTATAGCAGAAAGTAAAAACATTTAGATTTTTTTATTTTCAATTTTGTCGCTCTTTTTTTTGTTTATAGCGTAAAAAATAAAAACTGCAAAGGTGATCAAATACCACCAAATGAAAGCTCTATTTGTGGGGGAAAAAAGGACATCAATTTTGTTTGGGTACAGCCTTGCACGACCGCGCAATTGTCAGTTAAAGCGACGCAGTGCCGTATCGCAAAAAATGGCCTAGTCATTAAAGTGGGGTTCCACCCAAAAAAAAAAAACTACATGAAAAATCCTAAAAAAAAATACAAAAAAAATGTGGATATTTTTTTTTTTTTTTACTCACCTCTAAATGCCTGTTGCTAGGGGGTCCCTCATAGTCTGCCTCTTCCAGTGCCTGGGCTGGTGACATCACTTCCGTCTCGAGACAGGAAGGGCTCAGCTCTGCTCCCTCCCTCCTGTCAATCATCTGGGACCCATTACAGGTCCCAGGTGACTGAGTGGCCAATCACTGCGCGCTGCGCCGCTCGCGCATGCGCAGTGGGTGACAGGCTGTGAAGCCACAGCCCGGCGCCCACAGTTGCAATGCTGGTGCCGCTGAACGGAGGGGGAGACGAGCGGGGCTTTGATCCCCCACATCGCTGGACCCTGGGACAGGTAGGTGTCCAATTAAAAGTCAGCAGCTTCAGTATTGGTAGCTGCTGACTTTTAATTTTTTTTTTTTTTTTTTGACTGGCCCTCCTCTTTAAGGGAGTAAATCTTTCCGGAGCTGAAGTGGTTAAAATCCCTGCAATGTACATACCAGTAGATCACCCAGGGGGAAATGTTTACTCTTTAACTAAATGGCCATCCATTAAAACTGTAGTATTATGTTCACCACTTGGTTACTAGCAATCCGCCAATCACCCTGCAGCCAGACCCCCATTTATCAGTTAAAACAATGAACAGTCATTTGCACAGTTTTGTTATGTTTATTACGGGATACAACTTGGCTTGGGGAAGGGACAATATGAGATGGCCTTGGCCTTGCAAAACTGGATGCACACCTTTCACCCCAGTCTCCTTCCTTTGAATAACTTTTCTGCAGACTGTTGCTCCTTTTTACCTTGTACAAATCCTTCACTGCAAAACTATTGATTTTCTATTTCTTCACTTCCATTGAGACAAGAAAGAATCACTCTGAATAATTCCTCCTTGCAGACCATCATGGTATTGCCTATGCGAATCAAAGAGCCAGAAGCCTACACAGCCTCTCCCCGATGGCTCAGAGAATCAGACAGCCACACAGTCTTTTGGAAGGTATCACCATTGTGCTAACCAGACCAGAGATACACGGTACCTCTCCACGATGGCCTGATACATGGTAATGAGCGGACTACTGCTTTCAGCAGTCACAGAACGCTGATCAACTTTCCTCCACTTGACTGCTACTTCTTCCGTTCTGATCTTCTTCAGCAGGCAAGTCCTGTGTTCCCCGGTCACAGCAGCTTGATACTTCTTAGAGATGAAGATCTTTATCTAGGACTCCCTCCTTGTGGCTCCTCCAGCCCTCCTCCGCGCTTGGCACATCCCCACGTGGGGACACCCGGAACAGCAACTCAATACTCCATTCTGTCCGTTCCTACTTTCCAGAACTCCCCCTTTGGCAGCATGTGATCCCAGCTTATATGGGAGGCCTGCCCCCTGCCAGTCCCCAAGGGTAATTGGTCAGAGCTCCTCACATGAGCTGCTTGCCACTCAAACCTCAGCTCCAACCTCTCTTCCAGAACAATCCTTCTGAAAGCAGGGGAGGCACCTCTGAGTCAGAGCACAGGTGGCCACACCTCCCATTACACCAAACACTCCCAGTCCCAAATTAAAACAACCAGGCCAATCTTAAAGCACAGGCCTGGCTAAATGTACCTGTACTAGGACCCTAAGCTATGGAAATACTATTCTAACACATACCTTCAGGTAGAGGGTGCTACAAAACTACAGATAAAATTGCTTTCAAATCAGTTTGCTATCTCATCCACATGAAGCAGTAATGAAAGCCAGAGAATAACACTCACTAAGATGGCCACCGATCCCAGAGCCAGAAGAAGCGGTCACCTATTGCTCCACCCAACATGTTTCGTGCAATTGCACGTCTTCAGGGGACTCTATCAATATAGTGTATGTTAGTTGCAGTCAAGTGCACTGCTCTGTGCACACACCCATAGTCCATCTAGGGAAATTAAATAAGATACGGCAGCTCGCTACGCATGCATTAAAAGACATATCAAGAACCTGTACACTAGTGAATGTATACATTTTAACCACTGGTATCTCTATTCCAAGCACCGGCATATAGGATCTTCTACACTGACTACTACTCAAGGGCCTATGCATGCGTAATACAGTACCCCATGCATACAATTCACTGTTAATAAAAGTTTGTTTGTTTTTTCAGTTTCCTTTACCGATAGCTGAGTGCACCAGTTATCCTTTGATTCCTATGGTGTGTGAAGCTTAAATTGAGCATAGCAATTAAATAGACCCAAAAACCACAGAGAAAAAAACATTTTTATTTCAGGCACACTGCGGTTTGGCTGGCATACAGTCGGGTGCTGGTGCATAAATTGTACAGCAAAGAATCCTTATTAATAAATTCCACATATGTGTGTTGTATCCTGTGTGGGCATTGGCTGACGAATAAAGTATCCCGTGAGTAAAGAATTTGGATGTTGGCGCAGCATCTATATGTGATCTTACACACATATGCCTTAGTAAATCCAAGTCCAAAGTGTCGCCCTAGGTGAGCGGTTGCCGCATGTCCAGGGTGCTTTGCTTTGCTTAGGGAGTTGTCGCCATATTCTAGAGTTTCTGTTTGCTGTGTTGCCGGGCAGCTGCATAATCTCCGTCGTAATTACGGGTAGCGCTTGTCTCTGAAATGGAAAGCAGACGTTTGATCTGTGAGCTGGTACATATGGCAGATGTACTGACAGGTGTACGCACGCTAAGGGATCGTCTGCGACACACAGACAAGCTGCCCGCTGCTTTGCCCAACAACCCCAGGAGAGGATGGGGGGCGCAATGCCATGTGGTACATCTGTAACCCAAGTATGCCATACCGCTGTTAGTGCAAGTGTCTCCTCGTACGCACCTGTTACAGCGGATGTTTACTTTAACCTTTATAATACGTCTTGTTTGGAAGTGGAGGATGAATGAAAATTTCCACCTTCAGGCATCTTTAATCCATTGGTACTTACATGATCCCCTGAAACCTTTATTAAAGGGTGATTATTGTCCCTTCAACGTTTTTTAGATATATTTTGTAAATGTTGTTAGATTAAGCCAGCCATACATGGATCAAAATTCAGCCAGTTCAGCAGGGACTAGGAGTGCTAATTGCCACTTTAAACAAGCTGCTAGCAGGCTTCAGAACTTATTGAAGCTTTTGAAAGCCTGCTGAAGCCTGCTAGGAGCTTGTTGAAAGTGGAGATCAGCATTCTCATTAGGATGTGTTCAACATTTAAAAACTGATCCCCAAGGTTAATCTCTGAGGGGGGAGTGAAACGTGTTGGGCGTGGTCTGGCTGGAGCCCGGGCTAAAGGCTGTTACACTTTCTTACCTGGGGCTTGCAGAGATCTGCTGCACATATGGACATTTTCTTCCCTGTACATTGCTGTCTGGAGCCAAGATGAGCTCTGTTCTAGCCTGCTTCACAATGGTTGGCTTTATTGATTGGGGTTCCTACAGCCTGAGTAGCATCCACAGTTTCAGTTTGGGATCACAGGCCTTTGACATAGGTTAAAGTTATTATGTAAAAGGAAAAAAAAAATGTTTCCGGATCGCTAGTAGCTTTTTGTGTCCTCATCTTCTCAGTGACTTTAAAGTGTTATTAAACCCAGAACCTGCATTCACTATATCTGGTCTTCCACAGTACACAGAACATGGAAATGCAATTATTTAAGTAAATATAAACTGCTAAATACCTTTTCTCATCAGCAGTATATAGCAGTCTTGTGACTTCTATCAGTGTCTGGTTAAAGCTTGTAGGAGGAGTTTTACTCTGATTGTCCTATGAGGCTGTAGGACCCCTGACCCTCTGTCTGGACGGTGCTGATTGGCCCTGTGCTGATCACATGCACTCTCCCAAGAAAAAAATAAACACTCGCTAGCAATACACACCAACTTGAGCATGTGCAGAGTGCCCCCAAAGGCTCTGTCTTACGAGGAGATGGACTGGGACTGTGGAAGAAGGGGAGGATCAGAGAAGACAGGATCATGCAGCCTTTTTACACAATGCAGGTTCCACAGTGAGTATAACACACATGCTTTACTGCACAGGACGCACTATGAATGTAGACCCGCTATATATGCAATGTATAGCGGGTGCATGTTTGCTGTATTGTCATTGTTTGCTTGATGAAGGTCCCTTTGAAATTTGTAACAAAAATAAATATTTTCCTTTTGATATTACAGTATCTCACAAAAGTGAGTACACCCCTCACATTTTTGTAGATATTTTATTCTATCTTCTTCTATTTATTGTATCTTTTCATGTGACAACACTGAAGAAATGACACTTTGCTACAATGTAAAGTAGTGAGTGTACAGCTTGTATAACAGTGTAAATTTGCTGTCCCCTCAAAATAACTCAACACACAGCTGTTAATGTCTAAACCGCTGGCAACAAAAGTGAGTACACCCCTAAGTGAAAATGTCCAAATTGGGACCAAAGTTCAATATCTTGTGTGGCCACCATTATTTTCCAGCACTGCCTTAACCCTCTTGGGCATGGAGATCACCAAAGCTTCACAGGTTGCCACTGGAGTCCTCTTCCACTCCTCTAAAACGACATCACGAAGCTGGTGAATGTTAGAGACCTTGCGCTCCTCCACCTTCCTTTTGAGGATGCCCCACAGATGATCAATAGGGTTTAGATCTGGAGACATGCTTGACCAGTCCATCACCTTTACCCTCAGCTTCTTTAGCAAGGCAGTGGTCATCTTGGAGGTGTGTCTGGGATTGTTATGTTGGAATACTGCCCAGTCTCCGAAGGGATGGGATCATGCTCGGCTTCAGTATGTCATGGTACATGTTGGTATTCATTGTTCCCTCAATGAACTGTAGCTCCCCAGTTCCGGCAGCACTCATGCAGCTCCAGACCATGACACTCCCACCACCATGCTTGACTGTAGGCAAGACACACTTGTCTTTGTACTCCTCACCTGGTTGCTGCCACAAATGCCTGACACCATCTGAACCAAATAAGTTCCAAATAACCAAATAAGTTTATCTCATCAGACCACAGGACATGGTTCCAGTAATCCATGTCCTTAGTCTGTTTCAGCAAACTGTTTGTGGGCTTTCTTGTGCATCATCTTTAGAAGAGGCTTCCTTCTGGGACGACAGCCATGCAGACCAATTTGATGCAGTGTGCGGCGTATTGTCTGAGTACAGACAGGCTGACCCCCTACCCCTTCAACCTCTGCAACAATGCTGGCAGCACTCATATGTCTATTTCCTAAAGACAACCTCTGGATATGACGCTGAGCACGTGCACTCATTTTCTTTGGTCGACCATGGCGTGGCCTGTTCTGAGTGGAACCTGTCCTGTTAAACCGCTGTAATGTCTTAGCAACCATGCTGGAGCTCAGTTTCAGGGTCTTGGCAATCTTCTTATAGCCTAATCCATCTTTATGTAGAGCAACAATTCTTTTTTTCAGATCCTTAGAGAGTTCTTTGCCATGAGGTGCCATGTTGAACTAAATTTAACACACTTGTTTCCCATTCACACCTGAGACCTTGTAACACTAATAAGTCACATGATACCGGGGAGGGAAAATGGCTAATTGGGCCCAATTTGGACATTTTCACCTAGGGGTGTACTCACTTTTGTTGCCAGTGGATTAGACATTAATGGCTGAGTGTTGAGTTATTTTGAGGGGACAGAAAATTTACACTGTTATACAAGCTGTACACTCACTACTTTACATTGTAGCAAAGTGTCATTTCTTTAGTGTTGTCACATGAAAAGTTATAATAACATTTTTATAAATATGTGAGGGGTGTACTTTTGTGAGATACTGTAAACGGTATGCTGACCACGCTTGGATGTTCCCGAAGATAATGGAGGACGGCGCTGTCCTTAAACTGGCCATTTTCAGCCAAGCCCTGGGTCAGTGCACTGTATGAAGTGTGCTACATCTCAATATTTCACAGATCTCTACTGTTCGCAGTGACCAAACCCTTTTTTGTAGATACTGGGGAAAAATTAACCCCAGTGTAAACTGAATATTGCATATTATATCACAGCTCCGCTGCACTTTATACGGATTCTGGCTTCAGGCTGCCCGTGTAATACAGCATAAAATCAAAAGCCTGAAAGCTGCCCAGGGCGCACAGACTGGATCAGAAAAAGCTTTATTCCTCTGCAAAACGGCCGAGGGGCTCTGGAGACGATATGTGCCATGGGAATTGGCGGCTCAGAGATGCTGCGAATGGCGATTCTGCACTAGATTGTCCATGACGGATGACAGAAACTGAAAAGATCGATGCATTACTCTGGCTTCATCTCTGAAGGGGCCCTGAGGCTGGACGGCTTCTGTGTGGTTTTGGGCTCTTCAGTTTTGGTGACAAGTAATAGTTCAGATTCAAGTAATGAAGTCAGCTCTCCTGGAACCCCCAGATAATCCAAAACTTCAGAATAACCTAAACCTAAATCGTGGAAAGGAGTTTGTACCCACAGTGAGAGAGAGAAAGTCCAGAAAATACAGGAGCATACCGGAGGCTGCGCAAAGACACGGGTGTCACAAAGGCACTCAGGGAACACTGGTGTCCCAGGGTGATGCAGGATGGTCTGGGTAATGTAACAAGTATTTAAACTGAAGCCCCATACCACTGCTGAGATGTCCAGATACAACTTTATTCCATTAAAAGGCACAGGTACAATCCATAAAATTTCCAACTTGTTTCCGAGGTCCAAGCTGCCAAATAAGCTGCTAAGGCCTGTGCTTGTAATTCACACGGGAAAATATACAATTGTAGGTCCAGTTCACTAATGATTTGTTAACATTGTTGCCATTCAAGCTCTGATGAAGGGGAAAGGGGGGCTTGGACCTTTGAAACGCGTTGGATACTTTTTTTGATTGAACCCCTGACTTTTAATGGAATGGAAAGTTGTACAGTGGAACCTCGGATTGCGAGTAACGCGGTTAACGAGCGTTTCGCAATACAAGCACTGTATTTTTTAAAATTGTAACTCGGTTTGCGAGTGTTGTCTTGCAAAACGAGCACGATTCAGGCCAAAGTGGTGTGCAGTACCGCTTTTGGCCTGAGGTGGGGGGGCCGGAGCAGAGCCGATCGCAGCCAAGCGGCGCCGTTCGGAAATGCACGGAAAGGCTCGAGGACAGCACGGCTGACCTCAGCAAATCTCGGGTAGGAAGTCTTTCTGAGGTTTGCCGAGGTCAGCTGAAGTGTCCTCTGGCCTTTTCGGCCGTTTACGAGGCTCTCCGGCGCCCCCCCGCCTCTGGCCGCATGCAGTATTGCATCCCATTGAAGTCAATGCGGAACAAATTATTTTCGTTTCCATTGACTTCAATGGGAAAACTCGCTTTGATATGCGAGTACTTTGGATTACGAGCATACTCCTGGAACGGATTATGCTCGTAATCCAAGGTTCCACTGTATCTGGATATCTTAGCAGTGATGTGGCACTTCAAATCCATTCAATTATTGTTACACTACACTACAAGCCAGGGAGACTGTGAAGATCCTCTGGGGTGTAGAAGCCGCCTGCCTAGGAACCAGATCATTTACAACAAAATCTATACCTTAAGTCAACAATACCAATAAGATAACCCTACGGATCCAGTTATCTCGTTCCACTTTCCTGAACAGTATGCTCTAGGGGTCGCAGTATGAGAACTGGGTGTTAGTGGATGTCACTGGATGCTGGGGTCACTGGCATCCACATGGTGCTGTGAGATCCCAAGGTGATGCAGGATGCTGTGGGTCAATGAGTGACCCAGGAGTGTAGGTGCTATTGGAAATGCAAAGGTCACGGGACCCAGGAGTTCAGGGATCACAAGATATGCTGGGGGTCTTTGGAGACCCAGGAGTGCAGGAGAGTCTCTCTTGACGAAGGGGCACAGGGATCTCTGGAGGCTTTGGGGTCACTAAAGACACATATCTGGTTTTCTGCTTTAATGATCGGCTCACTGCTTTCCCAATAAATGTACCCAAAGCTTGAGGTAGAGTGTCAGACATCCTCTGTTTTTCCTCCATAATGCTGCTTGCGAGTCCTGTGTCTCTAGTGATATTCTGGGCTGTGGATCCTGAAATGTGGGTTTCTCCTCTTTATGATGCTGGTCATGTGATTACAGCAGATAGCTTCTCCCACTTAATGGCGCATGTTCCTTCCCCACAAAGAATTGCGCTGCTCTTTAGGAGACATGCAGAGGTGCCAAAAACTCTCAATGGCGCACCCTCACACATTTTTATTCCATGCGGTGCATTTTAAAAAAGGGGCGGGACTTCTTTCTTCGCATTGCTCATGGGAACAGCAGCTCTTTCAAATGAATGGGCTGCTGTACCAGCAACGTCCATGCAAACTTGCACGCACATACACTATGTGAGCCTATATACCAAATGTACTCGCGCTAATCAAAACAAACCAAAACAATAAAATAAAATTAACCAATAGTGGCAGATGCTGCCTAAGAATGATAAATCACCTCACAGATCATATATCATATATCCCCTAATTGTAAAGGGGTGACAGCACTTACCAAAATCAATTCAATATGTGTAAATAAACAGTGAAATAAATCATCCACCAACAGTTCCTTATTCATCAATGGTCCATGTGCGTATGTGCTCAGTGTTCATAACATTCTATATTAAATTGTGTGCAAAGGAAGATAAAGTGCTGATAAAGTGTTTTTCTCCAGACAGGGGATGGACCCCGAGGATAAGGATAACACACTGCACTCACCAGATCATATTCACCCCTTGTTTTACCAAGTGAGTCAATATAGCGCTCTTTGCATCCACTCCTGATTAGGTGCAGCTCTGCTCCTCATTAAATAGTCTCCATCAATCCTTCACTGTTGATAAAGGACTCAGGAATGTTTCCAGCAAAGGGCATAGATAAAGAGAGGGCTCCATATAGCGAAAGCACAGTTAATTAAGCAATTAATGTTTTAACAATGTTAAAAACAGCATCTACAGCTTTGTATGTGTTTTGCCTCATTCAAGATGGCCGCCGTGGCTTAGCAGTGGAACCGGATGTGACGTCACCGGAAGTTATTACCCAACACATTTTGTCCTGAAGACGTCAAATAATGACAAAACGCGTTGGTTAGTGACTTTCAGTGAGCGTGGTGTATTATCCTATCCTTAGGGTCCTTCCTCTGTCAGGACACGGTGTGACCAGAAATGTGTGGACTGCCACTGAGACTATAAAGCACAAATACAGTGTAAAAGAATATAATTTATTTAAAAATAAGTGAACAACAGGGATTTAAAAGCACCTCCAATATACCAAACTGTGTAAAACAAACCAGACAACCAAACAAATAGTGACAGACGATGAACAACTGCCCAAACTAAGTATATACAGCGAGCAGGAATTGCAAAGCGTAATCGTAACAGAGCCAGGGTCATACATGGGAGATCAAGCAGAGGGAGCTGGGAGCAAGACAGAACAAGGAGAGGGTAACAGGAGACAGAGAGCAGGTGGGAAGGAATCGGGGTCCAGGGTCAGGATGCAGGAACACAGATCAGGGGCACATAGAGACAGAACAAGGCAGGAATGAAGAACATAGGCAGGGCTTCAGCCCCGGAAGGATTTACCCCCTTAATGACCAGGCCATTTTTTGCGATACAGCACTGCGTCGCTTTAACTGACAATTGCACGGTCATGCAACGTTGTGCACAAACAAAATGTATGTCCTTTTTTTCTCACAAATAGAGCTTTCTTTTGGTGGTATTTGATCACCTCTGCTGTTTTAATTTTTTGCGCTATAAAAAAAAAAAAAATTAGACAATTTTGAAAAAAACCAAAAATGTTTACTTTTTTGCTATAATAAATATCCAAAAAAGATTCTTCATCAGTTTCTTCATCAGTTTAGGCCAATATGTATTCTTCTACATATTTTTTGTAAAAAAAATCACAATAAGCGTATATTGATTGATTTGCGCAAAATTTATAATGTCTACAAAATAGGGAATAGATTTATGAAATTTTTTTTATTATATTTTTTTTTTTTTTTACTAGTAATGGCGGTGGTCTACGATTTTTAGCGGGACTGCGACATTGCGGTGAACAGATTGGACACTATTTTGGGACCAGTGACATTTATACAGCTATCAGAGCTAAAAATAGCCACTGATTACTGTATAAATGTCACTAGGAGGGAAGGGGTTAACACTAGGGGGCGATCAAGGGGTTAGGTGTTCCCTAGGGAGGTGTTTCTAACTGTAGGGGAAGTGTACTGACTGGGAGTAGAGAGAGATCGCAGTTCCACTAGGAACAGCAGATCTCTCTCTACTTCCCTGACAGAATGGGGATCCGTTTGTTTACATTGACAGATCCCTGTTCTGGCTCTCTGAGAATGGATCACGGGTACACCTACAGCAATTCGCGCAGCTGTGCCCACCTGCCGCTGTAGAATGAAGGCGGCTGGTCGGCAAGCAGTTAAATACACATCCTGCAAAAAGAATCATGTGATGACTGATTACATGAGATGATGATCTTGCTGCTGAGAGACACCCATTGGTGAACACCAGAACTGCAGCCTATGGATCTGGGAGCCATAGTGCCACCAGCAGGTGAGCCCTTTTACTGACACTCTGGAGCAATCCCACCATTTTATCAGCACTTTATCTTCCTTTGCACAAAGACGAACATGGAATGTCATGAACACTGAGCACATACACACATGGACTATTGATGAATTAAGAACTGTTTGTGGTTATTTCACTTTTTGTTTATTTACACATATTGAGTAAGGAAATCACAACAGTAGCTTGTCTGCCCTGTCTATCTACAGGACAGAAATACTCTATTGTCGAAAGTATTGGGATACGTGCCTTTACATGCACGTCAACTTTAATGACATCCCAGTCTTAGTCCGTAGGGTTCAATATTGAGTTGGCCCACCCTTTGCAGCTATACCAGCTTCAACTCTTCTGGGAAGGTTGTCCACAAGGTTTAGGAGTGTGTCTATGGGAATGTTTGACCATTCTTCCAGAAGAGCATTTGTGAGGTCAGGCACTGATGTTGGACCAGAAGGCCTGGCCCACCATCTCCGCTCTTATTCATCCCAAAGGTGTTCTATCAGGTTGAGGTCAGGAATCTGTGCAGGCCAGTCAAGTTCCTCCACCCCAAACTCGCTCATCCATGTGTTTATGGACCTTGCTTTGTGCACTGGTGCACAGTCATGTTGGAACAGGAAGGGGCCATCCTCAAACTGTTACCACAAAGTTGGGGGTATGAAATTATCTAAAATGTCTTGTTATGCTCACACCTTATGAGTTCTCTTCACTGGAACTAAGGGGCCAAGCCCAACCCCACAGCATAATCCCCCCCTCCACCAAATGATTTGGACCAGTGCACAAAGCAAGATCCATGAAGACATGGATGAGTGCGTTTGGGGTGGAGAAAATTGACTGACCTGTACAGAGACCTCAACCCGATAGAACACTTTTGGGATGAATTAGAGCGGAGACTGCGAGCCAGGCCTTCTCCTCCAAAATTAGTGCCTGACCTCACAAATGCGCTTCTGGAAGAATGGTTAAACATTCCTGTAGACACTCCTAAACCTTGTGGACAGCCTTCCCAATAGAGTTGAAGGTGATATAGCTGCAAAGGGTGGGCCAACTCAATATTGAACCCTACGGACTAAGACTGGGGTGCCATTAAAGTTCATGAGCATGTAAAGGAGGCGTCCTAATACTTTTGACAATATAGTGTAGGTAATAATCTGCCACAATATGTGCTAAAATCCTTGCAATGTATATTATTGACCCAGAGAGTAAACCTAACTCTAACTGAATGACAATTTTTCTAAGGTGGGCAGCACAGTGGCTTAGTGGTTAGCACCTCTGCCTCGCAGCACTGGGGTCCGTGGTTTGAATCCTGGCCAGGACACTGCCTGCATAGAGTTCACATGTTCTCCTGGTCCTTGTGTGGGCTTCCAGGAGTTGGCACTAGTGCATGTGTGATAGGAACCTTAGATTGTAAGCTCCTTGAAGACAGGGACTGATGTGAATGTACAGAATGTAAAGTTCTGCTTTGTTGCACTATAAAAATACCTGTAATAATAAGTAATATTGTGTATTATAAAAATTGACGTTTTGTTTTCTCCCCATCTAATACTTAAAAACAGATACACATCTGCATTTTCCCTCCCCCACGTGTCGTCTGTCGTTCACCAAGACGCTCATACTTATCGGTTCCGACAGGAGATGGTATCGGAGAAATTCCTGTAAACTGCGTCCTTTCTTCACATTTCCTGATCTTTAACTAGAAAAATAAACTTTTCATGTCTGTACCTGATTATCTCGCTGCCTGTCCTCGTATCAATATCTCGCTACTTAATTGTATCCAAATCAGGCCGAGAGAGCCTGGATAATGCCACAGTGCTGCGATGGCAGCTGTCAGCGCCCGCTCTAATCGCATTATCCGTCTGTGATATTTCAGGATAAAAATAAATGGCCGCTCGTACGTTAACCCTTCATCCTCGTTGCAGGTGTAGAGGAACGGGTGATGGGGAAAGAAAACATTCGCTCTGAGGATTGGACTATAATGAGATTGTAAAGGTACAGTCTCATGTGGTCACCAACCAGATAGCAAGCAATTGTGCTGCAAGTTTGAAAATGATTTGCTAAGCTCTTGCTAGACTTGCCAGGCTTCACAACTTTGTTGCACAATTGCAGCAAGTCCGCATTGCATGACTGCAGATCAACTTTCTTTGCAAACATTGTGCAAGTCTGTTGCAAGTTCTGGTTCAGTTATGTTGTGCAATAGTCATCCCACCACAGGGGTCACTGTGGCTGAATTTTTATGCTGTAGACTTGCAGGGCTTTTGCTGTAGACTCACCGCTGCAACTTTGCTCTTGCTAGAGACTTGCCATGCAAATTTGCTACAAATTGGAAAAGTGTCGACTAGAACTTGTGCTTCAAGTGCTCTGCAAGAGTACAACTTGCCAGTGAAAATGTGCAGCAGGTTAACAGATTTACAATTCAACACTGCCACAAATTTGTGGCAAGTTATCTTTGATATCTGGGAAATTCCAGGCATGTAACAATGATCCAATGATACTTACAAAGAACCTGTAGGATAGAAGGAGCTGCCAGTGCTGACTTGTTTCTGGAGGTGCATGCTCCAGGGCTGTCATTCTGAAGTAACCTCCAGTATTAGAAGGCCATGAACTTAAAGCGGACCTTCAGTCATTTTTTCACCTTTCCATTAAATCTTCTGCCCTTGTTGTTTTAACTTTGGCATTAAATCCCTTATACAGCCCACTTCCTGTTTCTTGGCTGGTCATTAGCCTAGGCTTATGACATCATTCACAGCTCTCTCTCCCACTCTTGTGAGAGTTTGCCAGGAAGGGAAGGGGGGGGTGAGTCATAAGAGGGCCATTGAGAGCTGCAGAGCTGAAGGTGTGCCTCTGTTTGTCTGTGTAAATCCAGGAAGTGAACAGGCTGCAGCTTCAGCTGCCCACAGTAAAAATGGATACAGCCAGACTCAGTTGAGGGAGATTTCTGCAGCATATTTGGCAAGTACAGAATCACAGTATATATAAAATAATACGCAAAGTGGTTGGAGGGAAACTTCAGGATGGCAAAGATGTTTTTATTTACTTATTAGAGATGGGCTGGGGCATGCATGATCCCACCAGGAAGCCGACACTGCACACGGCTAATCACTGGAAGTGAGACATTTCCTGATCTGTGGATCGGGAAATGTCTCACTGCCTGCGATTAGCGGTGTGCATTGTTGGCTTCTTGGTGGGATCGGACAGGTGGGATCTCGAACACACCTGAGCCCATTCCTAGCACTTAAAGGGGTTGTAAACCTTCATGTTTTTTCACCTTAATGCATCCTATGCATTAAGGTGAAAAAACACCTGTCAGTCACTGGCCCCCCAGCCCCCCCATTTTACTTACCTGTGCCCCTTCATCTCTTCTGCGGGGATGCGCTCTCCCTCTCTTCACGGGGTTCTCGGCTCTTGATTGGATAGATTGATAGCAGCGCAGCCATTATCTCCTGCTGCTGTCAATCAAATCCAATGACGCGGGTGTGCGGCCGAGTTTGGCATTCGTGTCTGTGGACACAAATGCTGGACTCGGGAGCGTGCCCGCAAGGTAACCCCCCTCAGGAGAGCGCTTCTCCTAGGGGGTTATCTGATGCGGGGAGGAGCCACGAGAGCCGCCAGGGGACCCCAGAAGAGGATGTGCGGGGCCACTCTGTGCAAAACAAGCTGCACAGTGGAGGTAAGTATGACATGTTTGTTATTTTAAAAAAATAAAAAACAATCCTTTACAATCACTTTAAGTGTCAGGACACCTGACAAGTACATGCTTCTTTACAGTTAGACTTGGTAGTGCACCAAGGGTAAGATTGCCAACCGTGGAACATGCAACTGAAAAACTGAAAGTCACCGTTGCAATCCTTATTTTTATATTGTGACGGTTTCCATTTACTGGTGAGATGTTCCCACAAAAGTTTGTGTCTCTGTCCCTCCCACAACGGTGAGATTTCCCTGCAGTAGTTTGTGTCTCTGCCCCTCCCACAATGGTGAGATTTCCCTGCAGTAGTTTGTGTCTCTGCCCCTCCCACAATGGTGAGATTTCCCTGCAGTAGTTGGTGTCTCTGCCCCTCCCACAATGGTGTGATTTCCCTGCAGTAGTTTGTGTCATTGCCCCTCCCACAACGGGGAGATTCTCCTGCAGTAGTTTGTGTCTCTGCCCCTCCCACAATGTGAGATTTCCCTGCAGTAGTTGGTGTCTCTGCCCCTCTCATAATTGTGAGATTTCCCATTTTTATTTATTCTCATTATGAAAGAGAGTGACACCATCGACTTGTCTGGTGTTAGTTAAATGGATCTGTATTTTCCAGAATCCCTGATTTGTTCCGAGATTCAAACGACTACTTTTTCAGTGGAAACCTCAGCGTCGTGTTCGGCGGCCGTTTTAGCCGTGGATTTTTAGAATGAATTCTCCACCCGCACAATAATTCTCCCGATAATGAAGTGTCGCTGGCTCAGTCACAGATCTGTGTTTACATTATGGTGTATTTTGGCTCTGGTGGTGACACACGATTTAGATGAGACACACCATTGTCACGTCTCGGGTAATGTGCTGTCTGCACACAGTAATTAGCAGTCATGGCGCTCTGCTGGGTGGGAGTCTGTGTGGGGTCTCTATAATTAATGGAGGAGCACTGTGTGGGGTATCACTGCGATGAGACGAGGTTCTTTACACCTACCGATTCCTGACACACACCTGCCACCACGGGGAGAAGTAGAATTAATTATCGGCGCTAATTATTACATTCCTATTTGCATCTCTAATGTTTTTTCCCCCAGAAAATATGTTGTAGAAGAACTCCGCATAGTGCTGCCTGTATGTGGTTAGACTGTGTTTCTATATTTTGATTTGATTCGAAATAAAACCAACTATTTATGATATGCTATGACTAAGGCCTTGCTCACAGGGTGTGTACTATACCATATACCCGTGCAGGGCCGTGTTTACCTGCACGTGCAGGCAGTCCTATTGAAGTCTATTAGGACACAGCAGCTGCACGCACACAACTGTCATGTCACAATATGACATCCTGGTGGGTGCATGTCCCTGAACGCAGATAGTGTGATTTCCGGGACATATACCCGCGCCCACATGGATATTATATTGGGATACAAGGGTTGTGTCCTAATAGACATCAATGGAACTGCCTGCAGGGGGATGCATGGAACACCTGTGCATTCCTGTATGGGTAAACATGGCCCTGCGTGGGCATACAATATAATTTGCCCTGTGTGAATGAGGTGTTACTGCCAAAAACATGTCCAGAAATTGTAAGCTGTGCTCCTCTGTGGAGGTGACTGAATAACCTAGAGTCTGCGGTGCTGGCATTTGTGTTCTCCAGTCAGTGACTTTGGCTAGGCTAAGATGACGTCATCAGTCTGCTGCAGGCAGGAGGAAGCATTTCCTCAGTCTCCTCTCCCCCAATGACTGCAACTTTGTAGCTTTGTTATCAGGTCACAAGCTGAGAGACTTCTGCAGGGGCGGGCTGATCCATGCCATACATTTGTGAACGCAGCCAGGAACTACACAGACACCAGGGATTACATGATTGTGTCATCTCTGAGTCGGCATTTCAGTCAATGATGACCGTGGATCAGTGGTCTCCAAACTGCGGCCTGCTTGCCTTTATCCGGCCCTTGGAGCACTATTCCTCCCACAGATATCAGACACTATTCTGCCATTTGACACCAAAAATTGGGCACCATTTCTCCCACTGACACCAATAACGGGGGCACAATTCTTCTCTAGGGTACCAACAATGGGGCACTATCCTCCCCCCCCCCCCCATACCAAATGTGGGGATGTTTACTCCCACTGATGCCAGGACCAGTGGCGACTGGTGCTAAACTTTTTTGGGGGGGACGACAAACAAACCCCCCCCCCCCCCCAAGTCCACACTCACTTCTCCACAGTCCCCCCGCACTCAGCCCCTCCGCGGCTTCCTCGGCTTCTCCTCATGGCCAACCCAATCCTCCTCCTCTCCTGATTGGCCTCAAAGAGAAGCTGGAAGACAGTAGCAAATATTGATTTGCTATTGTCACAAGTGGGTGTTCATCCCCCCCCCCCCCCCCAGCACACCCTTTTTCAAGCCAATTAAGGCCTCAGGCTTTAATCATGTGCTTGGGAAAAAAAAAAAACTCATACAAACGTATGAGTCCGGCACCCTGCATGCAAACTAGGGGGCCTAATGGACCAGCCACTCCTGGCCAGGACAATTTCTACTCCTGCTGGCCACAATATGACCCTCCTAAAGTATGAAAGACAAAAAAACCTGCCCTTTGTTTAAAAAGTTTGGAGACCCCTGGATCATGCCAGACACAAAAATGGCGCCATCCTTTTGGGGAGAAAAGCAGATGAAGGCATTATCATGGGATGTGCTGGGATCTCTGTGAGAGGTAATAAATACCTGCAAGGTTTAAACTTGGCATAAATGCACTTAGTTTGCAAAAATATGTTTGATGCTAGATCCGTTATATAGCAGGACTGAGCCAGATAAAAAAAAAACCTGCTTACTATAAGGCACCACTTTTCCTGCTCAGTCCCTGTATAGTTTAATGGAGGACAATGACACAAAGTTGATGAGGATGAAGGGTGTCGGACTGTATGTCACCTCTGCAAAAGACACGAGAGGGGGTGGTACAGGCTACGAGGGCTTGTCGGTCCATTAGGGTGGAGAGGCAGCTCAGAGGGCATTTAGGGTCGTTAGTCCCCTTTGTATTGTTTGGAAATGTCACAGTGCGGTCTGGAATGCCCCTTTAATTCACAAAGCGCCCCCTGCTATCCCTCACTTTCCCGCAGTCGCTCGTAGGAGAATTCCTCCTGATGTGATGCGGAAGACGTTACCTCCTGGAGAACTCGTCAGACCTCATTTCTGGTGTTAATGAAGACAGCCGCCCCGGTTTTCTTAATCACATTTTTATTAATGAGACACTTGCCTGCAGAAGATCCTTAAAATACACAAATTACAGGGAAATTAATGTTCTCATCAGCAGTATTTGCAGGCGGGCGCAGAGCAGTGTGATAACCCCATTAAGAATGGTAGAAAAATTAATAAACGCTTTCAGACAGTGCCAAGATTTTGGGGGCTTTGCTGGAGCTCCCCGACCCTCAGTGTTAAAGCTGAACTCTGACCTTCCCTTCTGTTATGCACGGTTGCACAAGCTTCTTTCCTGTACTGAAATGGTTTACTCAATATGCAATGGAACCTGCAGCAAGTCACAGAGAGCCAAACTCATTTCCTGGCTGGAGGACATCTAGCATCATCTAGCATCTTTCCTTCCCAGCCTGACTGACCCTGGCCTGCCCCTTTTTTTTCATTGGATTTTACTTCTTTCAAACATGGAGGCTCAACGTCATATGTGAGCTTTGCATGCAAATGAAGCCTGCCTAGAAACATCCACTACTCCAAACTGGCACCGACCCTTCAAGATATTTTTACTTTTGCACAACACCACCCAAGGGCCCTGCCCCACTGCTTGCATCAGGAATGAGGGCTCTTGAGAAGAGTACTGAGACAGGGCGCTGTAATGTTTTCAGGAATCTATGTACAGCGTCCTGCTGTCCTCACCAGCCATGATCTGCATGCATTGCATAGAGAAGCAGAGTTTCCCAGCGATGACATCACTGTTCTAAAATAAGATATGTAATGAAAATGGAAGGTTTTATTTAACCACTTGGTGACCGCCAACAGTACATTTACTGCAGGCGGCCGGGATGGGCAGGCTGGAACATGTGCATCATCATGTACATCATCCAGCCTGTTCTGATTTAGGGACGCACATCACTCTACTCCCACGACTGCTGTGTCCTGTGGATTGTGGATTACGATGCCCGGCCACCTTCTGCCTTTATTCATAACAGTCGTGTTTCCTTTGGCCCACAGCTATCACATGGTACCTGGGCCAATCACAGCACCCTGTACCATGTGATTAGCTGTAGCCAATTACAAATCACTAGTAATCACACCTGTTATGAATGTAACCCATTCATAATGGTTTAAAACATTGATGTTACAGTACAATGATCATCAAGGCAACAGCAAAGTGTTAAAAAAAAAAAATCCCTGATCATCCCCACCAGAGTGTGATATTGAGCTAATCTGATGATGATCAGAGTATGTAAAAAAAGTAAAAAAAGAAAATGTTACAAAAATAAAAAAAAATGTAAGAATTTTTTTTTTCTAACTTATACTGTCCTCAGTCAGTATCCCTGATCACCACCACACCAGTCATATGGTGACACTGTACTGCACTGGAAACCATATGTACAAAAACAAAAATGTAATTTCTTGATTTTACAAAAAATTGCAACTTTAAAAAACTTGCCGTTACCTTGGACTGTCTACTTTGCAACAAGGGGTATTTTGGGCGGTATTTGTACTGTCCTGGCACTTTAAGGGCCTCAGGAAATGAGATAAACAATCAGTAATTTTCACATATATACTGATTATATATATATATATATATAGATAGATAAATCTATCACACACCAGAGTTTGTAGACAATATAACGTTCATACAAACCAATTAATATACACTTTTTGGGATTTTCTTTTACCAAAGACATGCAGCAGAATATATTTGGCCCAAGTTGTATGAAATACTTCAATTTTATTGGATATGTTTTAAAACAGAAAGTAGAGAATATTGTTTTTTTTTTTCAAAAGTTTCGGTCTACTTTCATTTATATAGCAAAAACAAAAAACAGCAATGATCAAATGCCACCAAAATAAAGCACTATTTGTGTGAAAAAAATTATATCAATTTGATTTAGGTACAGTGTTGCATGACCGACCGTGTGTTGCAATTACCAGTTAAAGAAGAGCAGTGCTGAATAGCAAAAAAAAAAACATGAAAACCCTGTCACTTTATAAGATTCTATCATAATATCTGTTTATTTCCCACCACCTGTAATTTTAGATGAGACTTGTTGCAGAAGAGCTTTGTGGCTGAAAAAGGGTGAGGAGAGGGTGCAGGCGTAAATGACACAGACTTTCACTAAAAACTCCTCTGCTCAGTGATGTTAAACGTTAGCTTATAGGTTTTCACTGTCCTGTAAATGTACACTTTAGATGAAATTACACACTATAGTTGCTTTCACTTCCTCTGTATAACACAAAATTTCTGCATAAAAAAAGTGCGATATAGATAGGGAGTCTTGTGCCTTTTTGGTTCTGTGACGGAACCACTTGGGTGCTTCCTTCCGCCAAACAGTGCCTCCTGCCCTCCAAACTGTTCCGAGCAGACCGGGAGCTAATACCAGCCCTTTTTACACCAAGCATCATACACAGACAAGATGTTGGGATAGAACCAAAGGAATGACTGTTTATTGAAACTCAGACACATCCTTTACACCCCACATGAGGACATTTCACTCTTGAGGATATTAGCATGACAATGCAAACCTCAAACACCAATCCAATTAACAGCTAACAATGATCTTAATTAAACAGTAAGTGTATTAAACAGTAAGTCAATTAAACAGTAAGTTAATCAACAAACACATAACATCCCACAATAATTTGAGTAACAAGTTAAAGTGGTCACCAGATTAATCTTGTGATTCTTCAGGCCATACATTCTGAATTCTGGCGATGCACTCTGACCTTTAGACACACTCATTGATCTCAGGACATGCTCCCTGACCTCAAGAAGAAGTCTTTGACCTCTGGCCAAAGGCAGTGAAACTGATCAAATCACCTTTGCAAAATAATGGAAATCCTGAAAACATGACCTGTTGGGGTGCCTCGAGGACTGGAGTTGAGAAACACTGCTCTGGACACACTCTTTGACCACAAGAATAGGCCTTTTACCTCTGGCCTTATTTCCTGAATTCTAGCCACACTCTGTGATCTTCAGACACACTTTCTGACCGCCACACTCCCTGGCCCCTGGACACATTCTTTGACCTCAAGAAGAGGTCTTTGACTTCTGGCTAATTTTACAGAACTCTAGCCACATTCTTTGGTCTTCTGACACACTTTGTGACCTCCAGACACACTCCTTGATCCTTGGACACATTCAATGACATGAAAAAGAGGTATTTGACTTCTGGCCTTACTTTCTGAATTCTGGCCATGCTGTCTGACCTCTAGATACACTTCTTGATCTCCGGACACTCTCTGACCTCAAGAAGAGGTCTTTGACTTCTCACCATATATTCTAAACTCTGGCCATTTTCTGTGACCTCTAGATACACCCATTAAGCTCTGTACTCACTCTTTGACCTCAAGAAGAGGTCTTTGACCTTTGACTATATTTTCTGAACTCAAGCTACCCTCTTTGATCTTCAGACACACTCTCTGACCTTCACACACTCCTTGATCTCCGAACACGCTCTCTGACCTCAAGAAGAGGTCTTTGACTTCTGGCCATACTTTCTGATCTTTGTACATACTCTCTGGCCTTTAAATATACTCATTAAGCTCCGGACATACTCTCTGACATCAAGAAGAGGTCTTTTATCTCTGGCCATACTTTCTGACCTGCAGCCATACTGTCTGAGCTCCAGACACAATCATTAGTCTCTGAACACACTCTCTGACCTCCGGCTACACTCTCTGACTTCCAGCCATCTTATTTCCACATGCCCATAATGATGTATTAGAAGAAACAGATACAATCTTTGAGGGAACCCTCAACAAGCCAACTGAGATTAGTTTAAAAAAATGCATTTTAAACAATTTATTTTTAAAAGTGCTTAACACCCCACGACGCCTGCCCGTCCGCGTCACCTGGCTGTTTGACAAAACCGAGAGCCTCCAACACCCGCACCGCTTTCATTTCGCCTTTCTATGCGTAATTAATAATTTACATAAAACCTTTGGCTCGTCTTTTATCTTGAAGTATTGATAGAAGTCGGTGTGAATTAAAAAGTCTCGTGTAAGAAAAAAAGGAGAAGCTTTGAAATGCAAAACGAAATTAAAATTCATGCCGCGATATTTTCGGGGACCGACGGCGAGGAGCCTCTATTGGGAGGATGATGAATATTTGAACGCGCCATTATTTTAATCAGCTGTGTTTAATTAATATGTACGTTGGGCCGGGGAAAATGGCGAGATTTGGGGCCGGGTATGTTATTTTAATGCATTTACTTTGACAGCCGAGAAAACTAAAATTATAACCCCGGCAAATTAGCCTCGACTCTTCCACCAATCAATTTAAACATGTAATTAACCAAAATGAAACTGCCACAAACACAATTGACTTGTGTCTGCCGGATGCTTTATGTATATTTAAAAACCTTTTGCTAATCAACGGAAACTTAATAACTTAGCCGTTCGGGGGAACTCAGAACAGACGCCGCCGCTTGATTGTAACACTGCAGCTGTCCCAGCCGTCAGATGTGAAGCATTGGAGCGATTTCAAAGTGGTGACACCGGTGCTTGATTGGCCTTATACAATTCCGAAAGTGATTCCAAACCCACATTTATACACAGAGTGTCAAGGAGGAGCAATAAAACATAAGTATTCTAGTTATCCAGTCTAGGGTATCACTTATACTCCTAAACTTGCTGCATACAATCTCGTTTAGGATAACCAGATCTTCATAATGGAATGCCATGGTGTGAATGGAGCCTAATTGATTTTGAGATAAACCTCCTGACCTCCAGACACATTCACTGATCTCGAGGTACACTCTCTGACCTCCAGACACACTCTCTGACCTCCAGACACATTCACTGATCTCGAGGTACACTCTCTGACCTCCAGACACATTCACTGATCTCGAGGTACGCTCTCTGACCTCCAGACACATTCACTGATCTCGAGGTACACTCTCTGACCTCCAGACACACTCTCTGACCTCCATACGCATTCACTGATCTCGAGGTACACTCTCTGCCCTCCAGACACACTCTCTGACCTCCAGACACATTCACTGATCTCAAGGTACACTCTCCGACCTCCAGACACATTCACTGATCTCGAGGTACTCTCTCTGACCTCCAGACACACTCTCCGACCTCCAGACACATTCACTGATCTCGAGGTACACTCTCCGACCTCCAGACACATTCACTGATCTCGAGGTACACTCTCTGACCTCCAGACACACTCTCTGACCTCCAGACACATTCACTGATCTCAAGGTACACTCTCCGACCTCCAGACACATTCATTGATCTCGAGTTACACTCTCTGACCTCCAGACACACTCTCTGACCTCTGGACATTCTCATTGACCTCTGGACAACACTCAATGATCTCAGGCGATACAGACACACAAATTAAAGTGGCAGTAAAGTCTCTTATGCTTACTTGTACCTAGAGGTAAGTCTATAATAAGCCTAACCTGTGGGCAAAGTCAATATCTCCTAAATGTGCGTGGTGTAGGGGATATTTACTTTAGTAGCAGTCGGTGACGTCACCAGCGCATGCTCACTGCGCTCTCAATGGATGGCATGCTGTCCACTGAAAGAGCTGTGCCGCGGCTGTGACTCCCGCGCGTATTT
Organism: Aquarana catesbeiana; assembly: GCF_042186555.1. Lineage (NCBI taxonomy): Eukaryota > Metazoa > Chordata > Amphibia > Anura > Ranidae > Aquarana > Aquarana catesbeiana. Next base: position 51,087,600 of record NC_133331.1, on the reverse strand, counting down.
GCAGGCGTGACGTCATCGTGGCTCGCCCATTTAAATGGCTGGAGCCTGTGGACCCAGTAGGAAGACTAGATGAAGATGGAAGCCCTATCAGTGGTGAGAGTACGCCTCTGAAGGGCTCACTCTAAGGTGATTCTTTCATGTATACGAGCACATTATGCCATTATCCTTTAGTGGACCATTTTTTTTTCAGTTTTTTACCTCTTTAAAGCGGAGTTCCACTCAAAAGTGGAACTTCCGCTTATCTGTCTCCTCCCCCTCTCCGGTGCCACATTTGGCACCTTCTAGGGGGGAATGGGGGTACCTGTTTTTGACAGGTACCATTCCCCACTCCTGGGAGACGGGCCGCGGCGTTGTCTCTTGGAAGTTCAGGCCCCCTCCTCCTTCCTCCAGCCCTGGACCAATTAGAAAGCGCAGCACGCTTTGCGCATGCGCAGTAGGGAACCAGCTGTGAAGCCGAAAGGCTTCAGTGCTAGGGTTCCCATACCAGGAATTTGCAGCGGCTGCATCTGACAGCCAATCCAAAGATCGGCTGGGGTGCCGACATTGTAGGGTCCCTGGACAGGTAGGTGCCCTAATATTAAAAGTCAGCAGCTGCAGTATTTGTAGCTGCTGACTTTTAATTTTGCGAGGGGGGCTGGACCTCCTCTTTAAAGTACCTGTATAAGTTTACATTTGTGACATTTCACAATATACAGCAGGATAATGTTTCAGAAAAGCTTTACATTTTTATATATTTATTAGTAAAAATCCATTCTTCAACACCAGTCAATGACTTTTCCTAGGCTGGGATGATGAAATATGTGAGGTGTCTCCCCCTGTGATCAGACTGCAACACTGCAACTTTGTTACAAGTCACAAGGTGAAAGGCTGCTGCAGGGGGCTGATCTGTGTCAGACGATTGTGCACACAGCCAAGAACACCACAGGCACCAAGATTTACATGATTGTGTTATTTCTGAGCTGGCATCCCAGTCCAGGAAATAATATGATGACCCAGGAGGATATCTGAACAAAGATGGTGCCATTCTTTTGGAGAGAAAAGCTGTCAGATTGTATCATGTTTGGCCTGACTCGGTAGAATTCTGCGCTGCGCATTGCAATGTCATCAGAGCTGTGTAATAGACGGGGAACTTGGTGTCATTCTCAGCAGCGGCTGGACAATATTATATTTATATGGTACAATGAACAATACACATCTCCCGGCGGGGTCACAGACGTGTCCGACAACACAGAAAATAATGATAAATATCTTCTGTACGGCTCCCCCGTTCCTCCTTCCATTACCGCCTCCTGCCTTCCGCTTACATGGCAGCTGCTTTGCCGCCACTTAACGAGATGGATTGATGGCAGTGCAGGCCCTGCGTCCACATACCATTACCTGCGGGCGACGCTCGCTGCGTGTTCGCCCGCAATGCTTCTCACGCTCCCCTCTGTAGTGACTACATATTATTCCGCTCCTCGGGGGACGCCAACAGGACGAGTTGTACCCGAGTAATGACTTTCCTCCCCGTAACATTTATAAGATAATTACTCCAGTGGCGGCCTTTCGGGCCGGGGAAAGTGCTGAGTGCTGAGCCTGACAGTACTGAGAACACACAGCACACGTCCGCCAGCGCACACCAACTATTTATTCTTCACTACTTTAGTCGTTCGGGTGATGTGACGGAAATGGACGGAGCGGAGATCGAGAGCGAAGAATCAGAATCATTTATTTATGGCCATATATATAATATAATGCCATTTACAAATTTCATTACCCAATCCAGTCTGTCTATCTATCTATCTATCTATCTATCTATCTATCTATCTATCTATCTATCTATCTATCTATCTATCTCTCTATCTCTCTATCTCTCTATCTCTCTATCTCTCTATCTCATCTATCTGTTATTATTATACAGGATTTATATAGCGCCAACAGTTTGCGCAGCTCTTAACAAAATGAAGGCAGACATTACAGTTACATTACAATTTGGATCTATCTATCTATCTATCTATCTATCTATCTATCTATCTATCTATCTATCTATCTATCTATCTATCTATCTATCTATCTATCTATCTATCTATCTATCTATCTTCTGGTGTGGCCGGGGGTCAGCAGAACTAAGGGGTTGTCACATTTCACCTAACAGAAGAGGCTTCAGCACAAGGACCATAGGCATCGTCAGGGGGTGGCTATCAAGGCTGGAGCCCCGAATCTGGAGCCCATAGCCCCGAGTCTCTTGGGTCCCTGCCTAACCAGCGGGTCGCAGCTGCGGCGGGCAGGCTTAATTAGAGGTGGAGGAGAGAAACGACCGGTCGGACGAGCAGAGATGGCATCATCACTCTCCGCCCGCACGTCACCACTCTTCCGCCTTTACAGCCGGGCCACTTCAATGTGGGAGTGATGTGCGGTGGGGAGCCGAGAGATGACATCATCTCTCACTGTCGGCCACACATCAGCGCTCTTCCGCCCTCACAGCGCGAACCTCTTAAATGTCGGAGGTGCGGCGGGGAGCAGAGAGGTTACATCATCTCTCACTGCCCGCCCCGTATCTCTGCTCTCCTGCCCTCACTAAATGGACCAGTGCTGCCAGCCTGCCACCAATGCAGCGACAATGCACATTTGGTGGCACTGGCTGGCATGGCAAGTGACAACCCACATCTAGTGGCAGGTAACGTGGAAAGTGACAGTCTGCAAATGGTGGCAGGTGAAGTGGCAAGTGACAATCTGGAAATGGTGGCAGGTGACGTGGCAAGTGACAATCTGCAAAGGGTGGCAAGTGACGGGGCAAGTGACAATCCACATCTAGTGGCAGGTGACGGTGGCAAATTAAAAAGCTGCATCTGGTGACAGGTGACGGTGGCAAGTGACATGATGCATCTGGTGGCAGGAGATGTGGCAAGTGACACGCCCAGGGCTCCCACTGATTCTGCATTATGGTGAGTTGAACCACTTCATTATATATTAAAATGTAACAATAGAAACAATGCGATTCGATCATCCTGACACCATATCAACCATGCTGCCAGCCTTTGCCCGCGAAAAATAGCTTACCACCGGCGTTCAACGCCCCCCCTCCCCCCGGGCCTGCAAAATAGTTGGTGACTGCTACTATGGGATCTCGCCCCAGTTCTTTTGTAGACCTAGCAACGCCCCTGACAAGGAGACACATCATACTGACTGTAAGGGCCGGTTCACACTGCTGCGTGGTGCGAAATTGCATGGGATTCGCACCGTGCTGCAGTGCAAATCACATGTGATGTTCGTGCGATGCGATTTCAGCCATACAGATAGTATGGCTGAAATCGCATCGCATTCGAACTAAACTCGGACACAGGACCCTTTTTTTTGGTCCGCACCAGAATGGGATCGCATGGGTGTTCACACCTATGTGATCCGATTCATGTCCCAACTGTCAGTTCGCAGTGTGATATGCGAGCTGAAATGGGGGGTCATTAACAATGTATTGACACTCCCAGCAGTTTGCATATGGCAGTGTGAACTGCTGTGTGAGTCGGGTGCAGTGCGGGAACCTGCAGTGGATTCGCAGGGTTCCAACATTGCACCGAGAGAACCGAGCCTTAGTTATGTACTGATTTTTCAGCTTTTTATTTTGGCTGCTTTTAGACTTTAAATCAGGAGTAGGCAACCTTAAAGAGATGGAGATCTACCTGAACACTGAAATCGAGTTCAAACCTGCATTTCAGTGCAAGTTCCGGGGGCAATTTGAAAGACACCTGTACGGGTTCATGTACACATGTCTATTGAAATTGCCCCCGAAGTTGCCAAAAGTAGTGCAGGTGATAGGCTGCGATTTGGCATGCGATTTGACGTGTCAAATCGCCCCGCTGCGAACGAGGGAGAAGTCAAAGATCACCAGGCACAATGTCGCTACCTGATATAAACCTCTAATTGCCGTACTACCCTGTCACAATCGTGTGCATTGCACGGCAATCATGGGTTTAAATCAGGTGATGAGGAGGAAACATATCGCCTCCTCACCTGTCAATCACACTCAGATCGCTTTTCAGAGGAGCAGCAGTGCCTACTGCATTTGTGAATGAGCTCTTAGTTGCACTTAGGGGCTCATTCACACACAAAGTTGGGGGGGGGGTGTTAAAACCCTGCCAGTTGATTCGCAGATTTACCTCCCCCAAGCAGCCATAGGTGTACACATGCCGCAGCAGGAATTAAACACCCTGTTGTTTTTGTTGGGTGCTACCACCTGCCAAACACAACCCATTCAAGTAAATTGGGCTGCTCTGCAAGCGCCCCGCAACTGCATGCTTCTGCGGGGTCCAAGGGGTTAAAGCAGGTGGTGAGAAAGCGTCACAACGCTGCCTGTTTTAACCCCTTGTTTGCTGTACTGCTCAAGGTTGCAGGGCATTTGCAGAGCGGCCTCATTTACTTGAATGGGTCACGCTTGGCAAGTGCTACACCCACCAACCACGACAGGGCGTATAACTCCTTCTGTGTCTGAGACACGTATACACCCCTGGCCACTGCATCTAAAAGAGGTGCGGTTGGGGCAGGGGTGGTAGAAAAACACATCTCAACTATGGGGTTTTACCACCCCTCAAATGAACCTTTACTGTTCTGAGCCCCCTATTAGGCTGCTTTCACACTGATGTGCAGCGGTTTTCCTGCACTGTGGGTGCAGCGCAGTGCCTTTGCGACCATCCTGGGTTAGCTGTGCTTTGTCATAGACTTGTATTATATTCTGCAGGTGTGGTCCACTTTCTGAAAGGGCACCAAAACTCCTGCATTCAGAAAGTGCACCAAACCCCCAGGATATAATAGAAGTCTATGGCTAAGCACAGAAAAACTGCAGGTACACTGCACCCACCGCAGCATGGTGGAGTGCAGTTGGCATCACTCTGCATGGCACTACAGAGGAGGCTTTGGCTTATGCCTCCATCTATCTTTTTCTATGTTCCTTTGCCATCATCCCGGTTGTGAATACATTGGTCGGCCCTTCAGAACTGGAGGGAAGATGGATGAACTTAATGAAATCTGGAAAGTTCTCTCTCTCGCCGTCTCGCTTGTTCCGCGTTATAAATGAAAGCTGAAATCACTTTCTGGATATTTCATAAAGTTTACAGCTGTGTTGCGGGGAAGGCGGAAAGTGCCGCTCGGCATCTCCAGCGAGATGGAAAAACTTCCATCCAGTGAATCATAAAACGCCGGCTCTCTCTGAGCCGAGTCAATCAAGTAATTCAAGGAGAAAACATTTATGCCCTCGCCTCAAAGTTAACAAGCCATTATATCGCCACCTGGCCATCTGCTGGCGTTGGGTACATTTTATCTCCCGTACAAAACATCTCATTCCGCGGTACAGGGTCCACCTTCCGCCCGCGTCATTAACGCTTCACAGATCTGATTACCATGGACTTTTCTGATGCTAGTGAGTTCGATGTTAAAGAGGAACGGCAGTCTGCTCACATAATTTGTAATAAAAACATCTTTGCCATTCTGAAGCTTCCCTCCAATCACTTTGCATATTATTTTATATATACTGTGATTCTGTAATTGTCAAATATGCTGCAGAAATCTCCCTCCACTGCGTCTGACTGCAACCATTTTAACTGTGGGCAGCTGAAGCTGCCTGTTCACCACACTAAGCTAAGCAGGGCGATAACTTCTCTGCAGGATGTGTAAACCTTGCAAAAAGACCTGAACAAATTAATGGGGTGGGCAACTACATGGCAAATGAGGTTCAATGTAGAAAAATGTAAAATAATGCATTTGGGTGACAAAAATATGAATGCAATGTATACACTGGGGGGAGAACCTCTGGGGGAATCTAGGATGGAAAAGGACCTGGGGGTCCTAGTAGATGATAGGCTCAGCAATGGCATGCAATGCCAAGCTGCTGCTAACAAAGCAAACAGAATATTGGCATGCATTAATCCAGAGAGAAAACGATAATTCTCCCGCTCTACAAGACTCTGGTCCGGCCGCACCTGGAGTATGCTGTCCAGTTCTGGGCACCAGTCCTCAGGAAGGATGTACTGGAAATGGAGCGAGTACAAAGAAGGGCAACAAAGCTAATAAAGGGTCTGGAGGATCTTAGTTATGAGGAAAGGTTGCGAGCACTGAACTTATTCTCTCTGGAGAAGAGACGCTTGAGAGGGGATATGTTTTCAATTTATAAATAATGTACTGGTGACCCCACAATAGGGATAAAACTTTTTCACAGAAGGGAGTTTAACAAGACTCGTGGCCACTCGTTAAAATTAGACGAAAAGAGGTTTAACCCTAAACTTTGTAGAGGGTTGTTGACTATTATGCCCTGTACACACTATATGATTTTCCGATGGAAAATGTGTGATAGGACCTTGTTGTCGGAAATTCCGACCGTGTGTAGGCTCCATCACACATTTTCCATAGGATTTTCCGACACACAAAGTTTGAGAGCAGGATATAAAATTTCCCGACAACAAAATCCATTGTCGGAAATTCTGATCGTGTGTACACAAATCTGACGCACAAAGTGCCACGCATGCTCAGAATAAATGAAGAGATGAAAGCTATTGGCTACTGACCCGTTTATAGTCCCGACGTACGTGTTTTACGTCACCACGTTCAGAACGATCGGATTTTCCGACAACTTTGTGTGACCGTGTGTATGCAAGACAAGTTTGAGCCAACATCCGTCGGAAAAAATCCATGGATTTTGTTGTCAGAATGTCCGCTCAATGTCCGACCGTGTGTACAGGGCATAAGAGCAGCAAGGATGTGGAATTTCCTTCCACAGGCGGTGGTCCCAGTGGGGAGCATCAATGGTTTCAAAAAACTATTAGATAAGCACCTGAACGACCGCAACATACAGGGATATACAATGTAATACTGACATTTAATCACACACATAGGTTGGACTTGATGGACTTATGTCTTTTTTTTCAACCTCACTTACTATGTAACTATATGTAACTTCCTGGAATTACACAGACACACAGAGGCACACCTCCAGCCCTGCAGCTCTCATTGGCCCTCCTATGACTCATCCCCCCTCCCTTCCTGGCAAACTCTCAGGAGAGTGTGAGAGAGAGCTGTGCATGATTTCATAAGCCTAGGCTTTTTATCAGACAAGAAACGTGAAGTGGGCTGTATAAGGTATTGACTGGCAGAAAAAAAATGTTTTACAATCCAAAGTTAAAACAACAAGGGCTGAAGATTTAATAGATGGAAAGTTGAAAAATGACTGAAGGTCCACTTTAGGTGGCACTCTTTAAAAGGCCACGCCACCCACAAAGGGGATTTCCGTTTTTGGTGAATGCATTTAAAGATTTCTCCTTTATTCCTTTTCTTGTGACAAACTTACATTTTATTTATTCTGTCGCGTTGATAATACTCACCAGGAAAATAGAGGGGTAACTCTTACCTAGTGGCACAGACTAAAATGATTACTGGCCGACTGCCCCATAGCAGATTTACTGCTACAGGGTGGCTGCGCTATGCAGAATCACATATATACACGTGATTCTGCACTTCTGGGTAGGGGGCGCGCCGCTTCTGTTGTGATTATTCATAGCAGTAGCCGATCAGCGGGAAGGCAGAGCTCCATTCTAATAGTTCTATTCTGATAGAGGGGAAGTGATGGATTTCCTTTCTTTGCACAGAATCCATCACCTCCCTTAGTAAAAGCACCACACAGTACACACAAACACTGGTTAGGCACACATTTAACCCTTTGATTCCCTAGATGTTAACTCCTTCCCAGCCAGTGTCATTAGTACAGTGAGGTGTGTGAAATGTAGCGCTAAAAAATATATATACAGTAACAATATATCAAAAGGATGAATCCTCACATATGCTTTCAAGGTAAATTCTGCTATATAAATGCATAAATGTCCAATGAGTCCAATGATATGAATCAGTCCTAGGAAAATGCAAACGGAGTCCTCAACAGACAGATGGTGGTTCTCAGAGAGAAACTGATGGTGAACCGATACAAGGAACTTCCGGGGTGAGGAATCATCAATACATTAATAAAAATGCATACTCTTACCGGAACCAGTGGACCCGAATGTCAGCGACAACAAGTCGATAAAGCATGGATATCCAAACCGGCAAGTCGCCCAAATGATCCAGGAAGTCCAGGAACTCCAGAAGTGCATCCAAGGAAACTGGTAGATGGCAGCAGGACTGGACAATCGATGACCCAAGTTGGATAGCCAGACAAACTCACATCCAGGAGGTATGTAAAGAAAAAAGGGCTTCCAATGGTGTAGGTCAAAAAACTTAGGTTTTTATTTTAAAACCACCATACAATAAGTAAAATGTGATCACAGGTAAAATCACAGATGCCCCTGTAGATGTCCTAGTTTGACAAAACATGTCGTGCTTGGTTCTTCGCTCCCCATATTGCTTTTACCTGTGATCACATTTTACGTATATATGTTGGTTTTAAAATTAAAACCTATGTTTTTTCACCTACACCATTGGAAGCCCTTTTTTCTCTACTTACCTCCTGGATGTGAGTTTGTCTGGCTATCCAACTTGGGTCATCGATTGTCCAGTCCTACTGCCATCTACCAGTTTCCTTGGATGCACTTCTGGAGTGCCTGGACTTCTTGGATCGTTTGGGCGACTTTCCGGTTTGGATATTGATGCTTTATCGACTCGTTGTCGCTGACATTCGGGTCCACCGGTTCCGGCAAGAGTATGCATTCTTATTTATATATTGATGATTCCTCACCCCAGAGGTTTCTTGTATCGGTTCACCATCAGTTTTTCTCTGAGAACCACCATCTGTCTGTTGAGGACTCTGTTTCCATTCTCCTAGGATTGATTCATATAATTGGACTCATTGGACATTTATGCAGTTATATAGCAGAATTTACCTTGAATGCATATCTGATGATTCATCCTTTTGATATATTGTTACTTTATATATATTTTTTAGCACTACATTTCACACACCTCAATATTTGTCACAATCTTATGTAGCAGCTTCTGATTTTCTAACAGAAATGTCTTTATTATTCCTTATATTAGTTAGCGCAATATTCCCTTACACCTTATATGCTCATTAGTACAGTGACAGTGCAAACTTTTAGCACTGATCACTGTATTAGTGTCACTGGTTCCTACAGAGTGTCAAAAGTGGCAGTTAGTGTCTGATTTGTCCACAGCAATCTTACAGTCCCTCTATAGGTCACTGATCACCGTCGTTACTAGTATTTCACCTAGCAGTAAGAAGGGTCGCTGGTTCGAATCCCAACCACGACACTACCTGCCTGGAGTTTGCATGTTCTCCCTGTGTCTGCGTGGGTTTCCTCCGGGTACTCCGGTTTCCTCCCACACTCCAAAGACATGCTGGTAGGCTAATTGGATCCTGTCTAAATTGTCCCTAGTATGTATGAATGTGAGTTAGGGAACTTAGAGTATAAGCTCCTTGAGGGACTGATGTGAATGTATATGTAAAGCGCTGCGTAAATTGACGGCGCTATATAAGTACCTGAAAAAATTTTTAAAAAAAATAAAATAAAAATTACAGTGTATATACCATAGATTGTAGACACTATAACCTTTGCGCAAACCAATCAATATACGCTTATTGGGATTTTTTTTACCAAAAATATGTAGCAGAATACATATTGGCCTAAATTGATGAAGATATTTCATTTTTTTAAATTTATTAAATATGTTTTATAGCAGAAAGTAAAATATATTGTTTTGTTTTAGTTTTTCAAAATTGTCGGTCTTTTTTTGTTTTGTTTATAGCGCATAACATATAAAACCCAGAGGTGATCAAATACCACCAAAAGAAAGCTCTATTTTTGGGAAAAAATAAATAAAAAATAAATTTTATTTGGGTACAGCTTCGCATGACTGCCAAATTGTCAAAGTAACGCAGTGCCATATTGCAAAAAGTGGCCTGGTCATGGAGGGGGGTAAATCTTCTGCAGGTCAAGTGTTTAAAGACACAAAAGGGGTTCTAATACTTCCACACTCCATCTTAAACAAACAAAAAAAACCTTTAAGCTTTAGATGATTTAAAGTGGAACTCCATCTTGAAAAAAAAACAAAAAAACCTCCAGGTCAGCAGGTCATTTGTGTTAAATTCTGCTACTCTTCATATATAATATTATGTTATATTTATGTTTTTATTTCATTTGAAGTTATTTAGTACACACACCATGATTGAAATCATGATACCATGGTTATACACCATCATGTAACACCACATACTACATATTATATAAAATGCGGTTCTTCTACATAATACTGCGTCTTTGTTAGGTACTAAAACATCCCAAAATACCTAAATAGATCTTTATTTTATGTTATGTTATCCTGTATACCAGCCCTGATGAAGAGGGAGGATTGAGTCCCCGAAACATGTTGTTTTTTTTTTTTCTTGTTTTATTTATTTATTAGGTACTGATATAGCGCCGTCAATTTACGCAGCACTTTACATATATATTGTACATTCACATGAGTCCCTGCCCTCAAGGAGCTTACAATCTAAGGTCCCAAACTATCATTCATACATACATACAGGGCCAATTTAGACAGGAGCCAATTAACCTAAAAGCATGAGATTGGAGTGTGGGAGGAAACCCATGCAGGCACAGGGAGAACATGCTAACCCTTGTGAACTCATGATTTACTGCACCTCCACCATATATATCAGTGATGCTCGCACTCTCTGAACACAAGGACAGTAAAAGCAGGCATTGATCTCTGTGCCGCCCACCTCCAAATTGATATGCCTGCTGGCAATTATATTATATATTATATTATATTTTATATTCCCTGTGTGGCAATTTTAAAGTAATTTTATTAAAATAACAAACATGTTATACTTACCTGCTCTGTGTAATGGTTTTGTACAGAGCATCCAAGATCCCCTTCTTCTGCAGTCCCAGGCCAGCTCTCCAGGCTCTTCCTCCTCTGTGTGCCCCCATAGGAAGCCGCTTGCTAGGGGGGCACACCTGTGGGCTTGCTCCTGAACCGCATTGCCTGTACCCATAGACACACACAGAGTGGCTCAGCTCACCCCACCCTCTTGTCCCTCCTCACAGCATTACTTAGTGGGGTGTTTTTTTTTACCTTAATGCAGGAAATGCATCAAGGTAAAAGAATACCCACCCTTTAAAACCACTTTTAACTCTCCATATTAACTTTGATAAGCAGTACTGTCTATCAAACTCAAGCATTGAAGTCAATGAGTCCACACTGGCTATCCTGGCTGCGGTGCAGTAGTTTAAAGTAAAATCCTTGTTGGGTTAGGAAAAAAAATTCCCTAGGGGTCAAAAAAACAAGTGTGCAAGAGGCAGCATTATTGCCACCTGAATGCCTGTAAACTGACTGTCAACTGTGGTCTAAGAAGCAATCTACCACAATTTGCTTGTTAGGGGACGGCAAAGTCTGCCACTTATGTGAACGAGGTGTTAGGGCTCATTTACATGAGTGACCGTGGGCAGTACAAGCAGGTGGCTGGGTGGTGATTTTACTGCCATCCCCTGATCACACACCTAAAGAAGATTGGACACATGCCGCCGCCCTGGTGCTTTGCTTCGCAGCTGCAGCAAAAATTTAACTGGGTGTTTCATTTGGCAAGTGGTATTGTCAATGTACTTGATCCATTTAAGTGTATGGGGCTGCACTGCAAGTGCATGCAATGGATGAGGTTGCGGTGTGTTGGTTTAGTCTTTTGAGAGTTCAAACAGACAGGGGAGAGGGGACATAGTGGGGACATAGTGCCTCCTCACTGACTCTCTGTAGCAAGTGATCCACCACAGGCCAACAAAGGTTGCCGTAAGTGAGAATGAGCCCTTAATGTTGAAAGGAACAGTGTATACCCCAGCATCCCTCTAGGCATGTAGCACTCAATGTCAGCATCTTCGCAACAATGAACTCACAGGGCAGTGATCCCATAGACTTTATAAAATGACTTGTGAAGCCACTATGTATATTTTATCATTGTGACAAAACTGGACTTTTCCTCTAGAACACCAAGCAGTGGGTATTCAGTGTCCGAAGCCTTCCCCTGTCCTCCCCAGAATGGCGTCTTCTTCCTGTGTGGTCAGTGACCAGTGGAGCGCCGTGATACCCGATGTGTGCAGAGACTCACAGAGCATGTGGAGCGATGAGTGCGAGGAGCACGTCTGATGAGAGCAGACAGGCAGAAGAGTGCTGGTGGCGGTGACAAACGCACACATTAATCCGTTCACATGGAGGCCGCCGCAATGAAAATAACTCCCTGTTAAAGATGTTATTATGCAAAGCTAATCAGAATAATTCCTTCCGTCCGAGAGACGCTGAATTACATTTCTCCAACTTAGAACTAGTCTGCTGACATGCAGGAATATGCATATGTGTTTTATATATATATATATATATATATATATATATATATATATATATATACATACAGTATCTTACAAAAGTGAGTGCACCCCTCACATTTTTGTAAATATTTTATTCTATCTTTTCATGTGACAACACTGAAGAAATGACACTTTGCTACAATGTAAAGTAGTGAGTGTACAGCTTGTATAACAGTGTAAATTTGCTGTCCCCTCAAAATAACTCAACACACAGCCATTAATGTCTAAACCGCTGGCAACAAAAGTGAGTACACCCCTAAGTGAAAATGTCCAAATTGGGCCCAAAGTGTCAATATTTTGTGTGGCCACCATTATTTTCCAGCACTGTCTTAACCCTCTTGGGTATGGAGTTCACCAGAGCTTCACGAGTTGCCACTGGAGTCCTCTTCCTCTCCCCCATGACGACATCACGGAGCTGGTGGATGTTAGAGACCTTGCGCTCCTCCACCTTCCATTTGAGGATTCCCCACAGGTGCTCAATAGGGTTTAGATCTGGAGACATGCTTGGCCAGTCCATCTCCGTTACCCTCAGCTTCTTTAGCAAGGCAGTGGTCATCTTGGAGGTGTGTTTGGGGTTGTTATCATGTTGGAATACTGCCCTGCGGTCCAGTCTCCGAAGGGAGGGGATCATGCTCTACTTCAGTATGTCACAGTACATGTTGGCATTCATGGTTCCCTCAATGATCTGTAGCTCCCCAGTGCTGGCGACACTCATGCAGCCCCAGACCATGACACTCCCACCACCATGCTTAACTGTAGGCAAGACACACTTGTCTTTGTACTCCTCACCTGGTTGCCACCACACACGGTTGACACCATCTGAACCAAATAAGTTTATCTTGGTCTCATCAGAACACAGGACATGGTTTCAGTAATCCATGGCCTTAGTCTGCTTGTCTTCAGCAAACTGTTTGCAGGCTTTCTTGTGCATCAGTGATGCAGTGTGCGGAGTATGGTCTGAGTACAGGCTGACCCCCCACCCCTTCAACCTCTGCAGAAATGCTGGCAGCACTCATACGTCTATTTCTCAAAGACAACCTCTGTATATGACGCTGAACACATGCACTCAACTTCTTTGGTTGACCATGGCAAGGCCTGTTCTGAGTGGAACCTGTCCTGTTAAACCGCTGTATGGTCTTTGCCACCGTGCTGCAGCTCAGTTTCGGGGTCTTTGCAATCTTCTTATAGCCTATGCCATCTTTATGTAGAGCAACAATTCTTTTTTTCAGATCCTCAGAGAGTTCTTTGCCATGAGGTGCCATGTTGAACTTCCACTGAGCAGTATATGAGAGTGAGAGCGATAACACCAAATTGAACACACCTGCTCCCCATTCACACCTGAGACCTTGTAACACTAATGAGTCACATGACACCGGGGAGGGAAAATGGCTTATTGGGCCCAATTTGGACATTTTCACCTAGGGGTGTACTCACTTTTGTTACCAGCGGTTTAGACATTAATGGCTGTGTGTTGCGTTATTTTGAGGGGGCAGCAAATTTACACTGTTATACAAGCTGTACACTCACTACTTTACATTGTAGCAAAGTGTCATTTCTTCAGTATTATCACATGAAAAGATATAATAAAATATTTACAAAAATGTGAGGGGTGTACTCACTTTTGTGAGATAATATATATATATATATATATATATATATATATATACACACAAAAGTATTGGGACGCCTGCCTTTACACACACATAAAATTTAATGGCATCCCAGTCTTCGTCCGTAGGGTTCAATATTGAGTTGGCCCACCCATTCTTCCAGAAGTGCATTTGTGAGGTCAGGCACAGATGTTGGACGAGAAGGCCTGGCTCACAGTCTCTGCTCTGATTCATCCCAAAGGTGTTTTATCGGGTTGAGGTCAGGACTCAGTCAAGGTCCTTCACACTAAACTCGCTCATCCATGTCTTTATGGACCTTGCTTTGTGCACTGGTCCAAATCATTTGGTGGAGGGGGGATTATAGTGTGGGGTTGTTTTTCAGGGGTTGGGCTTGGCCCCTTAGTTCCAGTGAAGGGAACTCTTAAGGCGTCAGAATACCAAGACATTTTGGACAATTTCATGCTCCCAACTTTGTGGGAACAATTTGGGGATGGCCTCTTCCTGTTCCAACATGGCTGCTCACCAGTGTACAAAGCAAGGTCCATAAAGGCATGGATGAGCGAGTTTGGGGTGGAGGAACTTGACTGACCTGCACAGAGTCCTGACCTCAACCCGATAGAACACCTTTGGGATGAGTCCGAGCGGAGACTGCGAGCCAGGCCTTCTCATCCAACATCAGTGCCTGACCTCACAAATGCTCTTCTGGAAGAATGGTCAAACATTCCCATAGACACACTCCTAAACCTTGTGGACAGCCTTCCCACAAGAGTTGAAGCTGTTATAACTGCAAAGGGTGGGCCAACTCAATATTGAACCCTACAGACTAAGACTGGGATACCATTAAAGTTCATGTGTGTAAAGGCAGGTGTCCCAATACTTTTGATAATATAGTGTATATACAGTACATATATATTTATATATATAGTTAATGGGAGTACAGAGGTAGGGTGCCATGTACATCACACTACCGGCCCCTCACACCAGCAGCCTGTATTGCATAGAGAAACACTAATGTTTTTGATGTCACTGGTTCTAAAAAAAAAGGAATATAATGCAAACTGAAAGATTTTACTTAAACACTTTTTGTTAATGATGAATGAAGGGAGGAACCAGGGAAGACAATTTGCATGACAGGAGATTGTGAACGTCTCTCTATGGAGCCGGTTCACATATCTCAGTTGCGGCTGCGGAGCGGCTTGCACAGGAACTCTGTGGGTCTTTGGCTCCATTTCGGGTAAAAATTCAGCCCCGATTCGTCCCTGAAATGGAGAACAGGGACGTACCGGACCCCTGCTGCGAGCCGCATCCATTGGAGGTGTGAACCCAGCCTCAAGCAAACGAGTTTAGTGTGAATTCCTTTCTAGCAATCAGTGGAAGCAGTTCTGTAGTGTGTGCAGACTACAAGGGGTTACCGTAACTTGCCAGCTGAGCTCCTTCTCAGTATTTGCAGATGACCCGTCACTGTATTTTGTTTTGTTTTTTTGTCTCCATCAGCAAAATTCTCTCCCCTGGAACAGATCTCTCTCCTGCAAAGCGTACAATTGTTAACGACACATAGCGGCCTCCCGCCGCAGGGCGCGGATAATACAACGTCCTAAGTGTCTCTCCCAGGCACAAATGCCAGGATCATTTTGCATGAATGTGGAACCCAACCAGATGAGAGGGGTCTGTTCAGCCAGAAGAATCGCCGTTCTGTTCTGACAGTCAGATGTCTCATGCCAAAGTGACGCTCTCTGCAGACCGCCACTGAGTTCAGATTCAGGCAGAGACCTCCTATAATGTATCCCTTTCCTCTGCAGCAGAACATTCATTTGTTTCTTATGGGGGGTTGTAGTATGTATATGTAAAGTGATTGTTTTCTGATTTGATCTTTTACAGCATACAAAAAAATATCAGCCATCTATAGAATTCTGGACGGCTGTCGTCAGAAGAATTGGGATTTTGGTTTGAACTGGGGGGAAAAAAAAAAGCAAATGTGCCTCATTCTAGATAGAGAGCAAATTGCAATACTAAAGGCTTGGAATGAAAAATGTGAGGACCTCTGCGCTACTAAAAAATAAAGAAAACTAGATATAGTGTTGCAAAATCTGATGGTATACACAAGTTAACCAATATAAAAGAGGAAACAAAGTGATTTCGCGCACAACAATGATAAAGTGATAGTGGAGTGGTAATATAGTGTCAGAAAATCATTGTGCAAGTGAATGAATAATGAAGAAAATCCTAATAAAAAATGAATAAAGTCAATCAATAAATAAATAAGTCCATAAAAATCAAATAATCAGCATAAGTGTTTACGAATCTTCTCCAAAAATATGGTAGGTGACAGGGGCAATAATGGATGGCTTCTGTATAATAATGTGCTCACAGAGCCCTTACCTCCATGGGCATGGGTAAATGCCTTACTGCTCTGGATGATGGATGGGTGGGTGGATGTCTTTCATGGAGCTGGGTCAGATTCGCCTCAGGGTCCGGATATATATGTGCAGAGGAAGAGAAAAAGACAGCCTCCAATTGTGTAGTATAAAAATCCGGTTTAATATCTAAAAGCGCTGTACAGGACATGCGAACAACACAGTACAGCACAGGACGGCGTTCCGCCGCCACCTATTACAAAACTTCCGGTCCGCAATAGCAACAACCGGGTCAAGGATGATAATAGCGGTTGCGTCGACTAACGTGGGTCCTACGCGTTACGTCACGACCCCTCGTGACTGTCCCTGAGGAAGAGGATCAGCAAACCAGAGGATCAGCAGAGCTGGAGGTTACTACTGAGCAGGGGATCTGCTGAATGAGGATACTAATAAGCTGGGGATCTGATGGACAGGGGTACAAATGAGCTGGGGATCTGCTTAATGGGGGTACTGCTGAGTTGGGGTTGTACTGGGCCCCTTTAAAACTAATCACAAATCAACACACACACAGGGCAGTTATCAGTCAATTGGGAGGCAGTATGCTGTCTCCTGCACGCCCGTTTAAAGAGGACGCAGTTGCGGAGTGGCCCCATTGACTTCCATAGCGCACATTGACAGCCAAACGTGACATGCCATACATTTTATGCCACAATACAAATCCTCACGGCCACAATGAGGTACATGGGGCTGTCCAACGACTGTTGCCATGTTTTGACACACCTTAACTGCATTGATTTTGCCACACTGACAATGCCAATGAGAAAGGGGCCTTAGAGCCTGCAGAGAAAGAAGATGGATATAGACTGTGGACATGTTACATTAGACTGTTTGAGATCACCAACAATACAACTTCTTTACAACTAATGCCCCCACTACGGGCTTATTGGGCCAAAGGCCACACAACTAGTAGCAAAGGGCCACAGGTTGGGCACCAGGGGCTTAGAACCTCTGGCAGGTTTCTGTTACCGTCCCCTTTGTTCTGGTCACCACTGTACTGTGATTCCTGTCTGCCATTATACTGTATCTCTAAGAGTAGGTGTGTCTGCTAAGAAGAACAGCACTTATCATTGAGCCTGGAGCTTCAATCATGGCCTGAACTCACTGCTGATTTGGACTTCTACCCGCTCAAGACTTGACAGTTTTTTTCATATGTTGCTGTAGTATTGTCTATGATTTGATGACCTGGGAATTTCTGCAAGTTGGGGTTCCCAGATCCCACCACAGTCTCCTTTAGGGTTGCGACGATACCGATACTAGTATCGGTATCGGCACCAAGCATTTGCATAAGTATCAGTACCTGTTATATCGGACCAGGCATCCTCAGTATAGAAGGGGTGGCTGGGCAGCCTCACAGGTGATTAGTGCGGCGGTGGAAGCAGTTACAAGCATCGATCCCCTGTAAAGCCTTTCAATAAAGCAGCTGACAGCCACTTCTCCCCCTCTCCCTCCTTTACAGGCTTTACAGGCTTTACAGGGGATCAGTGCTTGTAACTGCCCCCACCGCCGCACCGATCACCCCTGACTGTCCCGTGTCCTCTGGCTTCAGGTGTCCTCCTCCAGTCCCCGTCCTCCGGGTCCTCCTTCGGGTCCCCCTCTGTGCTCCACGAGTCCTCCTCCGGTCCCCGTCCTCCTCCGGGTCCCCCTCTGTGCTCTGCGGGTCCTCCTCCGGTCCCCGTCCTCCTCCGGGTTCCCCTCTGTGCTCCACGGGTCCTCCTCCAGTCCCCGTCCTCCTCCGGGTCCCCCTCTGTGTTCTGCGGGTCCTCCTCCGGTCCCCGTCCTCCTCCGGGTCCCCCTCTGTGCTCCGCGGGTCCTCCTCCGGTCCCCGTCCTTCTCCGGGTCCCTCTCTGTGCTCCGCGGGTCCTCCTCTGGTCCCCATCCTCCTCCAGGTCCCCCCCTGTGCTCTGCAGGTCCTCCACCGGTCCCCATCCTCCTCCGGGTCCCCTCTGACACCGTCCACTCCCTCCCCCCTCCCAAAAAAAGAAAGCATTGTAAAAAAATATATATAAATTGTAAAAAAAAAAAATAATAAAAAAATAAATTGTAAAAAAAAAAAATAATAAAAAAATAAATTGTAAAAAAAAAAAAAACAAAAAAAAAAACTGCTGACACAGTCCACGCCTCATCAGTGCCTATCAGTGCTGCATATTAGTGCCACTGTCACATGACATTAAAAAAAAGTATTGGTCCTTTTACTCGGTCTTAAAAAAGTGGTATCGGTGCAACCCTAATCTCCTTACTACTCATATACAGAAAGAACGATATATCAAAATATTTAATCCTACAAGTTACTCACAGCCATCAATCACATCTAACCTGGAAGCTTTGATAATGCATCCAGTTGGAGGAAGCAGGCCCACCCAACTCACAACTTTGCAGCACTCAGGAAAATGGCTGCAGTGTTGATGATGATGATAAATCTTTCTGACTTTAACACAGCTGCAGAGTTTGTTATATCACATTATCAGGTCACTGATTGATTTCCTTTACTGCCTGGAATTTTTCTTTTAAAAACAGGAATCACTATCTCGCCCTAATGGCCCTATATCCTGCTGCGTCCGCCAAGGTGTCCTGGGGACTAAATCAGTGAGGGCAGAGCAATGCTGTCCCTGGAAATGATTTCAGTCCACCCTAACTGTTCTAGTGTTTGTATCTCGCTCCCACACTGGTTTTCCACCCCCCGTGGCAGTCTTCATGCTGCGGCTGATTTCTGCTCCAGTAACTTGTGATATTTCACGCAGTCACTCGCGTTTCAGTCTCATGTAATCGTCTCTTCGCCCGCAGTTATTGTACTTTTCACAACAATAAGCAAATGTGAAACATTTTATTCTCTTTCAAATCGGCTTCTCGGCAGCCCTTGATGTGCATCTCGTCTGTTCATGTGTGCCACGCCGTCTCCACTCTCCCGCTAACAGAGGCCCGTGGAGTCATTAAAACAAAGGCAGGCGCGCAGAGCGGGGCCCGCAGGTATGAAGTGCGCGCTGTGTTGGTGTAATCACTTTTCAAAGCTTCCTCCCCCACGAGGCCTGGCTCTTATATATCCGTTTTGTTTTAAATGTGTGATATATCATGTGGTAGCTGTCATGGGCAACAGGGACGCTAGGTGGCGGCGAGGCGCAAATCAGATTGATCTGTATAAATACAGCTGCTGATACTATTAGGTTACAATTAGATGAATAGCACAGAAATTTATAATATATTATTGTTGTAAGTTTTAAAAAAATGCCAGGCGAATGTGTGGGGGTTTGGCCAATAAACCGACATTTCCTGTAAGCCAGCGTCCATTGCCGTTCTTAAAGGACAACTTCACCTTTAATAAAGCCCACCACCATCCAGCGATCTTATCTTTAACCTACCAGTATGCTCCGCAGACTCCTCTTTAACCTACACATGCACTCCTCAGGCCCCATTCATTTCTGTTGGTAGCCATACCCGTGACTGCCTTCAGCAGTCGCTTGGAGTATGGCCCCCCTCATGAATAGGCCACGTCACACATGCACTGAATAAAGAGGTGTCAGCCAGCTCCAAAGCTGGTGTTAATATTGATAGATTGTGGCTAAGGGTAAGTATAAGCCCAGGCTTAAGAAGTATTTTCTGAGTCAATGTAGCAAATAACAAGGTGAAATGTTGCAGCAGGGGCTGATCTGTGTCAGACATTTGTGAACACAGTCAGTATATAAAGGTGTTATTACAAGGAAATGTGGATAATGCATCCCTATTACCGAAGAGCAGCAGAAATCTGTGTCACCTGTTGTTCTGCGTATTACAGTGCAATCTCTTTGTAGCCCCAGGATAAACACGCTCTCTTCCGTACACTCATTGCGTCTCTCAGCACAGAAACATACAGGACGGCCACAGAGGAGGCCGCCGCATTTCTCAACAAAGAGAAAACTAATAGGGCGGAACAGATCGGGTCGGACATCCGCACACCTCTCTGCGCATTGCTCAATTGCCCGTGAGATTGGCTTGTTAAATAAGCAGACTAATACAAATGGGGGGGGGGGCATAAAAAGTCAGTGTGCAGCTTTCTTTTCCTAATCAGTGAGTTTTAATTGTAAAAGAAAAGAATTTTCTCTCTTCGAAGACCTGGGCTTCCGCCGTCCGCCTGAGCAGTTTGTCATTTGAGGTTCGCGATGATTCTGGAATGGCGCCTCTGTGCAGCGGCCTGTGCCGGAGATGTACTAAATGTAATGTGATTGCTGGTAAAATGATACACAGCCAGGGCATTCGGAATGAGATTTTCGGGAAAGGTTTGGCGAGTCAGCATTTTGGCCTGTGTCGACAGACGTTTGTTTCCTTTAGATGGGCTTTGCATCTCTAGTGTCTATTTCACGTTTATGGGAAAGAAAAACATGCTTAATGCAGGTCAAGTGCAAGTCAGAAGAAAAGCAAGTACAGGTCAAAAGGAGGTCAACTGCAGGTCCGAAGGAGATCAACTGCAGGTCCGAAGGAGATCAACTGCAGGTCCGAAGGAGATCCACTGCAGGTCCGAAGGAGATCCACTGCAGGTCCGAAGGAGATCCACTGCAGGTCCGAAGGAGATCAACTGCAGGTCCGAAGGAGATCCACTACAGGTCCGAAAGGAGATCCACTGCAGGTCCGAAGGAGATCCACTGCAGGTCCGAAGGAGATCCACTGCAGGTCTGAAGGAGATCCACTGCAGGTCCGAAGGAGATCCACTGCAGGTCCAAAGGAGATCAACTGCAGGTCCGAAGGAGATCAACTGCAGGTCAGAAGGAGATCAACTGAAGATCAGAAGGACATTAAGTACAGGTCAGAAGGAACTTAACTGCAGATCAGAAGAACATGAACTGCATGTTATTATGTGAATAACTGCAGATCAGAAGAGGATCAACTGCCGGTCAGAAGATCAATTGCAGGTCAGAAGGACATCAAGTGCAGGTCAGAAGAATATGAACAGCAGATCAGAAGGTGAATAATTGCAGGTCAGAAGGAGACCACCAGCAGGTAAGAAGAAGATCAATTGCAGGTCAGAAGGAACTCAACTGCAGATCAGAAGAACATCAACTAAAGGACAAAGGAGAATAACTGCAGACCAAATGCACTATGAAACTTTCTCGAATGCAGATCCCAAATGCCACCGTACACAAACACATTAGACTTCAGAAGATCAGAAGGACAACAAGTACAGATCAGAAGAACATGAACAGCAGATCAGAAGGTGATCAACTGCAGATCAGAAGATCAACTGCAGGTCAAAAGGACAATAACTGCAGCTCAGAAGAAGATCAAGCACAGGTGTAAAAGAGGCCAACTTTAGGTTAGAAGGAGAATACCTGCAGATCAGAAGGAGATCAACTGTGGGTCAGAAGGAACTCAACTGCAGATCATAAGAACATCAACTGCAGGACAATAGGAGAATAACTGCAGACCAAATGCTCTATGAAAGTTTCTTAAATATAGATCCCAAATGCCACCGTACACAAACACATTAGGCTTCAGAAATTAACATATCTGTGTAATGGTAATATAGTGTTAATCCAGTCATTTAGGAAGTTTCAGTGTGAATCTATATATTATTACTCTACTGCTTTCATTCTAGTTTTGTGCCTTCTAGTTGCAGTGGGATTCCAGGCAGCAAGAGCAACAAATCAGAGAGCAGCTTAGCTATCCAGCCAGTACGGCAAGTGTAATTAGTAAAGTGCAGCAAGTTTCCAGAGAGCTCCTCACAGGTGTGTTGGGTAGGTCTGCTTCCTGAAGCCTCTGCTGTGTACCTCCACTCCTCTCTCCCCTGCCCCCAATTAACTTCCCTCTTTCTTTTTCATCTCCCCTTCTCTCTCTCTCTCTCTCTCTCTCTCTCTCTCTCTCTCTCTCTCTCTCTCTCCCTCTCCCCATTTTCTCTCCATCTATCTTTATTCTGTGAGATATTGTCCTAGTACTGATACACTTTAATACATCAGATGTGAGAGAGAGGATATTGCAAAGGGGATGTGTCTGGGAATTCTTCTCATATCCCAAGGGGTGTTCCCAGATTGCAGCCAGAGGGGGTAGTGGGCTGGACTGACGTACTATTTCAGTGTCTGGGTAAAACACTGTACCCCAGAGCAGCCTGTCTGTGTTCTCTGTATGCACCTCTAGACTTTATTTTTGACCAGAATGCACCTTTAAGGACCATTACAAACTCCTTCCCCGAGGCCCAAATCTCTCACTCATTCCCAGAATCTTCCGGGAGGGGCTGGCTGATCGATGTCGCCGTTCTTGGATGCTACAGTATTTGCTTTAGCAGAATCTTTAATAGTGGAGTGTAAGAGGGATGATAATAGTTTGCTTATTGCTGATTGCATTTCCTTTGATGTCCATTCTGGCTCTGGACTCGCTCTGTCCCAGATCTCCAGCATTAAAGAGTGATTAATATTTAGAGACTTCTGGACGTACAGGTCCCATGTTGGCACTGCCTGCCCACTCTGAGGCTTATTCCTAAAAAAAAAAGTGTGCACACCATCTGCAGTATTTAGACAAGATGACATTGTTCCCCTTTAAAGGGGCATTTAGTGTCACTTTCATGTTTTCTTTATCATATACACTATATTGGTAAAGGTATTGGGACACCTGCCTTTACACACACATAAACTTTAGTGGCATCCCAGTCTTAGTCCGTAAGACTGGGATATTGAATTGGCCCACCCTTTACAGCTATAACAGCTTCAACTCTTCTGGGAAGGCTGTCCACAAGGTTTAGGAGTGTGTCTATGGGAAGCTTTGACCATTCTTCAAGAAGTGCATTTGTGAGGTCAGGCACTGATGTTGAACGGGAAGTCCTGGCTCGCAGTCTCCGCTCTAATTCATCCCAAAGGTGTATCGGGTTGAGGTCAAGACTCTGTGCAGACCAGTCAATTTCCTCCACCCCAAACTCACTCATCCATGTCTTTATGGACCTTGCTTTGTGCACTGGTGCACAGTCATGTTGGAACAGGAAGGGGCCATCCCCAAAATGTTCCCACAAAGTTGGGAGCATTAAATTGCTCACAATGTCTTGGTATGCTGACGCCTTAAGTGTTCCCTTCACTGGAACTAAGGGGCCAAGCCCAACCCTGAAAACAACCCCACATCATAATCCTCCCTTCACCAAATGATTTGGAGGGCCCCAATACTTTTGGCAATATAGTGTGGATGAGCGAGTTTGGAGTGGAGGAACTTGACTGGCCTTCAGTCCTGACCTCAACCCGATAGAACACCTTTGGGGTGAATTAGAGTGGAGACTGTGAGCCAGGCCTTCTCAACCAACATCAGTGCCTGACCACACAAATGTGCTTCTGGAAGAATGGTCAAACATTCCCATAGACACACTCCTAAATCTTGTGGACAGCCTTCCCAGAAGAGTTAAAGCTGTTATAGCTGCAAAGGGTGGGCCAACTCAATATTGAACCCTACAGACTAAGACTGGGATGCCATTAAAGTTCCTGTGTGTGTAAAGGCAGGTGTCCCAATACTTTTGGCAATATATTTCATGTAAAAGTATATTATATCTTCACCCCCAAAGCTGCTGCTGGAAATTGCCCAGGTTCTTTTCCCCGAAGCCAGGCACACATTTACAGTCACTCTTTGGCTCAAAAACAAGTCCAACGATGTTCTTTTTAGTGTTTTTATTTTTGGGGCAACCTGGGTAGGGTTGGGGAAATTGAATTGGACACTCCATAATAAAACTATGTACAAGATGAGGACAGCAATCTTCCTTCTGCAGAACTGAAGAAAATGTCCTTGCAAAAGCAAACTGTGGAGTTGGATGTGTAGTAGAAGCTGTTAAAAGCGCATAAGCTATTTTTAAGAGCAATTAGAGCAGAGTCCCTTCACAAAGAATTAGATTGAGAAATAGATTGAGCTCTTCAGGACACCAGCCAATGTCCCCTATACACAAACACTCTAGCACCAGAGGTGGCAGCAGCCCAAAAGTCTCTAAGATCTCTTACCACAGTCTTTACTCACAAAATGTCCAGGAACAGATGGTTGCCTCCTTCCAACGTCCATGTGACACCTTTCTCCTTTGATACCAGACAAGATCTTCAGATGACAGCCCCTCATTCAGCTCTCTACAACTTCAGCAAGGCAAGCCCTCCGGTCCCCAACCTGAGGCCTCAGCACTTCATAAGCACATTGCAGTATAGCCTAAGGGGCCAGCCAGTGCCCCTTGGGCTCTTTTCCTCTCCTACAGGAAAAGACCTGGAAGCTTTGTTTCTTGAGTATTTATATAGACTCCCTGCAGCCTTCAGGGCAACTCTCTCTAGGATTAGCTAGGGCTGTATAAATGCTTATGCTGCTCATTTGCCTTGCACCACACCTATGTTCTAGAGAAGTCCACAGTTCCCCAAAAAACAGAGGAAACAATCAAACCTGCAGAAGCTGAAACACTGAGCAGACCTAACTAATCACATGCAGCTGTGAGCACAACTAATTTTACCAAACAGCAAAACAGCACGTCCAATGCATATGATGTGCCAGAACTAAATATACCTAATCCTAGCACCTATCCAGGAGGAAGCTACGTGTAAACCCTTAATTTAAAAAAAAATTAAAACATGTTATACTTACCTGCTCCGTGCAATGGAATTTTCACGATTTCCCTGCTGGTGCTCCTGGCAACCCCCTGCGCCGAGTTCCCATCATAGTAAGCTTCTTGCTATGGGGTCACTCATGTGGGCGTACGCCCGAGCTGGCTCTGTGTCCATGGATGCTCACAGAGCGTGGCTCTGCCCTGCCCCCCGCTGCTGTTTCTGAGCCTATGAGGAGGAAGAGAGCATAGAGAGCCGCTGCTCACGTGCACAATGCTGAATCAAGATTGGGCTCAGGAAAGTATAGGGGTAGCGGGGCAGCTGCACTCAGAAGTTTTTTTACCCTAATGCAGAGAATGCACATTGTTATGTGGACAGATGTAGAGAAGAGAAGACTGCAGATAAACCGGTACAACCTATGTAGGGGGATTAGTTTATTCTCTTTAATGCAGACTTATAAAGTTACTGACAAATCCATTTTAATGTAAACAATCTTATCAGTATGTGTAAAAGAAGTGAATACATGGTCATTGTTGAACTCTCCTTTTGGAAAGACTTGTTGCTTAGCTCTCATACTGAACCAATAACTTTAATACTTTCTGAATCACTGACAGAAAACAAAATATTCGGATTAAGTATTCTACTTTTTGACTTTCTTCACAGGCAGAAAAGCATTTTCTGGATAGTGCCTAAATCCAGGAAAGTTTAATGGCGGTCCTTGACTCTCTCTCTCTCTTATAAAGTGCTAAAATGTACTTCCTATGTCTGGTCTATAATAATCCATTGACATGGGTGTCCCTTCCTGGTCTTATCAGCCTGATGATTTGACCCAGCACACCTTCTGCCATAGCGATTGGTAGTCAGAGATCAGGTGATCTCGGGTGCCAAGGCTGAGAACAACAGATTTTTCATGGCAAGAGAGATGTAACTATAGGCATTGCAGACTGTGAGACTGCAATGGAGCCCACAACTGTCATGGTTAGATGATTGGCGAATTAAACTGGATACAATAAATGTGTTTAATTTGTTTCGTTTGTGAACCCTGATAACGTTGTTCTTTATGTTTATAAAAATTGGCCTTAAGATGCAGATTTGGGGGGGGGGTGGAGGGATGTGGCCTCAAAGCCATTTATTGCTGTAAGGAAGATTCACCCTATTTGTGCTATTTACCATTATCATTGAAAGCAAATACAAAATTTTGGGTTGGCCCCAGAACAGAACTTGTGGGGATATCTTCCAACGGGGACACTCGTTCTGGTGACGACCAGGGATTTCCACTCACTTCCTGTTATGGCTGTAGGACAGGAAGTGAAGGAAAATCTCACCAATGGGACACAGATAGCAAAAGTAAACCTAACATGTTATCCCCTTCCCTTACTTTATCCAAAATGAGGGGAAAAAAAGTTTTGCCCTTAGTTCTACTTTAAGAGATTTGCTATTGGGTCTTATCACACACAGGTATGGTCCTGCTTTAATGGTTTGTGGAAACTGTGAGTTGTAATGACAGGTCCACTTTAAGCAATGACTATAGTTAGAGGAGTTTTATGCTCTGATATAAAAGTTTGTTTCATTAGGCGAGGGGGAGACGAGCAGAAGTATGGCAGCCGTTCTTTGGGTTAATTGTCGCTGACCCAGCTATTTGTGTTTGGACCGGGTCCATCCAGCAGCACTCGGGGGCCATATTGCATAATAGATCGCGATAAGGCCACACGGTACTCTGTATTTATGGGGTCGTTCAATTAGCTGGAGACGCCACCAGAGCTGAGCTGATGTATATATTGAAATAATTCCCAAAGCCGTCCACGCTGTGAATATTAATGTCGCTCGTCTCCATCCGCATCGACGCTGGAGCCGTTGGGTTATGCGCAGTATACACACCTAATGCAAAACAAGGACCAGCGTTGCATCTCTTTATACATGTAAGTGTATGCATAGCCAAAACTTGTTTTTTTTATAGGATAGGAAAGAGCTAAATCCACTATCAAGTTAATATTTACTCTCTGTGTCTCACAGGAGAGATTTCCATTCACTTTCCTGTCCCAGAGACATCACAGGAAGTGACAGGAAATCTCCCCAAAGTGAGGGGAGTTGTCACCAGAACAGGTGTCCCCATTGGAAAATTCTCCCTTGCCTCCTGGTACTGTGATCTGAAAAAATTTTAGATTTCCCTGTCGGTGCTCCACTTCCTGTACCAGTGAGAATGGTCACTGGGGCAAATGGAGAGGGCGAATCTCCCCACTGATGAGGCATACCAGAATAAAAATCTGACAGACATTCTAACCCTCTAACATGGAATCCAAAGCTTGTTTAGGGGGGGGGGTATAGGAGGGTAAGAGAGGGCAGAAGGAGAGGAAAATTAAATGTCTTTGGTTGTTAAGGATGCAGCGGCCCCTCTCCTTAACAACCAATAATTGTCGGCATTCTTTTCTTTACGTTTCAGCTGTTAGTGGGGAAATCCCACTGACAGCTGAAAGAACTGAGGTATCTGTTTTAAGTATCGGTGTATTTGCACGAGTAATGATACCCAGGTAAAACGCTAGCATCCGCACCGATACTGATACTGGTATCGGAGCAACCCTACTAAATGTAAAAAAAACGGTGTGGCCCCCCCACTCAAATCCATACCAGACCTTTCTCCGGGCATGCAGTTTGGTGGGCCAGGAAAGGGGGGACAAGTTAGTGCAACAATACTAGGCCACATGCCCTCAATATAAGGAATGTTGAGGGCACCCAACATTGTTCCCATGTTGATGAGGACAAGAGCCTCTTCCACGCAACCCTGGCCCAGTGATGATGGGGGTGTGGGGGCAGTGGCTTCTCCAGCTTTCATATTTAGGGGGGGCACATGGGGGGACAGAGACAGAAGTAGGAGGGCAACTATAGAATGCAAATAAATAAATATATATATATATATATATATATATATATATATATATATATATATATATATATATATATATATATATATTTGTACTCAGAGTCTTCGAGTGAGAAAGTGATACTCCTAAGCACCAAGGCCTGAGGTGTGCCTTGGCCTGGCTGGTCAGTATGCCTGAAAAGAGGGCATACCCTGAATGTAAGAATAAGAAAAAGTATTATGAGTATGTATGAAGACTGGGGGAAACGGGTGGGTGGGTGGGAATCAGAAACACAGACGAGCCCTGACCTGACAGAGGAGGAGGCTTAAATAGCCCTCTCAGACTCCTCCCACAAATACAGGCTAGCCTTTACACATATCCTGGGACCCTTTGCTACGATCCCACAACGGCCCTTTCATATGTTTTGCAGTGAGCTCCCTTCCTACTGTATTGGGCCCCCCCCAGGGTGGCAGAAAACAAAAGATATATGTCACCAACATACCAAGAAAATATAAGGGTCCAAAGCAGTAGGAGAACTATCAAGGTTGTCTTGCCCCGGGCCCTGGTGTTCTGTCACTGTGGGGTTCCCCAGCCTCCTCTTACTGTCCTGCTCTTGCTATTGACAGCGCCGGTCTGGCATCTCTTGGAATTTACAGGCTGGTTCTCCTGTCCTAAGGACGGGAGAAATCAGTCTGTTTTTTCAGTAACTGAGAGTCCTGGTGGAGTCCTTCCTGCAACTCGCTCTTCTCCCTGCCAATGAGGATGCAGGGGAAGGAGCAGATTGAGCGGCCGTGGTTGTGTGAGCGCTTGCATTATGCAGTGTCAGCGAGCAGAGGGAGGGGGGAGGAATCACCCGCAGGAGCTGACTGGGGATGCTCTCCCTCTTAGAGATTGCCTTTTTGTAACAAAAAAAAAAATATATATATATTTTTTTATTGGTTGGGCACATGGTGGGGCACAGCATAATGTTGGGGGGGGGGGTCAGGGCCCCCTCTGCCCCCCTAGGGACGCCATTGTGTGGGGGTGACGGAATCTGGAAGCCTCCTTTAACAAGAGGGCCCCCAATCCCCCCCCATGTGAATGAGTATGGGGTACATTGTATGTCTAGTCCTTCACCAAAAAATGGCCAAAGTAAAAAAAAAAAACAGGATCCAGTTTTGACAAGTCCTTTATTAAAAAAATAAAAATAAAATAAATGTCCCCGAAGTAAATCCACCATCAATCACAATGAACAACGGCAACAAAAAAAATGGCAGCTCCTCTTCCCACCGCTAAAAAAACAAAGGGGCGGGGTCAACCAGTAACATCACTGGCAGCCCTGCCCCCTTGTAATGTCATTGACTAGTGCACAACCTGCCTGGAGTTTGCATGTTCATGCTGGAAGGTTAAGTGGCTGGTGTCTAAAACTGACCCCAGTATGTGTATGTATCAGGTACGTGCGGTGAGGTCAGTGGCTGGTGAGGCACTGTCTAGCATCAGAGTCAGATACACACAGGTTACATAGACCTCGAACGTTAGAGCGAGAGCAATAATTCTAGCACTAGACCTTCTCTGTAACTCTAAACAGGTAACCTGTAAAAAAAATGTAAATACGTCGACTATGGAGATTTTTAAGTACTGAAGTTTGGAGTCATTCCACAAGTGTGCGCAATTTTAAAGCGTGACATGTTCGCTATCTATTTACTCGGCGTAACATCATCTTTCACATTATACAAAAAAAAAAAATCGGGCTAACTTTAGTGGATTTTTTAATTTTTTTTGTATTCATGAAACTGTTTCTTTTAAAAAAAAAAAAAAAAACACGTTTGAAAAATTGCTGCTCAAATACCATGTAACCTAAAATGTTGCAACAACCGCCATTTTATCCCCTAGGGTGTCTGCTAAAAATATATATATTATAAGGCAAGGAACCGCGCTAGTGTACCATCACAAATAATATAAACAAAGCGACAGCTTGAAGTGATATACACATAATAATAGATAGAAAGATGAGAGAAGCTAAAAATATATATATATAATGTTTGGGGATTCTGAGTAAATATCTAGCAAAACAAAATTATGATTTTTGCATGTAGGAGAGAAGTGTCAGAATTGGCCTGGGTGGCAAGGGTTAATTACCATAAGTAATATACAAATAATTATTATATATTGTTTTTAAGGTAATTTACTATATTTTCAAAAACAGTACTCAAGCAGGTGGCTTAACGGACATATTACTGAAGTTTGAAGTTATAACTTCAAACCAGTAATTTTACAGTAAATAGATAAATAATAAATTATTATGTTATAACATATAGCAAATTAGTATATGATTTATCTTGATTAAAACAGTTCCTTTTCAGCAGCAGAAGATTCTCATTCTCCTTCTTAACTGTGCGAGCAAAACATGAGATTATGGGTAAACCGTATACCCATAAACCCATGTTTTTGACTTGTAGTTAAGAGGGCTGGGCTGGAAGACATGCCCCCTTCTATGACACTGCAGTGAGAGCAGAGCCTCCACTGCATCATTTTTATTGGACAGCTGGGGCCAGTGGTGCTTTACCATTGGTCCAAGGCTCCAAGCTGTCCATTGAGCTCAGTGCTTCTGACAAGAAGTGAGAGGCACTGTAATCTCATTCTCCCAGTCTTCTGCAGAGTGTGCCAGCTTGTATTTAAACTGGCCGCTCTTTATGTAGCTTCTGACAGGCTGCGCAAGGAGCCCCTTATCTCCGGAACCATAGGTGCAAGGTGCCCCACATTTTGACCAGTGGTGGGGTAGCACTTCGGCTACCTACCCCCCCCCCCCCCCAATTTGGGATTTTGGTGACCTCAGGTCGCCGAGCTACGATCTTCGAACCTTGATCTTTGTTTTTTTTTTTTTTTTTTTTTTTTATGTTCATGGCCCTGCCACCCCTGACTATATAAGTGAATGTAATAGATAAATAATCCCTCTCTACTATATCCTAAAAGTTTTGCCTTTAGTTCTACTTTAGGCTTATCCAACAAAACATTTTATTTTGTCATGTTGAATGGAGTCGGAGAAGGTAAGACATGACACTGGGACTTGTAGTTCTGCCTCAGCTGGAAGGGAGCAGGCTGACATTTCTCGCTTTTCTTTCCATTGTGCGTCGCGGGTGGTAAATGGCAGTTAAATGGTGCTAAGTGACAGTTCTTTTATTTTTTGACACATCTGATTTTCCCTTCAGCCTGTCAGTGCTGAGTGTGATGCGGCCGCTGTGGTGGGGAGCGGCTCAGATCGGCAGGGGATCAGGCCATATTCAGATGGCGGTATTAGCAAGTGAATAACATGCAGCAAATCTCTATAATTTAACAGTCTATTACGCCTAATGGAAATACTTTTCCCAGCAACGGACGGCTTTAGATATATTACATGTTTTACGGGGGCGTACCGCTTTATGGTGACATAATACGAGAAATAAAATGCTCTGCTTATCCAAGCTGTGAGGAGCGCCACACAAGGCCAGGAAAGGTTTTCTGGCACTTAATAAATGCTTTTGGGTGGCATTTTGGCTTTTTAATGGTGGTCAGAACTACCCATCTTTCTGTCACCTGACACAATTATCGGGGAGCGCACCGTCACAAGGACTCGTCCATCCATCGCCTGGGACAATGATCGGGGGGGCACATCGCCACATCCATCCATCACCTGGGACATTGATCAGAGAGCACACCACCACAGCAACTCGTCCATCCATCACCTGGGACAATGATCGGGGAGCGCACCGCCTACAACCACTCGTCTATCCATCATCACCTAGGACAATGATGGGGGGGGGGTGCACCACCACAGCAACCCATCCATCCATCACCTGGGACAGTGATCGGGGGGTGCACCACCACAGTGACCCGTCTATCCATCACCTGGGACAATGTTCGGGGAGCACATCGCCACAGCGACTCATCCATTCATCACCTGGGACAATGATCGGGGAGCACACCGCTACAGCAACTCGTCCATCCATCACCTGGGACAATGATCGGGGAGCACACCACCACAGCGACCCCTCTATCCATCACCTGGGACAATGATCGGGGAGCACATCTCCACAGCGACCCATCCATCACCTGGGACAATGATCGGGGAGCACACCGCTACAGCAATTCGTCCATCCATCACCTGGGACAATGATCGAGGAGCACACCGCCACAGCAACTTGTCCATCCATCACCTGGGACAATGATCGGGGAGCACACCACCACAGGAACTCGTCCATCCATCACCTGGGACAATGATCGGGGAGCACACCGCCACAACAACTCGTCTATCCATCACCTGGGACAATGATCGGGCAGCACATAGCCACAGCGACTCATCCATCCATCACCTGGGACAATGATCGGGGTGCACACCGCCTCAACGACAACTCGTCCATCCTTCACCTGGGACAATGATCAGGGAGCGCACCGCCACAGGAACTCGTCCATCCATCATCTGGGACAATGATCGGGGAGCGCACCGCCACAGGAACTCGTTCATCCATCACCTGGGACAATGATCGGGGAGCGCACCGCCACAGGAACTCGTCCATCCATCACCTGGGACAATGATCGGGGAGCGCACCGCCTCAACGACTCTTCTATCCATCACCTGGGACAATGATGGGAGGGCGCACCACCACAGCGACCCATCCATCCATCACCTGGGATAATGATCTGGGGCACATCGCCACAGCGACTCATCCATCCATCACCTGGGACAATGATCGGGGTGCACACCGCCTCAACGACAACGCGTCCATCCATCACCTGGGACAATGATCGGGGAGCACACCGCCACAGGAACTCGTCCATCCATCACCTGGGACAATGATCGGGGAGCACACCACCACAGGAACTCGTCCATCCATCACCTGGGACAATGATCGGGGAGCGCACCGCCTCAACGACTCGTCTATCCATCACCTGGGACAATGATCGGGCAGCACATCGCCACAGCGACTCATCCATCCATCACCTGGGACAATGATCGGGGTGCACACCGCCTCAACGACTCTTCTATCCATCACCTGGGACAATGATGGGAGGACGCACCACCACAGCGACCCATCCATCCATCACCTGGGATAATGATCTGGGGCACATCGCCACAGCGACTCATCCATCCATCACCTGGGACAACGATCGGGGAGTACAACGCCACAGCAACTCGTAAATCCATCACCTGGGACAATGATCGGGGAGCACACCACCACAGCGACCCCTCTATCCATCACCTGGGACAATGATCGGGGAGCACATCTCCACAGCGACCCATCCATCACCTGGGACAATGATCGGGGAGCACACCGCTACAGCAATTCGTCCATCCATCACCTGGGACAATGATCGAGGAGCACACCGCCACAGCAACTCGTCCATCCATCACCTGGGACAATGATCGGGGAGCACACCGCCACAACAATTCGTCTATCCATCACCTGGGACAATGATCGGGCAGCACATAGCCACAGCGACTCATCCATCCATCACCTGGGACAATGATCGGGGTGCACACCGCCTCAACGACAACTCGTCCATCCTTCACCTGGGACAATGATCAGGGAGCACACCGCCACAGGAACTCGTCCATCCATCATCTGGGACAATGATCGGGGAGCGCACCGCCACAGGAACTCGTCCATCCATCACCTGGGACAATGATCGGGGAGCACACCGCCACAGGAACTCGTCCATCCATCACCTGGGACAATGATCGGGGAGCGCACCGCCTCAACGACTCTTCTATCCATCACCTGGGACAATGATGGGAGGGCGCACCACCACAGCGACCCATCCATCCATCACCTGGGATAATGATCTGGGGCACATCGCCACAGCGACTCATCCATCCATCACCTGGGACAATGATCGGGGTGCACACCGCCTCAGCGACTCTTCTATCCATCACCTGGGACAATGATGGGAGGGCGCACCACCACAGCGACCCATCCATCCATCACCTGGGATAATGATCTGGGGCACATCGCCACAGCGACTCATCCATCCATCACCTGGGACAACGATCGGGGAGTACACCGCCACAGCAACTCGTCCATCCATCACCTGGGACAATGATCAGGGAACGCACCGCCACAATGACTCGTCTATCCATCATCACCTGGGACAATGATGGGAGGGCGCACCATCACAGCGACCCATCCATCCATCACTTGGGACAATGATCTGGGGCACATCACCACAGCGACTCATCCATCCATCACCTGGGACAATGATCGGGGAGCTCACCGCCACAACGACCCGTCTGTCCATCAGCTGGGACAATGATCGGGGAGCACACCTCCACAACGACTCGTCTATCCATCACCTGGGACAATGATCGGGCAGCACATCACCACAGCGACTCATCCATCCATCAGCTGGGACAATGATCGAGGAGCACACCGCCTCAACGACTCGTCTATCCATCACCTGGGACAACGATCGGGGAGTACAACGCCACAGCAACTCGTCCATCCATCACCTGGGACAATGATCGGGGAACGCACTGCCACAACGACTCGTCTATCCATCATCACCTGGGACAATGATGGGAGGGCGCACCACCACAGCGACCCGTCCATCCATCACCTGGGATAATGAACTGGGGCACATCGCCACAGCGACTCATCCATCCATCAGCTGGGACAATGATCGGGGAGCACACCGCCTCAACGACTCATCCATCCATCACCTGGGACAATGATCGGGGAGCTCACCGCCACAATGACCCGTCTATCCATCACCTGGGACAATGATCGGGGAGCACACTGCCACACCGTAGGAGCACTAATTGTCACATCGGAGTGCAAAGTCAGTCAAGCTGGTTAGAATTGTGCTGGTGAGATGCAGCTAGCGTACAAAGGCGTCTGCAGACTTTTTTTTTTAAATATAAACGAAAAATAAAGAGCAGTAACAGTAAGCATCAGTTACAGAGTACATTGAGTAATGAATGTAACGTGTTGTGGATGCAGGTACATTTAAGAAAAGTTTAACGTGAGTTCCCATGATAGGAAGGCTCAGAAAGGGCAACGTGTTTCACCGTCAGTTGAGCAGTCACACACACTGTTCTAACCAGAAAGACTGCCCAGTGAGAAGAGCCAAAGGATTTACTAGGGGCCTAGTGGGCGTCTTTTCATCAGCCTGACTCTACTGCTGTGTACATAACACAAAACATACCATAAGACTATCACTTAAACTAAAAAGTAACTTAGAAAAGTTAGTTACGGGAAACTAGTCTGCGGATACTAATACCCTTTAGGCTATTTACTTGAGGGGGGTTGCCCGTTGCTAACATCAGGGTCCAGGGTGAGCTAAGGGGACCATGACTTCCACTTCAACTCGTAAATTGGCATG
The DNA here is from genome assembly GCF_042186555.1 of Aquarana catesbeiana. NCBI lineage: Eukaryota > Metazoa > Chordata > Amphibia > Anura > Ranidae > Aquarana > Aquarana catesbeiana. The sequence continues at coordinate 51,052,553 of NC_133331.1, read as the reverse complement.
GTGTCCATCATGGTGTGGAAAATTTTCTCCATGAGTTGTACGGCTGCCATACATTTAAGAACCTGTTCCCATGGTACCCCCGAGGTTCGCCAGAACAGAGCGATAGTCCATTGGACAGCAGAACATAGTAAATGGGCAAGCTTTTGTTCTGGGGGGGGAGGAGCCAGGAATGTCTGCAAAAAATAGGCACATTTGGTGTGTCAAAGTAGTCAACACACCTGTGATCTCTGCCACTTTGGAGGATACCTTCTGCCATATATGAGCTAGTGCTTTGCAGCTCCAAAATATATGTAAATGAGTCCCCTTGTCAGGGCACCCTCTGAAGCAGTTTTCCGAAACAGTGGGGAAAAATTTATGAAGTTTGGAAGGTGTGTAGAACCATCTCGTATGTAATTTCACCACTGTTTCCTTTACCGCTATTGATTTTGTGCATTTATGCATATTGGTGATCCTGTCACCCCACTCCTCCGGGGAGGCCACCTGACCGGTCTCCACCTCCCAGCCAAGCATGGCTGCGAACTTTTCTGGAAGGCCCTGAAAAAGAATAAAAGCTTAGGGAGAATGGGCTCCATGTGTGTAGTTGTCTGATACGGGTAAAAGCCGGAGGGTAGCTAGCCTGGTATATCTTATGAAGCGTTGGGGCTAATTTGATGCCTAAGTAAGATAAGGTTTGTCCTTCCATTGAAAACCTAAAATTAGACTGGATAGATGAGATGATGTCTGGGGGAAGTTTATAGGAAGGGCAGCACATTTAGAGAGGTTAACCCCTAGTCCCGAGATTTCTTGAAATATGTGTAAATTGGAGATGAGGTTGGGCAGGGACACTATTGGGTCAGTCAGGAACATTAGGACATCGTCCGCATACAGACTCAGTTTGAACTCTTGGTCGCCCTTTCTATATCATCTAATGTTTGGGTCCGTGCTAATGGAGTGGGCAAGGGGCTCAATGGCAAGAGCGAATAAAAGCGACAACAGGGGGCAGCCCTGTCTGGTTCCTCTGCCTAGCGTGAAGTAGTCGGAGTTGCAGCCAGGTAGTCTATTTCGTGTGCGAGGGTGGTGATAAAGTGCTCGGAACCCGTGAACAAAGGCCCCTACAAAGCCAAAATTTTCAGGAGTCAGTTCTAGATATGGCCATAGCACGCTATCGAAAGCCTTATGAATGTCAAGACTTAGGAGTAGCACTTTATTTGAGTGTAAGTCTGCGTCTTGTATAATGTTGGAAGCCAGTCTGATGTTATCTGTAATTTGTCTAGTCAGGATAAATCCGGTTTGGTCTGGGGAAATTAAAGAGGTGATAATTGTGGAAATTCTGTCGGCTAGTAAGCGACCAAAGATCTTTAGGTCCGTATGCAGACCGCCATTTTGATCGCCATGTGTCAAAATGTTCAGGAAGACAGAGAGAAGACATCACCCATTCAAGGGGACCTGTCGGTAATTTTACAATCTGCATGCATACATACCGTACATTCTAAGGGCTCGTTTACACTTGCGGTGGTTTCCAGAAAAAGCAATCCATGTTTAGATCGCTTTTCAGAGAGCATTTGGCAAGCGGTGAGGTGACATAGTATCGCCTCCTCAATGCCTGCTTTAACCCCCTGAACTCCGCACCTGCATTGTATGTTGCGTTCAGCGGGCAGTACTGCCTGTTGACCCAACAGGGGGGATTGTTTTTGCTGTGCGGCAATCCAAAGCATTGCAGCCGCAGTATTTTTACACACCCCTCCGCTGCATTGGCTTGTGGTAAAACTGAGGCTCAACCATGTGTTTTTTCTGAGGCCTTCCTGCAACAGTATCATTTTTCAGAAAAGCCATCCTTGAGCTGCAGTCAGTGACTTTGCCTAGGCTGAGATGATGTCATCAGTCTGCTGCAGGCAGAAGGAAGCATTTCGTTAGTGATTAGAGCAGGGATATGCAATTAGCGGACCTCCAGCTGTTGAACTACAAGTCCCATGAGGCATAGCAAGACTCTGACAGCCACAAACATGACACCCGGAGGCAGAGGAAAGATGGGGCTTGTAGTTTTGCAACAGCTGGAGGTCCACTAATTGCATATCCCTGGATTAGACCATAACATTGTAAACTCAGTGCATTCTTGTTTTGTATATCCTATGATGGTTTGTGTCACCTTTTTATGTATTTTGTAAACCTTAGGCCCCTTTCACACCAGCGGACCGATCGGGTCCACTTGTCAGTTTTTCACCAACCACCCATTGTTCTCTCTGGGGCCGTGGATGTCAGCGGACACGTGTCTGCTGACACCCGGCAGGCATTCGATCCAATAGAATGTGCTAAAAATAGACATATGGCGATACCTTTGCCATCCGTTCATCGGATTGGATGACAACCGGATAGAGGAGAGTGGGCTGTGTCTGTTTCCGCTCTGCACAGCGGAGCGCACACAAACCTGTCATCTGCCTGCTCAGCGGGAATCAACAGAGAGCTCCGCCACTGAGCAGGAGAATTCCGCTTGGATGGATCCGCTCCATGTGAAAACGGCCTTATTCTTCTTGAAAATAAAGAATAAAAAAAAAAAAAAGTTACAATGTTGCAGTCTAATCACTGGGGAAAGGGGCGACTGGGGAAATGCTTCCTCTTGCCTGCAGCAGACTAATGACATCAAGTCAGCCTAGGCGAAGTCACTGGCTGGAGCTCAGGGATGGCTTTGTATTAATAAAAGGTGGAACGTTTCTGAAAAATTATACTGTTGCTGTATATTGTGACATGTCAGGAATTGATATATGCAGACTTGTAAAACGACTGACAATTTAAGCTGGAAAAAAATGTGATGGCGAACTGGCTGGCAACGTTTTGCCCTTTGTTCCATCTTTATATTCGGGATGTTTTTGTATATCACAATAAGCAGATTGCCTTTATTTCTGTCCCCCCAGCCGATTGCTCCTTCTAAATATCCCCCAGTGAACATTAAACTGTCTATTGCCCTTTAATTGAAGTCCTCCCTTTTCCAGCATGCCATGCATTGCATTCGTTCGATTTGTCCTATACGCAGGCTGAACACCCTGTGACTGATTCATCCACCATTTAGGTCTATTTATTAAAAATCAAAAATAAAACGGCGATATTTTTTATGCGCGCTTTGTTAAATTTAACAGCGACATGGAAGAAGCGATTACAGATTTTGGATTGAATTCCATAGAAATGGCTGCTGAAGGTCGTTTGAAATACTGCGCTAATTAATGTTTTATATCCAGGCTTCCTTAATTATTCCTGCCAGATGGTCGGGTATTTACGCCATCGCTTGGCGTTTTCCGGGCGAATTGTTTTAGTTTATTGTGGAAATAAGACGTGAGATCGTTGTAAGTCGCGGGCGGACAGGGGTGTCATGGGAATTACACACATATGTATGCGCGTCTCACGGGTTGGGCGGTGGTGGTGGGATGGCTGACAGTTTTAAAATGTAAATAATTTTTAAAAAGATTAATTTATATGTGTTCCAATGAGAACATTTTTAGTTTATTTTTTTTTATTAAGCAGCACCCCTACTAAAAGCCCAATTGAAGTCTCACGCGTATTGTCTTTCATAGTCCCACACCCCAACATTATATCATTTGTAACTGATTATTGCCTTAAAATCTGTTAAAAATACCTTTTCCTTCATTTAAAACACTGCCTTCCCTCCCCCTCCAGTGCTCTGTGCTAACAGAGTTGAGTCAAGCCACGTACACACGATCGGATTGTTGGCCAAACAAACCGTGGACTTTTATCCGAAGGCCGTTGGCCCAAACTTGTCTTGCATACACACGGCCACACAATTGTTGGCCAACCATTGCAAACGTAGTGACGTACTAAGTTGTTTTTCAGCTCTTTAGCGCCACCCTTTGGGCTCCTTCTGCTAATTTCGTGTTAGTAGAAGTTTGGTGAGTGTTGATTTTGCGCTTTTCATTTCGCACTTTTCATTTCACGCTTTTCAGTTCGTTTCCGAACGGCCGTTCATCAACCAGACATGTTGCGGAATCGGAGGAGATAACGTGTTATTTATTATTGGCCTTGGAGTTATTGCTTTGACATTATTTTTTTTGGTTGAATAATGATTTGATCTATATTTTTGGATGCATAGAATGCACTTTGTGGTTACGTTCTATTGGCAGATCGCATGTCTAATTTTATTTGTTTTCTTTTTTTAATGCATAATAAAAAACATGTGTAGAATAATACTTGGCTATGTGTTTTAGTTCAAATGACAGTTTGGGAGTAGGCAGTTACATTTTATAAATTACAATGTAAAATGAACAAGGGACACCAACATAGTTGTATTTTTGATCTTAAAAACTCCGGGATAATGGCGTTGTGGTAACTTAAATAAAATACATTTAAAAAAAAGAAAGCATAATAATATTATTCTTGATATCGCTATAAAAATAAAAGCCTTTTAAAATACATTTGCCATAACTCCATCAGTATCACCAGCAAAGCAGCTTCATTATTATCCCATTAAAGAAGAAGAGAATTGTGCGCTACATTTCGAGATTTCATAATTTGCCGCGTTACGAATGTTAATTCTCCATTACGAACGCTAGTTTACAAGACCGACCGCTTCTGGCTCATCCTTGCTTCCGAACATGAGTGTTTGTACTTTGGACTTTTGTCCGACGGACTTGTGTACACACGATCGGAAAATTCAACAGACATTTGTTTGCGGAAAATGTTAAAACCTGCCATCCAACATTTGTCCGCGGAAAATCCGACAATTGTCTGATGGAGCGTACACACGGTCGGATCTTCTGCCAACAGCCTGACATCATTCATTTGCCGTCGGAAAATCCGATCGTGTGTACGAAGCTTAACAGCCACACTCCTCATCACAGCCACACTCCTCAGTACAAGTGTCCTCCCACAGAGGTGTAATGCAGCATGCAGGCAGCCTATGGAAGTGGATGTAGATGCAGCGACTGCGCAGACACAGCCACATATCAAAATTTGACATCTGTGCAGGATTGGGTGCGTGGTACTGAACCCAGACAGTGTGAGTTTTTGGGCCATGCATTTGGGTTGCCACCTCATCACTTTAAACCTGAATACATATGAATTACACATGTTCTGAGGCTAATTTTAAAGTGGATGTAAACCCCAAATTTTTTATTTTTTGATATCATACTGTAGAGTATAAGATTTCCTATCATTTGAGCCCAGTCTTGCCACACAGAGTCAATCCATCTCTGAGCAATCCCATTTTATTGTTCAGTGAGATAAAACTTGACAAACTGAGAAAAACTTTGTCAAATCCTCCCCCTTGCTGTGAGTGACAGGTGATTTACATATCTCGTGCACTAGCCTAAGACATGCATTATTTTTTAATTCCCTCCCCCACTCCTTTCTTCAGCAGCTCTGCAAGGATTGGCTGTTCCACACCTCAGCATGATTTGGCATGCTGAAGTCATGTGGTTACTTTCCTGTCTTTTCATTGGATGTTAGAGATCATAGCAGAAGTTCAGTGTTAGAAATACACAGGAGAAAATGCATATTGACAAGGGGAGCGTAGAGGTGGGCGGAGAGTCTACTGACATCATGACTCCACCCACCGAGCTCCAGACAACAGACCCACCCACAGAATATGCAGTTTTTGGGGTCTCATAACAGACAGAGGGGAGACATTTGACAGGTAAAGATACATGCAGGAGGCATGTATATCCTTATAGATAACCCCTATGGCAGGAGTTTAGAAAGGATGACATTGGGTTTACATCCACTTTAAGCAGGTAAGGTACTAAGTCAGTTTTATTACCACCTTAATCAGCCACAGAACCTGTGTAATATGTGTTTGGGTTTAAAGCTGGGTTCACAGTATTGCGAATTGGAGGTGGGTTTCCCCACAACCAAATCGCATAGCAGGAGGTTGTGACCGGCTCTCTATGGAGCAGGTTCACACATCTCCAGTGCGTCTTTTGGTCTGTTTCAGGTCTGAATTCTGCCAAAAATTCGGGCTGAAATTGGACCTGAAACGGTGAATGGAGACGCACTGGACTCCCGCTGTGAGACGCTCCGTCCTCTAGTGTGAACCCAGCCTAAAGGGATGAGGTGGCAACCCTACCATGCACCCACTCCTACATGGTTGTCAGATTCTAAGAATCCCATGCAACTGTTCTCCAGCAGGTTTTACTGTAATGCTAAAAGCATACTAGAAGAGCCGGAGAGATTAGATTAGAAACTTTTATATAGCTTTTTTTGTTATTAGACGTGACCAAAGCCTAATTATCGTCTCCATTCTGGGCTGTTTTTCACCAACACTTCATGTCAACAATTTTGCGTGCGCCATGCCACAGTTTATGTTCAACGGTTCTCTATCTGGTTTTACTGTAATGCTATAAGGCTCCATGCACACTGAAGCTCAGAAACGGCTGTTTTTGGGAGTTTGGGCGTTTTTTTTTTTTTAACAGCCCATAAACTCCCCTCTGTTATCCTATGTGTCCATGCACACATGGACGTTTTTGGATGTTTATCAGCAGTGGATTTTATGAGCTGTTTTCTGAACGCCATAAAATCGTGTTCAGGAGTTGTTTTTCTGACCACAAAAAACGTCAAACGCTCATGAACATTGATAAACGCTCAAAAACGGGGCTCACCAGCATTTAACGTTTTTGATCCATTGAAAAAAAAAACGCTAATAAACGCTATTGCAAAAAACGTTAAACTTTTGAAGGATTCACTGCAAAGCTACTGGCATTTTTTTAACGCTATTTTAACGTCCAGTGTGCAAGGAGCCTAAGTATACTAGGAGTGTCAGAGAGATCTGATTACACACAGTTTTATATCAGTTATTAAATGTCTTTTAAGTTGATCAAAGCCCTTTATTATCTCACTTTAAGACCCCTTTCACACTGGGGCGGCGGGTCCGTTAGCAGTAAAGCGCCGCTAGTTTTAAGAAAGGTTTAAAACCTCCCGTGTTGCGGCGATTCCGAAGCGCTGCCCATTCATTCCAATGGGCAGGGCCAGTGTAGGAGTACTGTATACTCCGCTCCTACACCGCCCCAAAGATGCTGCTTGCAGGACTTTTTTTCCCATCCCAGAAGCGCACCACTCCAGTGTGAAAGCACTCGGGCTCTCACACTGGGGAGGCATGAGAGGCAGTTTTCAGGCGCTTTACAGGCCCTATTTTTAGCGCTAAAATGCCTAAAAACTGCCTCAGTGTGAAGGATTATTATTACCAACAACTCACACCAAGGGGTTTACGCACCCGTTCTAATTTACATGTCAAATTGTGAGACAACAAGTTTCGATTTTATGCAGGGCACCTTCTTTTACATCACAAAACGCACATTTTTGCTGTGTGAAATGTGAAATGCATCCAAAGCAGGAACACAGAGCCCTTAAAGTGGTTGTAAACCTCAGAAGTGAAATATGAACAAAGCATATCCCTCTGTAGTGTGTATTTGTTTCAAATAAGAGCACTAAGTGTAATTTCTGTCTGCTGCCTCATTCCTCTGCTATCAACATGAGTCACTTCTGAGAAGTTTTCTTGACACCAAGAGGAAAAAGGTGACAGATGAGGGACCTCCAGCCGATTTACAGCCTCAGCTCTGCTCCTGTGTGCTGTGAAAGGGGGGGGGGACCTTTCCCTCCAATCAGCTCTCACTAAGCTCTGCATAGTGTAACTTCAGCTCACTGTCCCCTGCTTTCTGAAAGCTCAGACAAGCTGTATAAATTCTATGTTTGATCAGCTATAGAGAAGAGAAGACAGGAGATAAACAGGTACAACTTACGTAGGAGGATTTGTTTAATCCCTGTGTATGACCTGAGGCCAGACACCTCACTGGGTATATGGAAGGGTTTACAACCACTTTAAATGTAAAGTTGTTGTGGTGAAGTGGCATTTAACTAATTATCTTTAGTCCATCAACATCTTTTGGAGCACCATTTTTTTGAATGCCCCAATAAAAAGCTGAAATGTAATGTAGGCAAATCACACATTCCCTTGTTCTCCAACTCAACCTTTCCTCCCTTGATTAACATGCAATTAAAGTGTTTCAATCAAACTATTCTGTTTTTAATAAATACCTCTTGAGGCCGGGTTCACACTGGAACCAGCTGCGGATCGCACATCAGCACTGTGCGTCCCTGTTCCCCGATTTGGGGCGAATCTATGCCTGAAACAGAGCCAAAGACGCTCCGCAGCCGCAACAGAGATATGTGAACTGGCTCCACAGGGAGCCAGTCACATTCTCCTGCTATGTGAATTGGATGCGGGGAAACCCACATCTAATTCGCATAGGTGTGAACCCGGTCTTAGAGATTTAGTTACACTCATCAATAGGTCTGTCTGCTGGCCTTGGCGCCATAGTAAGACTGAGCTTGGTTGAGTTTCTTTAAACTCTACAGTAGCCTGCCTTAAGCCTTAAATGAAATAACAAACCCTCAGCATCCCTTTAGACACACCACCCTGCACTGGGTGCTGCAGACTTTAGCTGTGCAATCTGCTGATCAGTCTAATAGAGTGGAAAACAAGTGATCAGCAGATTACACAGCTAAAGTCTGAAGGTCCTAGTGGCCAGCATGTCTAAAGGGATGAGGGGAAAGTGTTCTTTCTTCTAATTTTTTCATCTAAGGCCAGAGGAAAGCAGTACCATGACTTACACTAGCTCTAAATAATAGCAAAAAAAAAAGCTAATGCCTGTTGGGGGGCACAACAACAGTATAGATCAGAAGAAGGAATTGATGATGATTGAAGTCATACTGGCAACAAAGGTGGGCTCAAGATGGCTGCAGTTTAAAGGGGATTGAGAGTAATCAGTTTTGCAGAAGAGGACTTGCTACAAGTGTGGGAAAGAACAGATAGAGCTGGAGTTTTTGAGGTTAATTCTGTCCTTGGAAGCCCCACACTGTGACCCGCCTTCGCCTGTCCTTTCCACTTTAATCTGGGGGAATTACTCCGCACATAATCAAACACACGGAACGCCTGCTAATCTCATCACACCACATCCAGTGATAAATGGCGGAGCGGTATTAATTAACCGCTTACACCGCGTTCCACGATTCTGGTATTAGCTCGTCAAGGCATTAATGTGATAATCCCCGGCTGCGAGGAATCCGTCTGTTATACTCGCTGACAAGTGCTTTGTGCCGATCTGAAAATCGCTAATTATCCAATCGACTGGCTGATAGATGTTTTCCGTGCGTCAGGTGTTAACGGCTTGTTTTGTACACATTACAATGTGCTTTATTAGCCCATATTGCCTGCTATTAAAGATTTCATCTTGTAAACCCCGCTGAGATGGAATTAAAAAAAATAATTCTGGAGTCTCAGTGGGATTTCTACAGTTTTGCTGGAAAAATCTATTTTTAATAACGTTATTTATCAAGAACATGGGGTTGATATGTTTGTTTACACACTCTTTTGTTAACTGAAAGTGGACCTGTCATGTCATCTTTTTTCAAGTGCTAATGAATGTGTCAGTTTAACACTACCAGGAATTGATTACCTTTCACAGAGACCACAGTACTTCCTCTGACCAGGGTATTGCTAGATGGAAAAAAGACCAGGGGCTTCAGCCCAAAGGTAAATTTGATAACCCCCCCCATCTTTCAAAGTAAGTCAAGCCCAAGCCCGGCATCATGGGGGGGGGGGGGGGTAGACTCACTTGCTGGTTGCTGCCTGGCTCACCAGTGCCCATCAATGCAGCCTGATCAGTGCCCATCCATGCAACCTCGCCAGTGCCCATTAATGCAGCCTCACTAATGCCCATCCATGCAGCCTCACCAGTGCCCATGAATGCAGCCTGATCAGTGCCCATCAGCTCAGCCTCACTAGTGCCCATCAATGCAGCCTGACCAGTGCCCATCAATGCAGCCTGACCAGTGCCCATCATTGCAGCCTGACCAATGCCAATCAATGCAGCCTCACCAGTGCTCATAAATGCAGCCTTACCAGTGCCCATCAATGCAGCCTGATCAGTGCACATCAATGCAGCATCACCAATGCCCATCATTGCAGCCTGATCAGTGCCCATCATTGCAGCCTGACCAATGCCAATCAATGCAGCCTCACCAGTGCCCATCAATGCAGCCTTACCAGTGCCCATCAGTGCAGCCTGATCAGTGCCCATCAATGCAGCCTCACCAGTGCCCATTAGCGCAGCCTTGCCAGTGCAGCCATGGGGAGAGGAGAGCCGCTGGTTTACACAGAGCAGGGAACTCCCGCTTACACAGCGCTCGCAGTCACACAAAGTCCTGCCTCATGGACCGACTCCTATGATGGACGTCACACGTCCTGGCATTGAACTAGTGTGACGTCCATCATAGGAGCCTGTCCAGGAGGCGGGACTTTGCAGCGCCGGGTAAGCAGGAGACCCCCGCTCTGCGCTCTGTGTAATCCGGCAGTGCTCGCCTCCCTCCCTTCAGAGGCAGCCCATGCACCACCAGGATCGGCCCTGCAAAGCTGCCCCAGGGCAGTCCAGCCCAGTATCGCTTGAGTTCCAGGCCAACCCCAGGACTTGGGACTCAGGGATAATAATCCTGAACGAGGAATACGAGACCCTGGGCTTTCTGGGGGCCCACTCGGTCAGCCCCCCCCCCTGACGCCGCTACCTCTGACAATGCCTTCATAAACTTTTCTTCCCGGAAGGAAGGTGCTTATATAGTTTTGGCATCATCCAGGGTCACCATCAATGTCCTGGACTAAGATACAGGAGAGATTTGGTGATTGTGGAGGCCATTGGAGTACAGCGACCTCATTGTCATGTTCAAGAAACCGGTGGTGAGATGGTTTGAGCTTTGTGACATGGTGCATTATCCTGCTGGAAGGAGCCATCAGAAGATGGGAACACTGTAGTCATAAAGGGATGGACATGGTCAGCAACAATACTCAGGTAGGTCGTGGGGTTTAAAGAATGCTCAGTTGGTACTAATGGGCCCAAAGTGTGCCAAGAAAATATCCCCCACACCATTACACCACCACCAGCCTGAACCATTGATACAAGGCAAGATGGATGTGTGTGTGAAAATCCCAGTAGATCAGCAGTTTTCGAAATACTCAGACCAGCCCATCTGGCACCAACAAGACTCCTGTGCATAAATGAAAACCTGTCTAAATGTATTTATTGTTTTCCTGGGTCTTGACCTAGCCGTCTTTGAGCTTGCAGCTGTCTTATTTATGGACCTCTGCAAGCATTGGGACTGCAGCCTCCTTCCATGTGTTTGTGCAGCCTTCACGCAGTGCTCAGTTGGGTGTATGTGGTGCTGCAGTGGGCTCAGACGGTGTGGCATTAGAATCACTGATTGTATTTTCCCTGGTTTAGGGTTAGTCAAAAAATAAGTATTTTGTTAACAGGGTAGTCAAGTGCATAATAAATTCTAGGATAAGGATTTGAGCCATTGTAGCTGAAATCAGGCTTGCAGTGGGCGTGTCTGTAAGCTGATGGGTAGGGATCTAGGATGGGAAAGGAGGCAGACAGTAGTGATGGACTCAGGCATGTTCGGGATCATAGTCCCAACCCACCTGAGCAATCCCATCAGGAACCCGACACTGCACACCACCATTCATAGGCAGTGAGGCGTTTCTTGGTCCGCAGCTGCACAGACTGGGAAATGCCTCACTGCCTGTGATTGACGGCGTACAGTTTTGGCTTCCTGGCGGGATTGCTTAGGTGGGTTGGGACTAAGATCCTAAACACGCCTGAGCCCATCACTAGTAGGCAGCTGATTTTAAAGGACAAAGATGGCCGAGTTGAGAAACACTGGTATCATAATGTTGACTAGCCTTCCAAACAGCCAAGAGGGGGGACAGCGGCAAAGAACTGGAGGACTGCAATTGTGTACAGAGCACAGACATACAAGTGCATGTACCAAACCGTGAATTGTTTTTCCCTGTGGAGGAAGAACTAGAATCCACCTGGATAAGGGGCCCCTCGTGCACAAGGAAAAGGGAATTTAAATGTGCCAAACCAATGAGAAAAGAAACAATAAATGATATGTAAAAAATAATATCTCACAACATAAAAGCATTAATTTTTTTGTATCATGTTAAAAGATGCCATCTGAGTTAAAATCGGCAATGCAAAAAGGATAAAGTCAAGCAGACAGTTATAGGTGCTACAAGCATATGAAATCAACGCGTTTCACTACATTAGCTTCTTCAAGATGGCAACCATAAGTATGAGATATCCTGCACAAACCCTTCAAATAACCCAGGAGAAGAGTTGAAAGTCTGCAGGGCTCCCCTGGGACCCCAAAAACACAAAAGGGGCCTAATGATGAGGTAGAGAGCAGCAATAAGCATATGTGTTTTTAGGGGTTCTGTATCCAAGATCACATTTTTTCAGAAGGTAAATTCCTTGTATGTCCTGGGACAAGAGGGGGAAGATGGATATCCAGGAATATTGTGTAGCCCACATCAGTGTGCCCTTAATATCATTTGTTTGCCACAGAGAGAGTCTGTATCAAAGACTGAGATGTATACAGTGAATATATCTGTTGTCTTGGAATTGTCCTTCAATCTCTATTTTCTTGGGACCTCGGACAGTGTGCACCAGGATTGGCTATCACTGGCTATCGCTGATGTTGGACGTCCTCCAGCCAGAAAATGAGATGGTGCCATGTCACTTGTTGCAGTTTCTAATGCACCGTGTGAGAAGCTCACAGTGTAAGAATAGGTGCAGGAACTCCCCCCTTCTGAGTCACCCTTCGTCTCTGCCCCCTACCCACCTCCCAGTACCGCCCCTTTTAGAGCAGCAGTCCCCAACCTTTGTGGCACTGGGGATCGGCTGCGTGGAAGAATATTATGCCAGGGGGGATGCAGTTTTTCGCTGACAATTGGGGCAATGGCTGGCGTTGGCGGTTCAATCCTCACGGCTCCCAGAATAAGGGAGGGCAGTGAGAGATGATGAAATCTCTCTGCTGCCCACTGCATAGTGAGGGCGGAACTCCAGTAATGCAGGGCAGGCGATGAGAGATGATGTCATCTCTCCGCTCACTCATCTGCCAGCCCGCTCGTTGATTGGGGACCCTCGTTTTAGGAAATACAGAGCCAAGTATGATTTTGTGCTACTACATAATTTTTATGGAATTTGATAGACCTCCACAACAATAGATCCCCCAGCAACAACAGACCCAACCACAGTACCGATAGATCCCCCACACAACAACAGACCTCCCTCCCAACAACAATGGACCCCCGCAACAAAATACCACCCCGGCAACAATAGACTCTCAGCAGCAACAACAGATCCCCCATCAGCCAGCATCAATAGACCCTACTGCAGCCAACAACAATAGATGTCCCCCTCAATAATAGATCCCCCCCCAGCAACAATTGACTCCCCAGAAACATACGAACCCCCCAGCCAAAAACAATAGACTTACGCAGCAACAATAGACCCCCACAAAAAAATAGATCCCCACCAGCGACAATAGATCTCCCAACAGCCAGGATCAATACACCTTCTAGCACACCTTACCATAAAATACATTCAGCATTAGGGGTGCCGGAACTGCGTTCCCCCCGCGTTCCCGCTGAAAAAAGCCCTGGAAATCAGAATAAGCAATTTCAGTACAAGAGAGGAGGCTGTACAACTAGGTGACTCTCACACACACAACTGTGCCCCGGGGCACTGAGCTGCGACATTCCCTTTCCAGTGTGGCAGAGTTGTTAATATAGTTCCTTTGGACCCATTTGCTCTGGCGGTTGTGAGACGAAGTGACAGAGGCCCCATTACCACCTCGCAGCTCCATGTCAGTTACAGAAATCCATAAACCAACAGCTAATAGAAAGGAAGTATACACACAAGACCCACAGAGACCCGATCAACGTGTCCGAACACTCACTGAGAGATACGATTAGGATGAGAAAGTCGTTATCTGTTTCCAATGGGGACGATGTGTTATAACGGTCATTGGAGCCATCTCTATAAAATCACACAATCTCCCCGTGTTTACAGAGAACCAACATTTCCTTATCATGTATTATTACAGAGCCAGAGTCACCATACTGCAAATATGGATTAAAGTTGACCTGATTGTAACTTTACTAGTCTGCAAGTTTCTGACGTGTCACAATACACGGCAATCGTTTTCCGGGAAAGCTCCACTTCTAAAAAGCCACCTTTAAGCTCCTGTCCAGTAAACTTACTTAGGCTGAGATGGTGTCATCACCCTGCTGCAGGCAGGAGCAGGCATTTCCTCAGTCTCCTCTCCCTCCCAGTGATCAGACTGAAGCATTATAACTTTGCAGCAAATCACAAGGCGAGGGCTGATCTGTGTCAGACATTTCTGAACACAGGATGGAGATGTCTGTGAATAGACAGCTATTTAAACACCAATACAACGCCTTCCTGGGGAAATTTTACATAGTAGAGTGCATAATAAACAGCTGAGGCTGAATGCAAAATTCTTGGCACCCCTAGTAAAATGAATCAGTTTTTAATGTAAAGAACTAACATAACTTCTACAGAGAAATCATTTACAGTAAATAGGACATATTTCTGCAAAATGTTAATCCACAGTTACCAGTTACTTGGTAAACCACGTATAGGCAAAAGCACTGATTGGGTAGATTTAAGGATAAGGGGTGGAGCTTTCCTGAAAAAATGATACTATTGCTGTATATATGTGACATATTTATGCAGCCTCTAAAAGTTACTGGCAGGTCCATTTTAGGGGATTTTAACCACTTGACCCCCTTAATGACCAGGGCATTTTTTGCTATTCGGCACTGTGCTACTTTAGAGGTTGTAAACCTCCCTGTAACATTTGTACCTATAGCATGTAATTAATAAGATTCCACGCTTAGGATTATGTTGGGCTGCTGCCTCCTTTGAAACACTCCAAAAACCGCCATTACCAGGATAGAGCCTGTACAGATCAGTGTTCAAACACCACCAAAATAAAACTTAATTTGTGTGAAAAAAATGATATAAATTTAATTTGGATACAGTGTTGCATATCGCTTCTCGGCCTTTTATGTAAGATCAAGTGTAGTATCTGTTCTTATCAGTTTCCAGAGGAGGCGCTGTGTCACTCTTGTTGGGGAGGGCCAGCAAATCCAATGGTGTCATAGTACCTGGAAAGGCGATACTCAACAGGGACTACGCCGTGTTGCCCGACAGTATACTGGGGACCGGCCAATGGTTGAGTCTGAGCCGTCTGGAAGGGTGCTCCTGGTGGGGACGGGTGCTGCTGACAGTTATTTGGGTAGGAGAACGCTTACTCCCCTCTTGTACGGAAGGGGGGAGTGGCTAGTATCCATTTACCCGAATGTGAAATTGGAGGGGGTGATGGGAGTGACGGTGGAGCCTTCGGGGGCAGGGGCTCTCACCAAGCTCCCTGAACCTCATGCCTTTTCTGTCTGCGGTGGGGGCTGTCGTGGTCTAGGCTGTGGGCCAGGGTAGGTCTTGAAAGCCTATGGAGTAGTGCCCCTGGAGTGGCAGTCCAGGGGTGCCTTAAGATCACTGTGAGTGGCAGTCACTTTGATTTTGGGCACCATGGTCACTGCACCATAACACAGCTTTTTTAGCACCTGCCTCTTGGGCCGGGCCTTTTGGCTAGGACCAGAGGAATTTTTTATTCCTGGCCGGAGGGCCTGGTCATTGTGTTACACAATGGCCACTTCTTTTCACTCTCCTCTTCACTATCCCTTCCCCCACTTTTTATTTATTTTGATTGAACCTATGTAGTCTGGTCACGTCTTGTTTTTGTCACGTTTGTCTCACTGTGTGATGAGTAAGGATGCGGGTCCTCGGGCCAGCCCTGAAAGTCTTGGGAAGGGGTGGACGTGGCCTTTTGGCTTGGTTCGCCCTCTCTCATGGGGTCTCCCTTCGGGGGAGCCCCACCTAGTACTTGGGTGGGTCCTGTTTCGGCAGGCCCTCCAGAGAATGGGGTCTGTCTGGTTTCGGCCAGATAGACCATTGTAAGTACCTTTTGTCCCCGCAGGAGCCTAACGCCCCGGGGGATCAGGGAATTGGCACGTCTTGTGTACCCGTGGCACTTTTTTGTGAACACTCTTTATGTGTGTGCACATTTTTTATGCACCGGGTGAAGTTTTTGGGTGTGTTTTGCACGCCATAGGCTTTCAAAAAAAAAAACAAAAAAAAACAGTGTTGCATAACCGCACAATTACCAGTTAAAGAGGAAGTAAACCCTGATGTTTTTTTTTTCCTTTTTTCTTCTCTGCAAAGTAAAGGCACAATGTGCTAGTATGCATCGCATACTGGCACATTATGTGACACATACCTGCAAACGAAGCCCGCGCCGTCCCCACTGCAGGCCGCATCCATCTTTGCCTGTCTTCCATCCAGGGCCACGGACTCTGGCTGTGTGATTGGCCGGTCATGGCACACAATCCTGAAGAAACGGACGTTCCTTCAGAGCGCATGCGCCGATGACACCATTGGCACACTAAACAGTGAATATTTCCTAAACGGTGCACGTTTAGGATATGTTTACAGTACCTATAGGTAAGCCTTATTCTAGGCTTACCTATAGGTACAAATGTTACAGGGATATTGGAAAGAGGAAGGTGGCTCTGCCCCTTAACTGAAAAGTGACCTTCAGAAGTGTATCACACTTCGCATCAGTGAGTGTAAGTGTTAAATTGATCCGCAATAGTGTAGTGTATTAAACCTCTATAAATGCTTATAATAGCAAATAAACTATAAAGTGCAATGTGCCAATATATCACCAAATGTGTGACATAGCTTACACCTGAATGTGCAAAAATTACACAGATATACAGTTAATTCCAAATAAAACCTGTGAGTATATGAAAGAGTATATATACTCCTCTAAAAATAATCCTCAGTAAAATATTTATATAATAAGCCTAACCAAAGTGTCCTCATGTGAAAAAAAAATGTATATATAATAAAAAGTTCAGTCTTTAGCATAAATATATGCAATATTCCCAAATGACTTGTGCAGATGTCCAAAGTGCTCTGTGCATACACTTATTCGTGACTCCAGTGCAGCAAAAATGATGAGGTGGCAGTAGTGCTCCCCTTTGGTTCCACACTCGCCAGATCTTTGTACCCCTTTAGGGGTAAAGTGCATGTAATCAAATTTGCTTTAGTAACAATATCCGGACCGATCACCGATCCGTGGTACACCAGGCGCAGGGTATCCTCATATAAATGGACATAAAAAATGGGTACTCATAGTGTGACTCCATTTAAAAAATATTTATTAGTCATACAGTATAACAAGCGGGGCAGATCTAATGCCTGACCAACAAAATAATGGAAGCTAAAACGCAGTAAGCCGTCTAAAACCAGCGTGCATTCAACAGACCGTTACTGACATGGGTGCGTACTAAGCTGTGCCTTACGCATGCTGTCATAGGACGTCGTCTGAGGCGGTGCCATCTTTGTACACCTCACGTCATATATGGTGAGCGGTAGTGCTGGGCCAACCTGCTGTAATTAGGTGTGTCATATTTGTGGGTCCGAAAACATCAATTGTATATGCCTGTGCCAGCCTAGTATTAATAACGTTTTTAGGCGTTAACGTTTATAATGGGCACAGTAAACCTCATAGGGAGTCGGGACCGGACGCCCCTAGTGGTCATATATGAATGGCTCCCCGCACGTCCACTCACCATGTACAACAGAGGTATTAACTGGTAAAACTCGCATCAAAATAATCCTTGTTAAAAAAATGTTCAATTTCAAAGAAGAGGTAAAAGAATAATAACTCATAACATAATTTTCTCTTTTCAAACCATCTTAAAATTACTTTAAAACAAGGAAAACAAATGGAAAAAAATATATATAAAATTTTTTTTATATGTATGTGTGTACATCTATCTATCTATCTATCTATCTATCTATCTATCTATCTATCTATCTATCTATCTATCTATCTATCTATCTATCTATATAGATATATATATATAGATATATATAGATATAGATGAAGATATCATACACACATATATACACATATACAATTTCACATAAACACTGAATTGTAAGAAATCGTTAAAAATGTATAGTTAAAATTCCATATTCATCTCAATTATTGTATAAAAAACATAACATAAAAACTTCTATCCTAGAGGGTGATAATATTATATCCCACCTAACAATCAACCTGTACTGCCAGAGATCAACTTCAACCATACAGGAGACCAGGCCTGGACAGGTAAGGGAATTTTTTGGGTCTCGCGATATTAAAATTGAAAAAACATCAACAAGGCATGTTTAGGAGATATTTCCACTACCTATAGGTAAGCCTTATTCTAGGCTTACCTATAGGTAGAAGTCCAAAAAGTGGGTTTACAACCACTTTAAGTGGTTAAGAAACTTTTCAAGGGAGTCTACTTTTCCTTCCCATAGGATCAACACATCATCTATGTAACGCTTGTAGAATTTAATTTGGGGTAGTCTTTTACCATAGATGTGTGCCTCCTCCCAAATATTCATAAATAGGTTGGCAACACTGGGGGCATGCTGAGTCCCCCAGTGTTGCCAACCTATTTATGAATCAATAGGTCAATAATAGACAGGATATGGATGGTCTATTCAAGCAATTAAGACATACTATGGAAAAGCAATTAAGGGTATGGTGGGACACCCTAGAGATGTATATCGGTGAAAAAATGACACCTAGGAGATTAAGGTGGGATATACATCCCAATGGGAGTATTGATGATACAATGCTCATGCAGGACTGGTATTCCTTTTTCAATAAATGTGAAAATGACCTGTTACAAAATATTGTAAAAAGAAGACAGTTTAAACTACAAGGAGTAGAAAGTAATATCACAGAGATTAAAAAGGTATTATTACAGTTTGCCAAGCAAAAAGAGTAGAAGGATAAAGAAAAAGAACTACAGGAGATCATTAAGAAATATGACATTGAAGTACAGGCAAAAAACTGAAGAAATTTAAAAGAGATGTCCTGGATTATAAAAATAAGAAAGTCTATAAATGGCAAACTGAGATGGAAGAATTAATTGAGGAATTGGATGACACATCTATGCATGAAAGTCCAAGTGAAGAAATGGGGGGAATAGATTTACAAAAGAGGACACCTCAAACAAGGTTTGAACATACCCCGGTCTCAAGACGGGGGGGGGCCTATCTAGAATATAAAATTATCATCCAAGAGAAGATATGAGGAGGGAAAACCAATATCCACCTCCATATTTTAGATCAGTGTTTCTCAACCTTTTTCCAGTCGGGGCACCCTTAAAAAGTATTTTCAGTCTTGAGGCACCCCAGTCCAAGGCTTCATTCACGTTACTGTGTGTCGCGGAACATGCGCAAAATCGCACTCGTTCCTGACACACAGACAAATGCTCTGCTCTTCAGGGGTGCCATTAATTCTTAATGGTACCTCACACATTGGAAAATGTGCTTTTGGTGCCGTGCAATTTAAAAAAAAAAAAAAGGTTGGGGACTTCCTTCCCTGAATTTTTGTGGTTAGGGAAGCCCATTGAAATGAATGGGCTGCCCTACACGCAGCACGCAGCCACACAGATGTGAACCAAGGGTTTGTTCACATGTCAGGTTGGAAGGGTGGTAAAAGCACATGGTTAAGCTGTTTTTACCACCCCCAACTTCTTCCCCTTTAGCTGCAGAGACAGCAGCTGGGGGTGTACACATGCTGTGGCTGCAGCTGGAGGTATACCCAGGGTGAATGGGGCTGCACTGCAACTACCCTGCAACTGTGTTCATTGCACAGTTGCGGTGTAGTGATGCTGCATTAAAACAGGTGGTGAGGAGGCAACATAATGCCTCTTTACCGTCTGTCAAATGCCTCTGAAAAGCGATCTGTGCATGGGTTGCTTTTCAGAGGAGAAGCAGTCCTTGCTGCTATCACAAACAAGACCTACAAAAGCAGTTCTGATGGTACAAGAATGGAGTGGGGGGGTGTCCGGATTAAAAGTAAGATATATATATATATATATATATATATACACACACACACATATACAGACACATACATGTGCACACAGGCATACAGACACATACAGGCACTTGTACACACGCACATGCAGACACGTGCACACACACATGCAGACACGTGCACACACACATGCAGACACGTGCACGCAGACACATGCACACACATGCAGACACATGCACACACATGCAGACACATGCACACACATACAGACACATGCACACACACACAGACACATGCACACACACATGTACAAACACACATACAGACAGACACATGCACACACACACACACATGTACAAACACACATACAGACGTACACACACACATACAGACACATACAGACACATGCACACACACAGACACATGCACACACACATACAGACACACACATAAAGACATATGCACATACAAATACAGACACATGCACATGTACACACACACATACAGACACATGCACACGCACACACACACAGACACATGCACATGTACACACACACATACAGACAGACACTCACATGCAAACACACACACATGTACAAACACACATACAGACGTACACACACACATACAGACAGACACTCACATGCACACACACATACAGACACACACATACAGACACATGTACACACACACACACAGACAGTCAGACACTCACATGCACGCACACATACACACAGACACATGTATAAAGCCCTTTTAAAACAAATCTAGCTTCTAGCACAGTACCTTTCCAGTTTCCTCATTCAGCCGGGTACTGCACTGTAGGGGGAAGCAGAGAGCAGAGCACACTCCCCTGCACTTTACTTTCACTTTGCTGAGGTTGACGGAGCTTCTCACAGTGCCGATGTACAGTTCGGCAGGGGATCGGGAGATCAGGCTCATCTGACAGCCCTTCTCTCCCCTGATCCCGCGGCACACCTGAGAACCTCTGACGGCACACCAGTGTGCCGCGGCACACTGGTTGAGAAAGGCTGTTTTAGATCACTTGCAACTCCAGGATACAACATCCAAACAAACAATAGATTTTCCCCTCTCGGGAGGAACACTCCCTACCAAAATTCATATGAAGAGAGAGGGTTTAGGAGAGAAAGGGTTTTTCCACGGGAAGGACCGCTCTGTGACTAGCATTCCCCCCCCCCCCATTCCCCCCTAGCTCTCCCTCTGTCTTATCTATCTCACTAACTCTGCTGCTATCTTTATTACCATTGATTTGTATGTGTTTGGTTTTCTCTCTTTTTTTTTTTTTTTTTTTTTTCTCCTTTAACATTCTGCTTAAAAATTTGTGAGTCAGTACTGCTTGGACCTTGAAGAAGGGGACATACCCCGAAAGCTTGTCCTGAAAAATTGTATGTTAGTGCAAATAAAAAAAGTATCACGGACAGTACTCAATTTTCTCTCCCACGGGAAGGACAATGAAAAAGACCTCCAGGGAGATGGAATGCCCATGTCCCATACAGAGTCCATAATTCCATTTTCAACCCCAAGGTACCTGGAAATCAGTGTCTGGGGGCTTTCAAGAAAATAGTAGAAGAGGACCTGAAGAGATTGAGAGGGAAAGGAACTAAGAACAAGGATACATGGAAAATTATTAAGGAAATAGGGAAGAAGAAGGAAGTTGTAATACGTCTGGCAGACAAGGGAGGGGGTTTGGTCATTTTGAATAAAAAGGACTACGAAGAAGAAATGGAGAATCCGCTCAGAGTGGAAAACACTTATAAGTAATTGAAAGGGAATCCCAAACAGCAGAATGAAAAACTGAAAGAATTTGTAAAAAAGGGGAAAGATAAAGGAATATTAAATAAAAAAGAAGCAGGGTATCTCCTATCAGAATCTACAAAGACCCCTGTGATGTACTACTTACCGAAAATACATAAGAGGATTGAAAAACCGCCAGGGAGACTGATTATTAGTGGGATCAATTCACTCTTTTCCCGTCTTCAAGAGTACCTTGACCACTATTTAAAACTGCTTGTACAGAAGGGGAAATCGTATCTCAGGGACTCAATTAATAACAGAACTTCAAAAAATTTCAGATGTTGAAAACTGTTTGCTTGTCACTATAGATGTTAACTCATTATATACTAGTATAGTACAGAAAGACGGTTTGGAGGGAGTAGAGAAGGCACTACATGAGAACACCCAATTGAAACAAGAACAAATTGGGTTCATTATTGAAGGCCTCAAACTAGCCATGGAAAGCAATTACTTCTGGTATAAGAAGAATTACTATGTCCAAACCAAAGGTGTGGCTATGGGGACTTGGTATGCCCCCAGTGTTGCCAACCTATTTATGAATATGTGGGAGGAGGCACACATCTATGGCAAAAGACTACCCCAAATTAAATTCTGTAGGCGTTACATAGATGATGTGTTGATCCTATGGGAAGGAACAGTAGACTCCCTTGAAAAGTTTCTTAATGACATCAATCATAGTAGGTATGGGATATCCTTCTCTGGGAAGTGGGACCATCAACAGATTGATAACTTGGATTTACAGATTTTTAAAAATGGAAGTGAGTTGCACAGAAAAATGTTTTTTAAACCCACTGATCACAACGGGTACATACCAACCTCAAGTTGCCATCACTCCAAATGGAAGGGGAACATTCCTAAGGGACAACTGTTGAGGTTACGAAGAAACTGTGACACTTTGGAAGATTTTGAACTGCAAGCTGACGTTTTGATTAGAAAGTTTGAGGAAAAAGGATACCAAAAGAAGAACCTAACTAAACTAAAAACTTCAATATCGAATGTGAATAGGAACACACTACTAATAAAGAAAGATAATAAAATAGAAACATGCAAAGATATGGCCTTCATAACTGGTTACAACACAGAGTATTGATCAGTCAAACATATTATTAGGAAATACTGGCCTATTTTGAAAGAAGATAGGGTTCTATCTAAAATCTTGCCAAAAAAAACAAAGTTTGTATACAGAAGAGCCCCTGCCCTCAGAAACCACCTGGTTCATAATGTCATCGACCCTCCAAAAAATGTAAAATTATTTACAGAAATGAGAGGATTCTACAAGTGTCAGAAATGCTTACCATGTAGGGTGATCAAAAAACAACCACGGTGAAAAGAATCCTTTAAGTCTACAGCTTACAATAAGGAATACCAAATAAGAGAACTAATCACATGTAACAGTACACATGTCACTTACGTTATTGAGTGCCCTTGTCACTTACAAGATGTAGGGAGAACCACCAGACCTCTGTTCGTGAGGATTAGAGAACATATCAATAATATAAGAAAAGGTTTCCCGAAACACAGTCTCTCAAGACATTTCAAAGAAGTACATCACAGGGACCCCACTGCTTTTTTTTTATGGAATAGATCAGATTATAGATCAATGGAGGGGTGGAAACAAAAGGATTAATTTGCCACGGAACGAGACCAGGTGGATATACAGGTTTGGGTCCTTAGCGTCTGGGGGACTCAACCTGGATATCGACCTTAACTGTTTTATATCGAATTTTTAAGCCCCAATAGTTCCATTTTTGATGTTTTTTTAAATTTTAATATCGTGAGACCCAAAAAATTATCTTACCTGTCCAGGCCCTGTCTCCTGTATGGTTGAAGTTGATCTCTGGCAGTACAGGTTGATTGTTAGGTGGGATATAATATTACCACCCTCTAGATAGAAGTTTTTATGTTATGTTTTTTACACAATAATTGAGATGAACATGGAACTAATTTTAACTATACATTTTTAATGATTTCTTACAATTCAGTGTTTATGTGCAATTGTATGTGTGTACGATATTTTATGTATGTGTGTGTGTATGTATGTATATATATATATATATATATATATATATATATATATAAAATTTATATTTTTTTTCCAGTAATTTTAAGGTAACAGATGGTTTGAAAAGAGCAAATGATGTTATGAGTTATTATTCTTCTACCTCTTCTTTGAAATTTTTTTTTTAACAAGGATTATTTTGATGTGAGTTTTACCAGGTAATACCTGTGTTGTTTGAACAGAACTAAATAAAAATGAAATAAATCTGCGCGAAATGGTGAGAGAATATGTTCTAAAGCTGCTGAACACTAGGGTCAAAAAACAAATCCCTCAAAACAGTATAATATCAAATAGTGCAGCGCTAAAATTAAAATACAATGTATAAAATATAAATGCAGTCCATAAAGGAGATATAATGTCTTCATGTGCAAACGAACACCCATAGGAAGAGAAGTGGTTCAGGCAGCCCTCCACCAAAGGATAAGATGGCCTCTCACCTGGGGGAATGGACCCTTTAATTACAGAGGGTCAGATAACGCCTTATGGTTGTAATCATACAGGATGCAGCATCCGTCACGGTACAGGTGACACACACACCAATAAGACCATAGGGCTACGTAATAAAACACTCCAATGGAGTCGGGACATGAAACAAAAAATGGCAACAAATAGTGCTCTCTGTTTGCAAACAATTTATTTAAAATATTAAAAATGTGCACTCACATAGGTAGCACTCAATGTGTGCATGTAGGCAGTCAGATAGGAGAAACCTCCGTGTAGCTGTGTGGACGAGCGGCGGCCGCGGGTAACGTCACGGCGTATCCTCGTTTCTGGACGCGTTGCGTCCCAGTGGGCGGGGACTTCATCAGCAGATGAGGACACGTCGTGGGCACCCGCGCTATATGGAAGGTAAGTAACCATGACAACGGAAAAACATGGTGAAATCAGCTGATCGCCCACTGGGACGCAACGCGTCCAGAAACGAGGATACGCCGTGACGTCACCCGCGGCCGCCGCTCGTCCACACAGCTACACGGAGGTTTCTCCTATCTGACTGCCTACATGCACACATTGAGTGCTACCTATGTGAGTGCACATTTTTAATATTTTAAATAAATTGTTTGCAAACAGAGAGCACTATTTGTTGCCATTTTTTGTTTCATGTCCCGACTCCATTGGAGTGTTTTATTACGGAGCCCTATGGTCTTATTGGTGTGTGTGTCACCTGTACCGTGACGGATGCTGCATCCTGTATGATTACAACCATAAGGCGTTATCTGACCCTCTGTAATTAAAGGGTCCATTCCCCCAGGTGAGAGGCCATCTTATCCTTTGGTGGAGGGCTGCCTGAACCACTTCTCTTCCTACGGGTGTTCGTTTGCACATGAAGACATTATATCTCCTTTATGGACTGCATTTATATTTTATACATTGTATTTTAATTTTAGCGCTGCACTATTTGATATTATAATACCTGTGTTGTACATGGTGAGCGGACGTGCGGGGAGCAATTCATATATGACCACTAGGGGCGTCCAGTCCCGACTCTAGCAGGATTCCCTATGAGGTTTACTTTTCCCATTATAAACGTTCATGCCTAAAAACTTTATTAAAACTAGGCTGGCGTATGCATATACAATTTATGTTTTCGGCCCGATAAATATGACACGCCTAATTACAAGAGGTTGGCCCAGCACCACCGCTCACCATATATGACGTGAGATGTACTAAGATGGCACTGCCTCAGACGACGTCCTATGACAAAACGCATAAGGTGGAGCTTAGTACGCACCCATGTCACTTCTGGTCTGTCTTTTTATCCAGTGTGTGGAACGCACGCCAGTTATCCAGTGTGTGGAACGCACGCCAGTTTTAGATGACCTTTACCAAATTGTGGCAAAAATGCGGTAAAAATTGTGGTAAAAACACGCAACTTTGAAACGCTCAAGTGTGAATGCAGCCTCAAGCTCCCTTAAGATAGTGCCGTGGTTGGTATTTGAACTGATGACCCTAGTGCTGCTAGGCGGAAGTGCTAACCTTTTGGCTACTGTGCTTTGCTTCTTTATACCAGAACTGCCACCCTGATGACGGATGATCTGATGACTGGTGGGGTAATGATAGAGGTGGATGAAGCAGAGATCCACAGAATGGATGAAGCAGAAGCAGGGAGATCCTTGCACTGCAGGTACAGCTTCCTCTCCAGGAAGGAAAACCATGAGCAGCACTGTAGTGATATCACCAAATCTCTATACAAATCTGGCGAGACTAGCAGTCAGAGGAAGCAGTGCCTTCAATGATCTCACACTGGAGATATACAGCTATGAGGCTACAGAACAGGAGTGCCTAGGCACAGGAGGTTCACTGCTAGATTTCAGGAGGAATTCTATAAAAAGGTATATTTTTCATGGCACTGCCCAGGCACAATGAACATTTCTAAATGTTTTTTTTTTTTTTTTTTAACTCGAGTTCACTTTAAGAAATAATTCATCACAAGTTGGGGAGGGTCTTCCATCAGTGTAATATTTTATATTATATCTAGAGTTCCACTTTTATTCCCGATATTGCAGTACATACAGAAAACAACCAAATAAATGACTGGAAGCCATCAATCACTCCATGTTGTTTTCCTGGATGCTGGGTGTAAATACTGAGATAACAGGCCATAGACGGATCTGTCATCACCACCACCATAAACCTCACAATACATTCTGCTTTTCTCTTGTATACTGTCCATTGGGGAACAGATTTACTGGACTCTGAGGTCCTCATATGTCAGTCTCCATCCCACTCACTCATATATTACCTTCAGCTGTAACGTATGACCTCAGTGATTTGGCCGTGCATGCCAAGCCCTGCGGAGTGTCATGCACATATGTCAGGTGGAGTAGAGAAGCAGGTGGACAGAGATCATGACAGCAGGAAAGTGATGTCTTGTCCCCCATAGTCATTATGTACTCCAGAATCGTCCTTCCCTGGGCCTCCGTCCAGCAAGCCATATGGTCATCCAAGCTTGGAGAGTAGGAGAAAGCCTCCGGGTTATGCTGTGTTGGCTCCGGGTGCTCCTCTATCACGATAGAAACAGACATTGAGATTTGTAAGTAGTGGAATTTGTATTTTAATCAGTATTGTAACCCGTCAATATCTTTACAGCCCTGGCCAAAAGTTTTGAGAATGACACAAATATACATTTTTACAAAGTCTACTGTCTCAGTTTTTATCATAGCAATTTGCATATACTCCAGAATGTTATGAAAAGTGATCAGATGAATTGCAATGAATTGCAAAGTCCCTCTTTGCCATGAAAATTAACTTAATCCCATAAAAAAAAACATTTCCCACTGTATTTGTGAAGAAGGCTTCAGGGTGTGGCAGCAGGCAGGTGTGAGTACATCGGCACGCACATTGAGGAGAAGACTTTTGGAGGATGACTTGATGTCAAGAAGGGTAGCAAAGAAGCCACTTCTCTACAGAAAAACATCAGGGGATAGACTGATATTCTGCAAAAGGTACAGGGATTGGACTGCTGAGGACTGGGGTAAAGTCACTTTCTCTGATGAATCCCCTTTTCCGATTGTTTGGGGCATCTGGAAAAAACATTGTCCAGAGATGAAAAGGTGAGCGCTACTATCAGCCCTGTGTCATGCCAACAGTAAAGCATCCTGAGACCATTCATGTGTGGGGTTGCTCCTCAGACAAGGGAGTGGGCTCACTCACAATTTTGCCTAAGAACACAGCCATGAATAAAGAATGGTCCAAAACATCCTCCGAGAGCAACTTCTCCCAACCATCCAAGAACAGTTTGGTGATGGAAAATTCCTTTTTCAGCATGATGGAGCACCTTGCCATAAAGCAAAAGTGCTAAGTGGCTTGGGCAACAAAACATGGAAATGTTGGGTCCATGGCCAAGAAACTCCCCAGACCTCAATCCTCAAGAGGCGGGTGAACAAACCCCCCCACCCCCACCCCCACGCCCGCACACACACACACAAATTCTGACAAACTCCAAGCATTGATTATTCAAGAATGGGCTGCCATCAGTCAGGATGTGGCCCAGAAGTTGATGGACAGCATGCCAGGGGGAATTGCAGAGGTCTTGAAAAAGAAGGTTCAACACTGCAAATATTGACTCTTTGCATAAACCTAATGTCATTGTCAATAAAAGCCTTTGACACTTATGAAATGCTTCTAATTATACTTAAGTATACCTGACAAAAGTAACATCTGACAAAAAAGCTCTAAAAACACTGAAGCAGACTTTGTTAAAATTAATATTTGTGTCTTTCTCAAAACCTTTGGCCATGGCTGTTACAGCAAGAGTTTGTAACTTTGTATTAAGTCAAGGCTAATTTGTGTCAGAATTTGTGAATAGGGATGAGCAGAACACCCCCCGGTTCAGTTCGTACCAGAATATGCAAACAGATCATCATTACCACCCAGCAGCCATGTTGGCACAGTTCAGGCTGATAGCAGATAGTATGGAGAAGTCTAATTGTCAGAATCGGAGCACACGGCGACGTCGGGTCCCGCTACAGTGGCAGAACTCCTCTGAGTCTTGTTACCGCTGTGAGCTTGTTGGCTTAAATAAACCAGTTATTGTTGGGGAATCGGAGCGGTGAGATGTGGAAGTTAATGAGTGTGTCAGAGCATCTGGTGGAGGGATCTGTGTTAGCTCAAGCTGGTGGGGAGCGAACATGCAGCCCAGTACGCCAGCTATTCCGACAAAGCATGACACACAGGAACACGTCACAACTATTGGCTAGGGGTGGTGAAACCGCAGGCTAAAACAGACTTTAAATATAGGTAATTAGGGTGCAGTTCAACTGTCCCACTGGAGCACACAGTTATAAGTAGGTGACGAAAACACGCAAGCATCTAACACAGGATTTATAAGGTTAAAGTGATTATAAGTCCAAATCTTTTCCTTTTAGATGGAACGGTGGGGGCAAGAACCCTTGTCAGGTCTTCATTGCTGTCTGTGTCCCCGATGGGGTGATTTAGCCTCTTTGTTTATTTTAGTCACCATGGTCACTAAGACAGAAAGTGCAGAGAAATCCTAAATTCTGAGTTCTCACCAGAATAGGAATAGAGGAGAAATCATGCAATAGGGACACATGTTTATGTGACAATTGTCCTAAGAGGGGATTTCCCTTCACTTTGGAGAGATTTCCTCTCACTTCCTGTTGTATCTAAAGAACAAAAGGTAAAGGGAAATCTTCCCAGAGATACTGTCAGGGCCTGGACTTGAACCTGGGACCTCTGCTGTGTCTGACCATGACTCTTTTTGCTGAGACCATTGCTGGACCATTGGACAACCCTGCCTTGTGCCTTGACTTCTGCTGAACCTTGAACTCTTTGCTCCTCCCATTAACTTCCTGATTTAAGCCATGTCTCTGCACTCCCTGTTGCCAGATTATTGTGCTCTCTTCAGCCAGTATCTCACTCTGTCTCCCCTGCTGCTGTCCCTATCTTTGCTACCACTCGTTACCGACCCTTGGCTTGTTCCTTGACTATGCTTCTGCCTGATCCCAACCTGCAACTACCCGTTGCTGACCTTTAGCTTGTTTACTGACTATGCTTCAGTTTGATCCTTGCCTGGTATATCTGCTACTGGACCCTGGCTTGCTCACCCCTTGGTGGGATGATACTAAGAACTGCGACCTGGTACTAACACACAGCAAAGCCCATCTCCACCATCAGGAGCTCTTGTGAGAACACTGGTTAGTACTTAGACCCTGCACCTCAGGTGTGCCCACATCTTCCACCAGGGTGACCTGCTTGTATACCTATCCTGTTGGATGTTGGAAGTCCTGCTACTGCTATAGCAATTGGTCTTCGAGCCTGACCCCTGATCGTGACAGATAGACAGATAATGAAGGGGAGTTGAATTGTTCCCTAATATATACAAAATACAAAGAAACTACATACAGTGGAACCTTGGTTTACAAGTAACGCGGTTAACGAGTGTTTTGAAAGACGAGCAACTTTTTTTTTTAAATTCTGACTCGGTTTGCGACTGTTGTTTTGCAAAACTAGCAGAATTCAGGGTAATGGGGTGTGCAGTGCTGCATTTGGCCAGAGGTGCGGGGGCGCCAGGGACACTCGGAACGGTTCGGAGCCTTTCGGAAATACTCGGAATGACTCAAACACTCGGAAATGCTCTGTTACTGAGTGTTTCCGAGCCTTTCCGAGTTCAGCCGAGCTGTCCCCAAGTATTTCTGAGGCTCTCCAGCCCCCTTCCTCTGGCCACATGTGGTATTGCATGTAATAGAAGTCATTGCGGAACAAATCATCTTTGTTTCCATGGACTTCTATGGGGAAACTCGCTTTGATATGCGAGTGCTTTGGATTACAAGCATTCTCCTGGAACGGCTTACGCTCGTAGTCCAAGGCTGTTGGCTTTAGATATACTTTAAATTAGATTGTTTGGTTGTCATTTGACTAAGACTTTTAGAAATTGACCTTATTTAAAATATTGGGAGTCTTGCCTAAGAAATTCTAAAGCAGAATTTTAGGGCCAGTGCACACCTGTATCGCACAGGAACGCGGTGTGGTGCAATTTGAATGGACCCAACGACTAAGCCCTGTGGGTGGGATGAAATGCGTCGGCGACATGGCCTGGGAGGAGCTGGACAGAAGCCACTTTCACTTTCCTTTACACTGGCTGTTTTCTTGGAGCACATCGCGCTTCAGCCTCTTCTTTCCTGTGATTTTGAATGGGCTTCAAATCAGAACACAGAAAAAAAGTAGTGCATGCACTACTTTTCAAAAATACACAAATTGCATAGTACTGTGGTATTATGCAATTGCACTGCATTCGCAGATCACAAAGGCAAGTGCATTGTGAATGAAACCGGCTCTTAAATCTTAAGCCCAATTTGCTTATATTGTTCTTTCTTGATACCCCGTTTCCACTCATCGACATGCTAATGACATTCTTAAATAAAACCTTTCCATTTTCTTTACAAATCTTATTTTATACCCAGTGACATCATCGCTGGATCTCCTGCGTTTCTATATGTAATGCAGGCCGATCATGGCTGGTGGTTGGGGCCTCTAGGGTGATGTACATAGCAAATCATCACAGCATCGGGCCTCAGTACTCCTCTCAAGATCCCTCAATCAGTGGGCTGGCTCTTGGGAGGAGTTATGAAAAAATGTAAATGTATGGAAGGGTTGGGGTCAGTTTAGAGGAGGAGTTGTTCAAATTTCAGAAAGGCCATTATGGGTGGATGGGCAAATTATTAACTGAAGCAACGCACGTTAAATGTCATGCCTGAATACAAGTTTATTGGAGTAATAAAAAGTTTGTCACTCCAAAGTGTTTGAGGACTGTATTGCCGCCCCCTTCATCTGGGTTTTGAAGTGGGTTCACTCAGCAATCCATCAGCAGCTGGGTGGATGTCCGTCTGGAGGAGTGGGCGTTCCTAGTCAGACTTGCATGCAGGCCGTCCTAGGTGACGCCCACATTTGATGCTGAGCCCCAGGGCCGCTGATAAGGCAGTACAACTGATCCTGTTGTACTGGGCCCAGGCCCCATCAGCTAAACAGGAGAGGCTCAGGGCAGCTTTATTGTTCCTTACTGCCTCAATGAATAAATGGATTTTACTAGGCCAAACTTCGAACCTCCTACTTGCTTACCAGGGCTTAAATTACATTTCCCCGAGCCCCATCAGTTCAACAGAGGGGCCCAGGAGGTGGAAATAGAAGAGGGATTTTTTTTTTTCATTTTTGGGGCGTGGGAGTATAAACTCAGTGCTGCTGTCCCACTGCACTACAGGTGTGGGTGTAGGCGGGGTTGGGGGGCCCATCAGGAAGGCTGTAGGGGCCCCATGATTTCTAACAGGAGCTCTGCTGAGCCCCCATGATTCAATTTCCTTTAGATTTACCTTCAAGTATGTAGTATAAGGACCTGCCTGATTACATGCAAATTCAAATTGTTTAGGTATGACCTCAGATTGTATGGTTTTTGGTAAATCTAAGGGAAAATTGTATAACGTATCGCCAGCCTCAGTGCTTAGTTCACTTTAGCAACTAAGCAGAATGTGGCTTCCTTGGTCACACAATAATATGTGCCCCCCTCTCCAATCACAGCTGTACATCCAATCACTTATCATCAAACCCTAATATCCCCATTTACAATAATAACTTCCTTTTATAATCAGTTTTCCTTCCTTGATGTCTCCTTCGCTGTGATGCTGCGCAGACAGCGCACGCTATGCCACGCAGAGATCGCCTTTGATAGGAATTGATCGATGCCGTCTTTATGCGAGATTACTAGGCACGATCAATAAAGTGTTATTAGAGGAATGAGTGCCGCATTATGGATCGACTA
The DNA here is from genome assembly GCF_042186555.1 of Aquarana catesbeiana. Taxonomy (NCBI): domain Eukaryota; kingdom Metazoa; phylum Chordata; class Amphibia; order Anura; family Ranidae; genus Aquarana; species Aquarana catesbeiana. The sequence continues at coordinate 51,020,619 of NC_133331.1, read as the reverse complement.
TTATGAATAGAACAATAACATATTTTTGGGGGATTTTAGACTCGTTTATAAAAATCAATCTGCGTTTAGCTCCATTTGTAATCGTGAGATGAAATTTGTATTCATCATCAGAACGATCCTCACGCTTACATTTTGCAGTCTTTCCAAATGGTTTATTTAATTCACCCTAAAGATGAATTTCAGGCCCAAAAATAAACAAATATACAGAATAAATTTTTATATGAAAGCTGCTTTATCCCTAAAGGATTTGTATTTTTGTCCATCCTGTTCTGAGATTTACACATCCTGCTGCAGCACAGCCTGGTCTGGCAGGACCAGGTTTTTCCTCTGCTTCAGTTCAGTAACATTTATAGGTCTTGTCCCTCCCCTAGTCTGTGATTGGACAGTGAAAGGAGAAGCAGCAGACTGATGAGCTAATTGCTCTGTCTCTGTTATCCCCTCCTGTTAGCACATGAGCACTGCGGCATACTGATTGGCTCATTGTGCTGCTTCTCTGTTCTCCAATCTGAGCTCTGCTGTACAGGGACTGATACTAAGCCACATCGAAAAATTACATTTAATTATGTATTAATGAACACAGAGCTGCGTAAATCAGAGTATTTTATATCTGCCTGGATTTCAGCTTCAAGTGCCTGCCATTCAGTTAAGGACTGTAGTTTAAGGAAAGTGCCACATTTGGAGCTTTTTTTTTGCCATTCTCAAATTTCAAAGTTTCCACAAAGTAGCAAGTGCAGTGAAATGCTAATGTGTGCATTCTCACAGCTTGACACAAAAATAGACCACACACAAATAAACTCTATAATAAAATGCGGCATTATGCCAACAACGCTTTTCTCCCATTATATTGCACGGCATTTCAGAGTGACATTTTTATATGTCATAATAAGTGGAATTAAAGTATTTGAAAAGGCTAAGTGCAACAAGCAGGTCAGTGGCATTGCTATTTCTGTCTTTAAAATGGATTGCTTCCAAATTGTGAAGGAAGTACTGTACCTTATTTTTGTCTGCTTGCAGTCTACAACCCCTCTGTTCTAGTTCCTTTGCTCTGCAATGGTGAACATGTATTTCAGGAGCACTGACACAAAGGCAGATATAATACATCTTCTCCATCTAATTAGTTATGTATAAGCACATCGGAGGCTTCCTTTTATTCACACAATCACATCAGAGGCTTCCTTTTATCACCCAATCACATTGGAGGCTTCCTCTGATCATACAATCACATTGGAGGCTTCCTCTGATCATACAATCACATTGGAGGCTTCCTCTGATCACACAGTCACATTGGAGGCTTCCTCTGATCATACAATCACATCGGAGGCTTCCTCTGATCACACAATCGCATTGGAGGCTTCCTCTGATCACATAATCACATTGGAGGCTTCCTCTGATCACACAATCGCATTGGAGGCTTCCTCTGATCACACAATCACATTGGAGGCTTCCTCTAATCACACAATCACATTGGAGGCTTCCTCTGATCATACAATCACATTGGAGGCTTCCTCTGATCACACAGTCACATTGGAGGCTTCCTCTGATCATACAATCACATTGGAGGCTTCCTCTAATCACACAATCACATTTGGAGGCTTCTTCTGATCATACAGTCACATTGGAGGCTTCCTCTAATCACACAATCACATTGGAGGCTTCCTGTGAGCACACAATCACATTGGAGGCTTCTTCTGATCATACAGTCACATTGGAGGCTTTTTCTGATCACATAACCACATTGAAGGCTTCCTCTGATCACACAATCACATTGGAGGCTTCCTCTGATCATACAATCACATTGGAGGCTTCCTTTATAATAACGCAACCACATTGGAGGCTTCCTCTGATCATACAACCACATTGGAGGCTTCCTGTGATCATACAATCACATTGGCGGCTTCCTGTGATCATACAATCACATTGGCGGCTTCCTCTGATCACACAATCACACGGGAGGCTTCCTAAATTTACACAATCACGTCGGAGGCTTCCTATGATCACAGTCACATCGGAGGCTTCCTCTGATCAAACAATCACTTGGGAGGCTCCCTATAATCATATAATTACATCGGAGGCTTCCTATGATCACACAATCACATTGGATGCCTCCAATGTGATTGTGTAAAGCGCTAGGCTCCAAAGCACTGGAGGAAAAAAAAATTCTTCTCTGTGGAGATGGTTCACATCTCTATTACATGTTCTGGAACTTTGTAAGTTTTTGATTGTTTTTCTTTTTTAATTATATATATATATAATAAATACATAAATAATAATATTAAATAAAATAAATAAGAATAGATAATAGAAATAAATAAAATAAGCCTAACCCCTACATTTTCACAGGCTCAGATTAGGGACAGTCAGAGGACGAGGACACTAGAATCCACAACAAGTCAACCAGGCGCAGATGGCAAATTCTGGGGTAGAAATTAGAGCTCAGGGTCCCCTGTATATAAATACAAAGCTGTCACATCTAACCGGAGTGTACCTTCAGGATTAGCGCTTGTGAAGAGCACTTGGACTGTGACAGCAGGATTATTCCTCCCTTCACCAGCCCCCTTTGATCAGTTTTTTTTTTTTAGTCATTGGAATCTTATTGAACAATTGGATGAGTAATGAAAACTTTGTCCAGACTAGCGGAGCGTAGTGGGCTTTCCTATAAACCTCCTGTTAGCGCTAACAAGATAAAGTTTTGTAGCTCAGCAAACTTTTCCTGGCGGCCGAGGCCCACCAAAGACGAGCCCTTCCTCTGTACAAAGGGGCCGCACAGCGAGGATGAAGAGGGTTTAATCACATCGCTGAATACAGGGGGCACAGCGGAATCCGGTGCTGTTCTGGGTCATTGGGCTGAACAGCCGCTTAGTCTACAAAACAAGGATTCCTCTGTCCTCTCTGGAGAAACTCTTTATTCTCTGAGCCTTTCCTGTTCACTGCAAATATTCTCTCCAAATTTCGGGTGGTAAATGTTTACTTTTCTCAGCATTATTGCTCCGAGCCTTAATATTTTGTTCTTAAGATCAATACGCATTGCTGCGGCTCAGTGCGACAAAGTTTTTGAATGCATTTTAGACGGTTGCTGGGTATTAAACTTTTTCACTGCCAAAGCCACTTTTCATTTTGCGCACATAAAATAAAATGCACATTTCTTTACTTTAAATCCCCAATCTCTATTTTCTGATGGCAAAGACCCCAATAAAATGTCAGCAGTTGCAATTTTGTTATGTTACACTACCCTTAATCAAATCTATTTGTGGTTGTGGGATAAAAAATACACTAAAGTTAATTTTATTGCACACAAACAGAATACAGTATAATACCAATTTTTTTTGCAAGATATAAAAGATGAGGTTGTGTTGAGTAATAAATACCAGATATGTCAAGTCCTAAAATTGTGCCGATATATATATATATATATATAGATATATATATATCTATATATATATAGATATATATAGATATATATACACACACACAGATGTTTTCTATTTTAACCACTTCAGCCCCGAAAGAATTTACCCCCTTCCTGACCAGAGCACTTTTTGCAATACGGCACTGCGTCGCTTTAACTGACAATTATTCGGTCGTGCAACGTTGTACCCACACAAAATTGACGTCATTTTTTTCCTACAAATAGAGCTTTCTTTTGGTGGTATTTGATCACCTCTGTGGTTTTTATTTTTTGCGCTATAAACAAAAAAAGAGCAACAATTTTGAAAAAAAGCTATTTTTTTTTACTTTTTGCTATAATAAATATCCCCAAAAAATATATAAAAAAAAAACAATTTTTTTCCACAGTTTAGTTTATATGTATCCTTCTACATATTTTTGGTAAAAAAAAAATCTTGTTATAGCGTCTACAAAATAGAGGATAGATTTATGGCATTTATAGAATTTTTTTTTTTTTTTTTTTTTTTTTGTAGTAATAGCGGCGATCTGCAATTTTTATCGTGACTGTGGCATTATGGCAGACACATCGGACACTTTTGACACTATTTTGGGACCATTGTCATTTAACCGGTTCAATACAGGGCATTTTCACCCCCTTCCTTCCCAGACCAATTTTTAGTTTTCTGCGCTGTCGCACTTTAAACGACAATTGCGCGGTCATGCGGTGCTGTACCCAAACAAAATTGATGTCCTTTTTTCCCCACAAATAGAGCTTTCTTTTGGTGGTATTTGATCACCTCTGCGGTTTTTATTTTTTGCGCTATAAACAAAAGAAGAGCGACAATTTTGAAAAAAACACAATATTTTTTACTTTTTGCTATAATAAATGTCCCGATTTAAAAAAAAAAAAAAAAATTTTTTTCCTCAGTTTAGGCCGCTACGTATTCTTCTACATATTTTTGGTTAAAAAAATCGCAATAAGCGTATATTGATTGGTTTGCGCAAAAGTTATAGCGTCTACAAAATACGGGATAGATTTATGGCATTTTTTAAAAAAAATTATTTTTTTTTTTACTAGTAATAGCGGCGACCTGCGATTTTTTTTTTTTTTTTTTTTTGTAGTAATAGTGGCGATCTGCAATTTTTATCGTGACTGTGGCATTATGGCAGACACATCGGACACTTTTGACACTATTTTGGGACCATTGTCATTTAACCGGTTCAATACAGGGCATTTTCACCCCCTTCCTTCCCAGACCAATTTTTAGTTTTCTGCGCTGTCGCACTTTAAACGACAATTGCGCGGTCATGCGGTGCTGTACCCAAACAAAATTGATGTCCTTTTTTCCCCACAAATAGAGCTTTCTTTTGGTGGTATTTGATCACCTCTGCGGTTTTTATTTTTTGCGCTATAAACAAAAGAAGAGCGACAATTTTGAAAAAAACACAATATTTTTTACTTTTTGCTATAATAAATGTCCCAATTTAAAAAAAAAAAAAAAAATTTTTTTCCTCAGTTTAGGCCGCTACGTATTCTTCTACATATTTTTGGTTAAAAAAATCGCAATAAGCGTATATTGATTGGTTTGCGCAAAAGTTATAGCGTCTACAAAATACGGGATAGATTTATGGCATTTTTAAAAAAAAATTATTTTTTTTTTTACTAGTAATAGCGGCGATCTGCGAATTTTTTTTTTTTTTTTTTTTCATGACTGCGACATTACGGTGGACACATTGGACACTTTTGGCACATTTTTGGGACCATTCACATTTATACAGCGATCAATGCTATAAAATTGCATTAATTACTGTATAAATGTGACAGGCAGGGAAGGGGTTAACCACTAGGGGGACACGAGGGGTTAAATGTGTTTCCTAAGGGAGTGATTCTAACTGTAGGGGGAGGGGACTCACAAGGGGAGGAGACCGATCGGTGTTCCTCTGTACTGGGAACACAGATCGGTCTCCTCTCACCTGACAGGACGTGGATCTGTGTGTTTACACACACAGATCCACGGTCCTGCTCGGTTAACGGGCAATCGCGGGTGCGCGCCCCCTAGACGGCCGGGAAGCCCAGGACATCATATGACGGCCACCCAGGATGGGAGATCCCATCTGTGGCCGTCATATTACTATACGCGGGTATTGAAGTGGTTAAACAGCGATCAATGCACTGATTACTGTGTAAATGATACAGGCAGGGAGGGGTTAAACACTAGGGGGCGATCAAAGGGTTAAGTGTGTCCAAGGGAGTGATACTAACTGTGGGGAGGGGGGGGGGGCTCACTACAACATGACAGTGATCACTGCTCCCGATGACAGGGAGCAGTAGATCTCTGTTTTGTCACTAGGCAGAACGGGAAAATGTCTTGTTTACATAGGCATCTCCCCGTTCTGCCGCTCCATGACACGATCGCGGGACACCGGCGGACATCGAGTACGGGGGTCCCACGGGCACATTCATGGAGCATGTAACGGGCGCGTGCCCACAATGCTGCTTCTTAAAGGGGACATACCTGTATGCCCATTTGCGCAGCCGTGCCATTGTCCCGAGGTATAACGTCGTGCGCTGGTCAGCAAGCGGTTAAACTGAATGGGTTGTTTTAAAAGGTAAGGGTTCATGTACAGTATACTTTAACAGTGAATGAGGGCCCTAGAATTATTGCGCTCGCTTATGCTTCGTACACACAATCAGATTATCGGATAATAAAAATCGCTTTCGGATTGATCGTTCGATAAGCTGATCGACAGCTGATCACGACAGTTCGTCCAACAAAATACGAAGGGACAAACACGAAAACTTTGCTCAGACGATAGCCCATCGTACGACAATCGTTTAATCAGTACAGTATGCACCCGCTAAAAATCGATAGACGAACACCACGCATGATCGGAAACACGAAAATAACCCGGAAGGAGATGGGAGAATGTAAACAATGTTCGTACCGTGAAAATGCCCCAACATAAGAACAGAAACTCGCCTGTAGCCAATCACAATATTCCTCAGCAATCAATAAACAGATAATATTATTGTAGTTAATTATTTATCAGCATGTTCCATGAAAATATGATATAAATATATTATATTATATAATTAGAACGTTCTCTGTTCTCCGAGAACAAGCGAAAAAGCGCATGAAAAGAAATGTCCGGAGAGAAATACACGAATATGCCTGTACGCTACAAACGGATAGCCAAAAGGCGTGGCAGACACAGGGGTCACACGTATTTGACATCCTTTCTGATATGTAGCTACGCACACCGGAAGGTTTTTCCAGAATCGTACGACAAAAATGGTACTTTTCGTAGAGCACATTTTGCACTGTTGTATTCGATATTAGTTTTATGCAACAAAATGCGAACGATCCGTCGTACGATAATCCGATCGTGTGTACGAGGCATTAGGCCTGTGTGGGAAACCTAAAAACTGGTGTACAATCATCATTTGCGTACATAAGTTTGGTTTATTTAAATGTTTAAATTTTTTTTTTCTTTTCTTTTTTTTAACTTTATTGCTATCACATATGTCAATAGTTCTCAACCTCAGTCTTCAAGTACCCCCAACAGGCCATGTTTGCAGGTTTTCCTTTATCTTACACAGACGCTTTAAATCGGAGTCAATGGCTTGGTATTTTGAACAGCTATTTTATCTAAGAGAAATTCCCAAAACATGGCCTGTTGGGGGTACTTGAGAAGTGAGGTTGAAAATCACTGACATATGTCATAGCATAGTGCAAGTGACAGGTTCTCTTTAAGGAGACATAAGGGACTTATTAGACTCACCTTTGCACTCAACTCATTTTTTGCTGAAGCCAGCTAAGCACAGATTGTTTTCGATCAGCTTCTTCCCTGGCCAGAGCAGCTAGGTATTGGCAGCTCTGAACCTGGAAGTGCTCAGAGTTGACCAATCTGCTGCCACACTCCATCCTGACACCTGCTGTGGAGGATTGGCACCCAAGAGTGACAGGTGGGGATCAGGTGCGATAAAATACCTGTCGATTCAGCCAGAATTTTGGGAGCGAACTTCCTGTACTCTCTCCTTGTGCTGCACATATAACAGTTACATTGTTTGAAGGACTGCATAACGTAGCCCACTTCGCTCCCCCAAGGATGTAGGAAAGAGGGAGGTGTTCTGTTGTCCTGTCCTAAGGTGACAACGCTGCTCTTCAATAAACAGCGAATGTTTGGCAGGATCGCTATTGAACAACCTCAATTTGTTCTGCTGTACTTGTCCTCCTGCTGTGGCTTAACCAACCTGTAGATTTTCTTTGTTCTTTTATTCTGTTGCTCAGGGATGGGACTCGGGCAATTGATTTAGTAACTATCCAAAGGGAACTTCTACCGAACTTTACCATAAAGTCACCTAACTATGCAAGACCGCTTTATGGGATATCACTAGCCTGAATGTCAGTCAGAGCAGCGATCCGTCATTAACCGCCATTGTGTTGTGCTGCGCTGGCGTTTTCTGTCCCAGTGACCTTCACTGATCAATGCGCCTCTCCAAAAGCGCTGCCAGGACACCAGGACACCGTACAGGTAACAGCGATGTGTGATGTCTGCCAAGCCGTCACCAGTCAGAGTTAAAAAATGTGTTTTTTTATTATTATTTAATTTCTTTTTTTATGTTTTTGTCTATAGATTGTTTAAAAAAAAATAAGACTCAATCATCAAAAATTATGTTTTCCTTTGATATTTTCAATAATAAGGTTATTGTAGAATAAACAGGCCCGTAGTGGAAATGCAGTAATTGCTCTGGTCTATAGGGTGCATACAGGGGTGAGAGCTGAACTGGTCAAAAGCAATAGCCTGATTTTCTTTTGTTTTAGTTACAGGTGGGGTGCAGGGATGGTGGGAAACCCTCATAATGAGCACAGCAGGTGTGCAGACCTGCAGACTTAGTGAAGGGATAGTGGGAACCCCACCTATTGGGTATAGCAGGTGTTCAGACACAGGGAGTTTGCTCAGGGATGGTGGGAACCTCTCATAATGGATACAGCAGGTGTTCAGACCCAGAAACTCCACTCATGGATGGTGGGAACCTCTCATAATGGATACAGCAGGTGTTCAGACCCAGAAACTCCACTCATGGATGATGGGAACCTCTCATAATGGATACAGCAGGTGTTCAGACCCAGAAACTCCACTCATGGATGGTGGGAACCATTCCCCCTACTGACACCATCAATGGGGCACTATTCTTCCATTGATACCAACAATGGAACACTATTTCTCCCAATAAAACCAATGATGGGGCACTAATGTTGGGGCATGTTCTACTCCCATTGACCACAGCCTGGCCTTCCAAAAGCCTCAAGGACATTAAATTGGCCCTTTGCTTAGAAAGTCTGGATACTCTGAATTAGATAATCACCACAAAAGAAAATGTAAAATCATTAAGTGTGTCTTTTTTCAGTGTGCTGCCTGTGAATGAGGATCGGTGGAAGCCCGGTGCTGTGCACCTATTATTATAAAAAATAATTGATAAATAAAGTATCACCTTTGAAGCGTGGCAGGGGGATATCAGCCTGACACGAAAGGCTCTGCGGACTCTTTGTTATCCCGGCAGACGCTCTGGTACATGTGCGGCAAGGCGAGGAAAGCGGCGCTCTGCTGAATGCAGACAAGATGCCGTGGGGCTCACACAGAAGAGGAGGCGCGGGGAGAAAAGCGTTCTGCGTGTTTTGATGTTGCAGGATTTCCATGAAGCGCTTACGTATCAGAATTCTGCTTCAGGCCAGCGCATTGACTTCGGAGCCATAAAAGGATTTCCAGGGACGATTTTGTTTTAAGCTAGTTGTGTGAGGCGGGGACCCTTTATGTGGGTGAAATTGCTGTTTTTCATGGAAATGTATTGTCACCCAGGAAACAGATGGATCAAAACTGCAGCTTACTTTAAAGTGGGCCTTTAATCAAATTATGATATACAGTGCCTTGCAAAAGTATTCACCCCCCTTGGCATTTTTCGTGTTTTCTTGCTTCACAACCTGGAATTAACATGGATTGTTTGAGGATTTGCATCATTTAATTTACACAAAATGCCCACAACTTTGAAGATTATTTTTTTTATTCTTTTTTTTATTGTGAAGCAAACAACAAATAGGACAAAATAAACGAAAAAGTCAATGTGCATAACTATTCACCCCCTAATGTCAATATTTTGTAGAGCCACCTTTTGCAGCTATCACAGCTCCAAGTCGCTTTGGATAAGTCTCTATGATCTTGCCACATCTTACCACTGGGATTTTTGCCCATTTCTCCTTTCAAAACTGCTCCAGCTCCTTCAAGTTGGATGGTTTGCGCTTGTGAACAGCAATCTTTAAGTCTGACCACAGATTTTCTATTGGATTGAGGTCTGGGTTTTGACTAGGCCATTCCAACACATTTACATGTTTCCCCTTAAACCACTCAAGTGTTGCTTTAGCAGTGTGTTTGGGGTCATTGTCCTGCTGGAAGGTGAACCTCTGTCCTAGCCTCAAATCACACACAGAGTGGTACAGGTTTTGCTCAAGAATATCCCTGTATTTAGCACCATCCATCTTTCCCTCAACTCTGACCAGTTTCCCAGTCCTGACTGCTGAAAAACATCCCCACAGCATGATGCTGCCACCACCATGTTTCACTGTGGGGATGGTGTTCTTTGGGTGATGTGATGTGTTGCGTTTGCACCAGACATAGCGTTTTCTTTGATGGCCAAAAAGTTCAATTTCAGGCTCATCAGACCAGAGCACCTTCCTCCATACATTTTGGAAATCTCCCACATGACTTTTCGCAAACTCAAAACGTGCCATTTTGTTTTTTGCTGAAAGTAATGGCTTTCTTCTGGCCACTCTGCCATAAAGCCCAACTCTATGGAGCGTACAGCTTATTGTCGTCCTATGTAGATGTGGATTATAGATTTTATTTTAAATAACAAATGTCATACTTACCTGCTCTGTGTAATAGTTTTTGCACAGAGCACCCCTGATCCTCCACTTGTGGGGTCTCCTGCCAACGCTCCTGTCTCCTCCTGCTTTCCCAAGTACTCCCCTAGCAAGCCGCTTCTTAGGAATAAACTCATGCAGGCTCAATCCCGAGCTGTACAGCTTAGCCCTGCCCCCCTGCTCTCTAGTCACTGTATTTAATTAACAGCAGCAGAAGCCAAGCCAGAGAGGAGGGAGAGAGAGAGAACAGCGGCGGAGCACTTGGGCACAGCGCTGGATCGGGCTCAGGCTAACGTAAGTATATGGGGGGGGGGGGGGGGATGTGTGTAAAAGGTTTTTGGCTTTTACAGCCACTTTAATGCAATTTGCATTACGCGTTTGCATTAATGCAATGCAACAAAAGCTTAACCCATTCCCGCCCGGCATATAGCAGAATGACGGCCGGGCGGTGGTTCAGTTATCCTGACTGGGCGTCATATGACGTCCTGTAGGATAACAGCCGCTGCGTGCCCGTGGGGGCGCGCATCACGGCGAACGGTGGTGCGTTGTATCAGTCTGACACACCGATCTCGGTAAAGAGCCTCCGATGGAGGCTCTTTACCACGTGATCAGCCATGTCAAATCACGGCTGATCATGATGTTAACAGGAAGAGCCATTTAACGGCTTTTCCTCACTCGAGTCTGACAGAGGCGAGTAGAGGAGAGACGATCGGCGGCTCTCCTGACAGGGGGGGGTCTGTGCTGATTGTTTATCAGCGCAGCCCCCCTTGGATGCCCACACTGGACCACCAGGGAAGCCGCCAGGACCACCAGGGAAGCACCTAACATGTGGATGGCCAGGTACATCCCCCATGGCCATCCACATGTGTAAATTAATGCCCAACATCTGCCAATCAGTGCCCAATAATGGGCACTGACTGGCACCTCTATGGCACAAATAAAATCAGTGATGTCCAGCAATGCCACCCATAAGTGTCATCAGTGCCACCTATCAGTGCCACCTATTAGTGCCCATCATCAGTGCCCATCAATGCCACCTCATTGGTGCCACCCCATCGGTGCTCATTAGTGCCACCTTTTCAGTGCCTGTCAGTACAGCCATTTCAGTGCCCGTCATTGAAGAAGAAAACTTGCTTATTTACAAATGTTTTTAACAGAAAAAAAGAAAAACTTTTTTTTTTCAAAATTTTCGGTCTATTTTTTTATTTGTTGCGCAAAAAATAAAAATCACAGAGGTGATCAAATAGCACCAAAAGAAAGCTCTATTTGTGGGAACAAAATGATAAAAAATGTGCTTGGATGTAATGTAGCATGACCGCGCAATTGTCATTCAAATTGCGACAGCGCTGAAAGCTGAAAATTGGCCTGGGCAGGACGGTGTATGGTATTGAAGTGGTTAAAGGTTAACTCCACTTTCGTGGGGAAAAAAAATAGCAAATAAAGAAAAAATAATATAGCATATACAATTGCGACACAAGTCATATTGTATTTGAATCTTATTAAAAATGACCTTTCCTTTTCTATCTGCAGCTCTGTAATTTTCTGTAAAATGCAATATGTCAAACTGGAGGTGTTTTGCACACAGAACGTATACAGAACGCCCCCCAGAAACACTGAGGCGCTTTTCAGGCCCTTTCACGCTAAAATAAGCGCCTGAAAAGCTCACGAAAAACTATTTCAATTAAAATCAATGAATGCTTTCACGCTGGGGCAGTGCGCTAGCAGGGCAGTGAAAAAACACCCCTCTCCATTGAAATGAATGGAAAGCTCTTCAAAAGTGCTCAGTGTTTTACTGGCAGTTTAGAAGTGCCTCAGTGTGAAAGGGGCCTTAGATACAAGTCAGATTTCAGGCATCCCCTGCAACAAAAATGCCATTTTTGGTGAGATACTTTCAGTAGGAAATCACAGCTAAAGAAATGCAGGCTCTGAAGCTTTCCTCATTAGAGCCCTGCAAGGTGCACAGCTGATTGATAATTATGAAACCACTCCCATTAGACTCACTTTCCCACATGGATACAGACAAACACACAAGAATTTCTTCAGAATAACAAAAGTTAGGAATCTGCAACAAAGTTGTTAAAATCCCAGCAATGTACATAGATCACCCAGAGGGGAATGTTTTTTTTTTCTCAACAAAAGTGGAGCTATGCTTTAAAGTGGAACTAAACCCCCAGAAATACTCCCCTCCACCTTCTAGCAATGCAATGGTTTCATCCCTCACTGGCCACTGTCATCTTCTTCCATGTGCCAGGTTTTTGGTCTCTTGATTGGCTGGCGGGCCGGTGATGCCATCCCTTGCATGTGCACAGGAGTCAGTCATTCTGGCACAGTTGGAGTGTGAAGGAATGCATAGAAGACAGCGAGCAGGCGGGTAAGTGTTTGTTATTGCTTGTCTCTTCTGCAATGAAGACCTGTCTGCTCGCAAGCCTTTTAAAATTTAGGTTTAAAGCGGAGTTCCAGTCAGAAATTTTTTTTTACATTATTTAACTCCATTCAATACTTAGAACAACCTTTGAAGAAAAAAAAAAAATTTCTACTCACCTCTTCAGGTCTGTTGCTAGGGGGTCCCTCGTAATCTGCCTCTTCCTCTCCAAGGCGCCTGACGTCATTTCCCTCGGCGCCCGTGCTCGCTAGTGCTCCTGGGAGATGTCTGTCATCATTTCCCAGGAGTCGCTGGGCGAGCGCCGAGGGCTGTAATCGCGTTACATTGTCATAACAACAGGGCAGGACCTTCCTCCGTCGTTGACCGTTGTTATGGCAACGTTACAAACAATCGGCACTACGGCCGCCGTTGAATCGCACGTGCGCGAGATCGAGAGGTCCATGCATACTCCAGGAAGAGAACGAGATTGGGCTTCACATGCCCACATTAATAATGGAAACGCCACAATCGGAGGATTCCAATATTACAGTAAGTTTTATATATTTTTGAAGAATCTATTAAGAACATTGTATAGTCTTATTTAAATTACGTTAAAAATAATACTAGGATAAAGAAAAAAAAAAATTATCGCCGGAATGCCGCTTTAATTCCGCTTTAAAGAGGAAGTAAACCCTGATGGGTTTTACTTCCTCTTTATTTCCCTGCAAAGGTAAAGCATAATGGGCTACTATGCATCACAAAGTAGCCCATTATGTGTCACTTACCTGAAACCGAAGCCCGCGATGCCACCGCTGTCCCCACTAGCAGCGAGCGTCCATCTTCACCCCTCTTCCTTCCTTCTGGGGTCGCGAACTCCTGCTCTGTGACTGCCCGGAGTCGCGTGACCGCACTCCCGCGCATGCGTGCAGGAGCCGTCAGTCACGGCATGACCCCCTTTAGAAAAGGCAAGATCTGACCTTTTTAAAGTGCGCATGCGCCTAGACATCGGCGCACGGCTTTATTGTAAATATCTCCTAAACAGTGGAGGTTTAGGAGATATTTCCAGCACCTACAGGTAAACCTTAATATAGGCTTACCTGTAGGTAAAAGTGGTTCTACAGGGTGTACAACCACTTTAAGTGTTGATGGGCCCTAAAACAAAAGCGCACCATGAATGTTAGGATCAATAACATCATTGTGATGTTGTCCATTCAAGTTACATTTGATCCTCAGTTTGATGGCTGATTTAAATTACGTTCAGATGATGTCTATAATACTGATGCAAATAAAAATAAACTATGTTGCGCTAAAATTTCAGATAACAATATATTCAATAAAACATCAGCAGCCTGCAAAGTATATATAGTAAAAGTGCAGCGCTCAGGTAATAGCCCTAAGAAATGATTCAGGAACAGATGGTCATATAATGGTTCAATCCGTGGTAAGCAAAAGATAGGGAGACCCGTCACCAGCACCCAACTATACAGGCGCTTACCCTATTTAATGGACCCTCATTACAAAGGTCACATCAGCACATATTAAGTATATCGGAAGCCCCTCGATCTTCATACATTCCTAGCAGCAGACCGGGTAGTGGATGCAGCAAACTCTCCTTTCCCCACCACAAAGATGGCCACCGTGTCCCAGCATGCAGCAGCGTCTCGTCTCACTGGATATATATAAACAGCTTGATTTGTTTGTGAACAATGTGAGTGTAATTTTATTAATTGTTCATAGCTCCCAACTGTCCCTGATTTGGAGCAATGTCCCTCTTTCCCCCTCATTTGTCCCTCATTTTGGTCTGATCTATATAGTTTTATATAAAATGCACTTTTTATCTTTCAAAAAGTGTTTCCCAGTGCTAAACCTTTCATCCAATTTCTAAATTGGTGCATTTGTATATTTTAAAAGCCAATATAAAGGAGTAGTAGTGCTTAAAAAAAAAGCTCTTGTGGATTTAATTAACCTTTTGTTTTGGTTAATTCTCCTTTAAGAGGGTGTGGCAGGGGGCGTGTCCTACATACGTTTGCTAGTAGGTGTCCCTCATTCCCATCTTAAAATGTTGGGAGGTATGCCTGTTTACCTGATTAAACCTTATCCCGATGTACTGCACAATGAGCCTTTTGTTTGCATGGGATGTTATGTGTATGGTGAATACCGCTGGAGCGTTTTAGGATTGAACCTTGTATAAGGAGAGTTATATCTAAGTTTGCTGCATCCATTACCCAGTCTGATGCTAGGAATGTATGAAGATCGAGGGGCTTCCGATATACTTCATATGTGCTGATGTGACCTTTGTAATGAGGGTCCATTAAATAGGGTAAGCGCCTGTATAGTTGGGTGCTGGTGACGTGTCTCCCTATCTTTTGCTTACCACGGATTGAACCATTATATGACCATCTGTTCCTGAATCATTTCTTGGGACTATTACCTTAGCGCTGCACTTTTACGATATATAATACTGATGCACACCCTCTGATTTATTTTTCTTCTTTGTTTTTTTTTCCTCTTTATAGCTTTTTTTAAATTGACTATTGCAATCATCATCAGATTACCAGATTTGGAAATGTTATGGTTTGGATGTTATGTGTTTGTGCATCATTATAGTCTTTAGAAATGTGCTTCCTTCTATTGTGCTGGATTTAAAGTAAACCCAATCACTAAAATCTCAAATAAAATGTAAAATGTTAAAGCATGACTCTGGGATAGTCAAATATTGTCTAAGAGTCATGTGTAGTCTTCCTTGAATCTCGGTGTGCTTTGTGTATTTCTTCCATATCTATGCAGACTTTTCCTGTAATAAAGACCTCTCACTGCTGCTCTCTCTCCTTGTGCAGGGTGACTGGTCTTGTCTCCGCCCCCTCCTGTAGTTTTCTGCAGGCAGCCTGTAGTGGGTGGAGCCTGATGGGCCCCTCCCACAGCTCTGCCCTCTGCACAGACTATGTACAGCATGGTGGTGATGTCACTGCTACTTTTCAATGTACTACCGTATCTAGGTTTGCAAAACTCTAGGGGTTAGTTACTAAAGGCAAATCCACTTTGCACTGAAAGTGCACTTGGAAGTGCAGTCGCTGTAGATCCGAGGGGGAAAATAAAAAACAGCATTTTAGCTTGCACATGATTGGATGATAAAATCAGCAGAGCTTCCCATCATTTCTGATCTTCCCCTCAGATCTACAGCGACTGCATTTCCAAGTGCACTTGTAGTGCAAAGTGCATTTGCCTTTAGTAAATCAACCCCGTTGTGTGCACACAGAGAGAATTTGGGAATAGATTTAATTTAGCGTCTTCTTGTCTGGAGTTAAAGGGATTGTAAAGTCTGTTTTTTTTGTTTAAAATAACAAAAATGTCATACTTACCTGCTCTGTGCAGTTGGTTTTGCACAGAGCATTCCCAGTCCTCCTCTTTGGCTCTCCTGGCCCTTCCCTCCTGTCAAGTGCCCCCACAGCAAGCTGAGCCGAGTCACAGCTCCCTGTATCCATTCAGACACGGAGCTGCGGTCCGGCCCCGCCCCTCTCTCTCCTGATTGGCTACCGGACTTTGATTAACAGCAGCGGGGGCCAGTGGTGCCACTGCTGTGTCTCAGCCAATCAGTAGGGAGAGTCCCGGATGGCCAATGCAGTCGTGCACATCGCTGGATAGAGATAAGGCTCAGATAAGTACAGTGGCGGCTGGTGCTCAAAATTTTTGGGGGACGCAAACAAACTGAAAAGTTCTGGAAAAAACCCTCATCAAACGCAGCCACTGTGCCCATCAAACGCAGCCACTGTGCCCATCAAACGCAGCCACTGTGCCCATCAAACGCAGCCACTGTGCCCATCAAACGCAGCCACTGTGCCCATCAAACGCAGCCACTGTGCCCATCAAACGCAGCCACTGTGCCATATCAAATGCTCCCACTGTGCCATATCAAATGCTCCCACTGTGCCCCATCAAATGCTGCCACTGTGCCCCATCAAATGCTGCCACTGTGCCCCATCAAATGCTGCCACTGTGCCCCATCAAATGCTGCCACTGTGCCCATCAGATGCAGCCTCACTGTCCCATCGAATGCAGCCTGTGTCCAATCAAACCCCCCCCCCTGTTCTCTGCAGGAGGTCTGGACCGGCACTTACCTTACCTTGCTGTGGTGTCCTCTCCTCCTGCTATGTCTCCTTCAATGGGCACTGGCAGTGGCGGTGGAGGAGTCCGCTTCTCATACTTCCTCCGCTCGGGCGCAGTGGGAATTGGAGAGAGAAAACTATAAGTGACATCTAACTCGGATGTCAATCAAACCACCCGGCCGTAGTAATACATACTATGGGCACCGGGCAGAATCTCGTGACGCGCTTCCCATAGTGCACTGTGTCCGGCGCCCGAACACAGTGTACTTAAGGACCTTTTTTTCTATTTTTTTTTTAAAGGGCCATTTTTTTACTTTATTTTTTTGTGACTGCCTGGAGGGGGGGGCGGCGCCTGTGCGCCCCCTATGGACGGGCCACCACTGGGTATGTATAAGGGGGGCTGCTACTCACCGAGGTTTTTTTTTTATCTTAATGCATAGAATGCATTAAGATAAAATCCTTCTGACTTTACAACCCCTTTAAGCTTTAATGCCATTCTAAAAATTGTTTTCTATCTTTCAGCTTTCATTAAAATAATCTGTCTTGATCCCACCATGGAGGTCCTTGTTTAACCACTCTTGGACCGCCTGCCCACACTGTACTGTGGACGGGCAACCCGTACAGGCACAGCAATGTACCCATACGTCGCTGGCCTCTTTCGTGTACAGGACATGCGTGATCGCCCGCCAACTCCTACTGTTTTTGTACACAGCGGGAGTTTGTCACCAGGCCCCGGCCAATGATTCATGACCGGGACCTGCTGATTAGCTGTGTCACATCACAGCCCAGGGCCCTGTGTTGACAATCAACACAGGGCTCTGTACAGGGGGAACTGTTTCTTATCCCTGCAAAGAGATTGTTAGTAAAAAGCAGCATATAATACACAACACACTTATTAAGCACACATTTAACCCCTTTATTACCCAAAATGTTACCATCTTCCCAGCCAGTGTACAAAAACTGTAGCTGCTGACTTTTAATAAACAGCCACTCACCTGTCCCTCTATCCAGCAGTGCTCTCACCCCAGTCGTGTCCTCCCTCGCCAGCACCAGCATCTTCACTATGGGCAGCCGGCAGTGACAGCTTGCGGCTTCACAGCCGGGTGTCCACTGTGAATGCGCAAGCGGCGCTGCGCTCTGTGACTGGTCCTGACCTGTCATGTGTCCCAGAAGACTTTGGGAGGGAGGGAGGAAAGAGAACTTCCGCTTCTGATGGCCTTAGGCGATTGAAGCAGAAGTGGGAGCGGAAACCTGTCAAGCTCAGGTGCCCACTCCCCCCTTCCTCCCCAAAAGTTCCATTTCACAAACAGGCGCTGGGGAGGAGGCCTTAAAGCGGAACTTCCCCTTTTGGGTGGCGCTCCGCTTTATGTCACTGAGGATGTCAGTGGCAGTTAGTCAGTCAGTTCCAATTCAGTGTCAGTTTGTGTTAGATTGTCTGCCGCACTATTACAGTCCCACTATAAGGTACTAATCAGTGGCATTTGCAGTATATAAAATAAATAAATAAAAATTCCAGTATATATACCATAGTTTGTAGACATTATAACTTTCACACCAAACCAATCAATATACACTTATTGGGGAGGGGGGTTTCACCAAACACATGCCACAGAATACATTTTGGCTAAAATTTATGAAGGAATTTGTTTTTTTGTACTTTTTTTATTCTATATTTTTATAGCAGAAAGTATAATTTTTTTATTTATTTTTCTTATTTCAAGCTTTTTTCATTTATAGAATAAAAAAAAAAAAAAAAGTGGTGATCAAATGCTACAAAAATAAAGCTTTGTGTGAAAAAAATGATATGAATTTTGTTTGAGTACAGTGTTGCATGACTGTGCAATTACTATTTAAAGTAGCACAATGCTGAATAGCAAAACATGGACTGGTCATGAAGGGGGTAAAAGCTACTGAAGTGGTTATGTAGACAGCAAGGGGTGGATTTACTAAAGACAAATAGAATGTGCACTTTGCACGTGCAGTTGCACTATTTTCCCCAGAGCTGATTTCCATCATCAAATCATGTGCAAGAGAAGAAAAAAAATGTTTTTTTTATTTTAATTTACTTGCACTTGACTGGGTATTCCTTACAAAGTGAAGCGTTACCACATTTACTAAATTCTGGGGAAAATGAGTGAGACTACACTTGCAAAGTGCACATTCTGTTTGCCTTCAGTAAATCTCCCCCCTATGTGACTGAATGATGGAGGAGATCAGCAGCACTGAGATGGGGAAGCAGATGAAAAAAAAAGTTTTGAGGGGTAAAAAAAGACAGTACACGGCGCACAGAGCAAACAAGAAGACATCCGATTAAAGTTTCTTTTTTTTTTGTGTGTGATTTTTAATGTCTGTACATTGGCTACTCCTGTAATTTATCCCGGGTTACTTGGAAGTTCGTTGCTCCCCGAGAATTTTGCGGCGCTCAAACAGCAACCCATCCTCATCGCTTCAGCAGATCGCCATGTGCAGAACATCTCAGAGAGTCTTTGTGAGCGGTTCATAAAGAACAGAACTCTCATTCATCTCCGAGAACCTCGAGAAGTGATTGTCTGAAGATGTGACTCTCCGCCGTCCTTTGTGAATTAAATTAGAATAAATGAAAGCTGTCAGTATGGGGCGGTGACAGAGACTCCTTTAAATGTCATCTAAAGCAAGAAATCTTCATTGTCCTACTTCCTGCGGGTCAGAAAGATGATGAACTGTCACCAGAGCCACTCAATGATACTCGCACGAGATGTGTGGCTGACATATCCCGTGGTGCAGTACAGGGAACACTGAGCCAGTCACATCAGTCTCTGCACCAGAAGAGCTTACACTCTAATGTCTCACCACAGTCACATACTGTTATTATACATTTATATAGCTCTGACATATTCCATAGTGCAGTACAGAGAACACTGAGCCAGTCACATCAGTCTGTGCACCGGAAGAGCTTACATTCTAATGTCTCCATCACAGTCACACACTATTATTATTATTATACATTTATATATCTCTGACATATTCCATAGTGCAGTACAGAGAACACTGAGCCAGTCACATCAGTCTGTGCACCAGAAGAGCTTACATTCTAATGTCTCCATCACAGTCACACACTATTATTATTATTATACATTTATATATCTCTGACATATTCCATAGTGCTGTACAGAGAACACTGAGCCAGTCACATCAGTCTGTGCACCACAGGAGCTTACACTTTAATGTCCCACAACAGTCACACACTTATTATTATTACACAATTATATAGCTCTGACATATTCCGCAGCTTTGCACAGAGAACACTGAGCCAGTCACACCAGTCTCTGCACCAGAGAAGCTTACGCTCTAATGCCCCCCCCCCCCACAGTCACACACTATTATTATTATACATTTATATAGCTCTGACATATTCCGTAGTGCTGTATAGAGAACACTGACACATCAGTCTCTGCTTCCATGCTCAGGATTATGGCAATGTAACCCTTCCAGGTATTTATTACATCTTACAGAGATCACAGCACCCCCTGGCAATGCTTTCATCTGCTTTTCTCTCCGAAAGGACAGCACCATCCTTGTTGATGCATCATCCAGGGTCGTCATCTACTTCCTGTATAAGGTGAATATGGAATTGAAGCACCACAACAACCAGCGGTTGATAACACTTTGCCTATTAACTATTAAACATTTTAGTCCAACCCTAGTGAAGGAGGGCAGTGCTGACCCCTGAAGCACATTGAATGTGTGCACGGGTCACATTAGATAGCAACTTCATTTAAATGTGAAATCTAGACTCCATTGACGTGGTGTTGCCTTTCATTTTTACAGTCAGTTTATTCAGTCACAGTCCACGGTGAGCCGGGAAGCCCTTTGGTGTGCAGAAGCTGCCCCTCCATTGGTCAGGAACCAGAGACATAAACAATCTCTATCCTATTGAGTGTCATTAAAAAAGTTTCAGGCAATCCAGTGTAATCTGTCCATTTCCTCAACCGTCTACCTCCTGAACTGAAATGCTGGCTTAGAGATGACACAGTAAAGTAAATCTTGGTGAATGTACATTTCTTGGCTGTGTTCCCAAATATCTGACACAGTTCAGCCCCTGCTGCAGTTCTTTACTTTGTGGCTTGCTACAAAGTTATAACGAGGGCAGTCTGATCCCCCAAAGGTGTCCGTTTATGAAGCAGTGATCTCAAGGATCACCACTGATCACAGTCCATAAACAGTTTATGAAACAGTGATAATGTTTTATGTTTGAACTTGTTCTCCCACCGATTATCTCTACACATGGAGAATCCTCATTGAATGACGCAGTAACGGCCAGTTTATGAAGTGGTGATCTCACCGCTTCACTGGCGATCTGAGTCAGAATTCACACTCCCAGGTTCACCAGCTCAGAGGTGGTCAATCTGGGAGTGAAGAGGAAATCTGGGGGGATCTGAGGGGGAAGGAGGACGTTTTTTAACATCCTTATGCCTCGTTCAGACCCCCCAACACTGTAAGCATGTCCCCCTGTCATATTTATGTGTATACATATATATACATATATACATATAATGTGTATATATATATATATATAATGTGTGTGTATATACATGTATATATAATGTGTGTGTGTGTGTATACATATGTATATAATGTAGGGGGACTCATTATTTTATTAACATTAATCCACGCCGTCTTGTCCGTGTATTGAGCGGTGATAATTTATCACTGCTTAATAAACTGACATCTCTGTATTTCTGGGACTGTAATCTCATAAAGTCTCACGAGATTCCAGTATCAGGGGCCGTTCTCCATTGTTGGAAGCATTTGTAGATCTCTTCACTCCTCCAAAGGTGAAGCGATCTACAAAGCTTCATAAACTGGCACACAGAGGAGAAAGATCTTCACTGTGAATGCCGGAGAACGAAGCAGTGAATAGATTTCACTGCTTCATAAACGGACACCAAAACCTGTTATTTCAGTTATGAGTAGAGCAAAGCCACCTTCAGGGTCAGACCTACGGGTCTCTTAAAGCAAGTATTAAAACCCAAACCAAAAATGTAATATTTTGCAGCTTACCAATCAGTAGATGTGATGGCTGCATTAGTTTAATTTTTTAGGCTTCTTTTCCTCTCTGTTTTCACCTGGTGATCTGGCTAGTAACTCACCTCCTATATTAGACAACCCCCACTCTGGATGAAGGAGCACAGGATCACATTTGCACAGTAGCATAGTCAGTCTGGGGGGGAAGGGGGGACGAGCGTGTTAACTGTATTAGCAGATTTAAATATACTGAAGGATTAAAGCCAAACTCCAGCTCGCACTATATATGCAGTTACAGCAAACAAGTTTTTTTTTCCTTTTGGGATAAAGGTTTTACATGAATAAATAAAAGCTGGTCATTTTAATCACCCCTGCCATTGTTTAATGGTTTGTCTCGTCCTTGTAAACTGATACATTCTGCTGGAGAGCTTGAGCTTTTAAAAAACAACATACATGGTAGCTGGATCACCAGATGAAAATAGAAGAAAGAAATCCTGAAAAAAAAAAAACAATGCAGCCATGATATCTAAGAACTGGTAATCTGCAATATAATACATGTTCGCTTTTGGGTTTAGAACTTCTTTAATCTTGCTACCGTATAAAACGCTGCTTTACGCTTTTGTGAATAATTACTGTTGCAGTTTTATGGGATGTTGATGATTGAGAGATCTGCACTTCGCTGTACTTTTCTTAGAAACTTTTTCTTTCCTGTGTGATTTATTTTTATTTTTTTTCCCGGAGTTTTCGCTTACCGCTAAAGGCACCCGACGGCGCAGCGTGAACATTTCAGGTCCAATTTTAGCAAGAATTCTCAAACTAGGCAAAACAAACTCACATTTAAATTCCTGTTCTGATCATTTCTTCGGCAACGTACGCTGAATCTATTTAATTAGCAGAAGTGTTTTTTTTTTTATTCCTCCTTCTTAAACTCTCTCTAACCTGCCATTTGGAACGAAAGCCTTTTTATTTGATCAAATTTTCATAGACCTTTTAATCCAGTCCGGTCGAGAGACTTTGAAAGGAACCCTATTTTAGCCCGTTCCGCTATTAACCGCCAAATTACTGACAACGCTAACAGCAAAATAATGACATTTGCTCAGCAAATATAATTTTTCAAAGGCACTTGATTAGAGAGAGAGAGGCGCGGAAGTCGGGTCAGTTCTGCCTGTAGGAAGACTTAAGTGCCTCTCGAGAAGAGGGTTGGGAACGATAATTGCCGGTCGCCGCTTAAACGCGGGGACTAGGATGGAGGCAGGAGCGTTAAGTGAAAAAGATAACAGGATTAAACCTCATTGAGAGCTTCTAAAGTGAGAAGACTGTGCCGGGCTCTTCACAGTTGAATCTCAGGCTTATTATTGATTCTTCAAGCACCAAAAAAGAAAAGAAGAAAAAAAAAATCCCCTCGCAGCAAATTAATTCTCAGGGGAGCAGAAATATTGTGAAGGATTGATCACGGCTTCTCTGGAACTCGAGGCTTTCCATAATGAATACCAGCTAAAGCCATTGGTATGAGGAGGGTGAGCAGCAACGTTAAGGGTGTGTGTTGGAATGCCGATTTTTAGAGTAGCTTTGGGGAGTTTTGGTTGCTTTTCTGATTTTCGAGTCACATCATTCTGTCCTAATAGAAGAGTCTCAAATATTTTTGCTGCGGTCCTGGGTTGCATATTCAGGATTTCACGTCTGCCAAAGAAACTAAGTTTGGACAAAACTACACTGTATGGACCATTGTTTTGTGGACACCTGACCATCACATCTATACAAGCTTGGATGATCCTATTCCAAAACCATGGCCAGTAATATGGACTTGTCCTCCTTTTGTGGCCTGGAAAAGCTTTTCGTTTTATTTTGGAGGATATCGGTGGGAATTTCTGCCCATTTGAGAGTTCAGGTACTGATGGTGGATGAGAAGATATGGCTCACCACCAGTTCCAATTCATCCAAAAGGTGTTCAGTAGGGTTGAGATCAGAGCCTTGTTTAGCCCCAGTTCCTGCACACCAAACTGGTCAAACCTTGTCTTTATGGAGCTAGCTTTGTGCACAGGGACCACAGTCATGGTGGGAACAGAAAAGGGCCTTCACCAAACTGTTGCCACAAGTATGGAGGAGCACAATCATCTAAAATGTCTTTGTATGATCTCAAAAAATGGGGGAAACAGGGGATGATGGGATTATTGCGGTGCCACCAAAATTCAAAATTACTAGAATGATATTTTATATAAAATCATTTATTTTATTGAGATCAAAAACATCTAAAATGTTTACATGAAGGAGTACAAAAAATATACAAAGCAAAAGCAAAACAGAAATACAGTGCAAATAAATGACCGTCACCAAAGATGTTGAGGGGTGATCATAGTCTTATGTTTCCAACTAGTTTCGCCAAAACATTGGCTTCATCAGGGGAATGTAGAAGCTGATGAAGCCAATGTTTTGGCGAAACTAGTTGGGAACATAAGACTATGATCACCCCTCAACATCTTTGGTGACGGTCATTTATTTGCACTGTATTTCTGTTTTGCTTTTGCTTTGTATATTTTTTGTACTCCTTCATGTAAACATTTTAGATGTTTTTGATATCAATAAAATAAATGATTTTATATAAAATATCATTCTAGTAATTTTGAATTTTGGTGGCACCGCAATAATCCCATCATCCCCTGTTTCCCCCATTTTTTGAGATCTTCGACTCGGGATGAGGTGCCGTATCTGGTAGGACACACCACCCACCATCCAATTGTCTTTGTATGATGTAGTATTAACAGTAATCTTCACAGAAAACACCTGAACTCAACCACTGATGGCTAAATTACTGACCTTTTCTGGTGATAATGCTGTTCTGCATTCCTTTCATTGCTGCTGGAATTTAGGCAGTGAATTTGTGTTTAAAGCAGATCTTAACATTATTACTAAAACTTCAAAGAAGCTTTAAAAGTTTTCAGTCGTTTAAATTTGGGAGCGATTTTATGTTTACACATAACAGTGTGATAACAATTGCTGTTAAGAACACACATTGCACATGAGTAATTATAATACCAAAATTAGTGTGTGCTGCAAATTGCCTCTAGCAGTGCTCATATTTCTTCTTGATGGAGGCCGCCATTTTGTTGAAGCCCAGAGCAGTCGCTTCCTTATTAAAAACTCTATCCCTCTCCTTGGTCTCAAAACTATATGTCACTTTCCTTAATTAAAATATTTCAGACATGCCCTTTAAGCAACTGCTCTCTGCTCAATATGAATTAATATAGTTTAAAATATTATGAAAAAAACACAGTAGGTAGCTAGAGCTGACAACCATTGGAAGCCATTGTCATGTCACAATAATATTTCAAAAAATGGCTGGAACCCAGTGCAGCTGCTAGCTCCTGGAGGGAAGTAGGCAACAAAATAGACAGAAATGCAGCGCTCGATGGGACCAGCAATAAAAGAACGTTATGAATAGTGTAAACAATCAAGTTCATTTTTTGGATGCACATTAAAAAACAAAAAACAACTGTCAATAAAAAGATGAAATCAAACTGATTAAAAACAAATCACTGTCACTGATTGAAGTACTCCGAATAATAATGTAAACGATGCCACCGTAACTCCAGATAACAAAGGGTTAATGTCAGCAAGTGTGCTTTATGTATCAATCCTCAGTAGCGGACTCTGTTAATTCAGTGTGCACAAAAATGGAATGGGAGAGACACCGCTCTCTGGAGTGCAACAGGTGGCTAGACGTGGAATACCAGACTCACTGTGACCAGGAGGTGTCTTGTAGATTGCGTCAAAAGATTCCCACAGTCTGGATGATGCGCGGTGAATCCGAGAGCCAGAGGACACGATCAGAGCCGGAAGTGAGGAGAAACCAAATGCTGGGCGGATCGCAAGCTCTGTTGTGTTGCCGTGGCGACCCTGAATTAGTGACGCGATCTACAAGACACCTCCTGGTCACAGTGAGTCTGGTATTCCACGTCTAGCCACCTGTTGCGCTCCAGAGAGCGGTGTCTCTCCCATTCCATTTTTGTGCACACTGAATTAACAGAGTCCGCTACTGAGGATTGATATATAAACCACACTTGCTGACATTAACCCTTTGTTATCTGGAGTTATGGCGGGATCGTTTATATTATTCGGAGTGCTTCAATCCTGACAGTGATTTGTTTTTAATCAGTTTGATTTCATCTTTTTATTGACAGTTGTTGTTTTGTAATTTTAATGTGCATCCAATAAATGAACTTGATTGTTTACACTATTCATAACAATCTTTTATTGCTGGTCCCATCGAGTGATGCATTTTTGTCTATTTAGTTTAAAATATTGCCTGTTTTACTCCCCATAGGTTGCATAGACTAAACCATGTTCTGTTCCCAGCTTGTTGGAGATGTACTTACCCAGATGGTGGCTTTTTTTATGTTTTCTGGACATGTCCGGTTTCTTGGTTTTGGGCTGGAGTGGTAGAAGTAATTAATGGGGGAGGTCATACCCACCTCGCCCTGGACTCGGAAATGTGTCTTCTGGGCCTATTAGAGCCTCTGGCTCTAATCGGTGCTTCAAAAAAACACCCACCCTGCATTGGAATCCATTCATCTGGTGTCCTGAAAGGGGCTGGATGCATGGATAGGGGGAGGTGGCGATGGATAGGGGGGGCGGCACCCGTGCGCCCTTAATGGACCCTTGGTTGACCCTTCATCAAAGTAGATGTAAACCCAATGGATGGCCTTTAGTTTGCTCTGTATGCTGTGTATCATAATTTCATAATATCCTTTTTTCAATTTTCTATATCCATTTTGTCTGCTTAGTACTGCTGACTTCTACACATGTGACAGAGTGACAATGCAGGAGTACAAACATAAAAACTCTCACCATGCCACATCCAAAACCCAGAACACAATGTTAAAAAAATGGCGCACTTGACAGGCACAACAGAAGGCAGACAAAATATAAATCAAAGAATTGTATTAGCAACGCTAAAATATCGTTCTGATCTAGAAGTATAGACCCGCTAGGGCCCCATTCAACCTGAGCCTAGCGTTTTCAGGCAGTAAGTCACGTGATTTTTGCAGCGATTTTGTACAGGTCAAAAGGTCACCAATGTAAAAAGCAGAAAAATGCCCAAATCTGCCTTAAAAAAAAGTTCCAGAACTTGTTTGAGCTTCATGCATTTTGGAGCTTCTGTCTTCAGGCGTTATGGAGTGGAGATGTGAACCATCTCCATAGAGAATAATTGATTTTTTTCCCCTCCAGCGTTTTGTAGCTTCAGGCTTTAAGCTACAAAACACTCAGGTGTGAATGGGGCCTAACGGGGAAGCTAAATTGCAATACAACACAACTCAGGAAAGTACTCGGGCTATCCACACATTTACATTACAGTATAGGGGTTGATTTACTAAAACTGGAGAGTGCAAATCTGCTGCAGCCGTGCATAGAAACCAGCTTTAATATTTTTTTTTGACAAAACTTAAGGCCCCTTTTACACCAGCGTCCGCCTTTCAATTTTCACGCGGACCTGATTGGACCACTTATTGTTCTCTATGGAGTGGCGAATGTGTCCACTGACATCCCCGGGCATCCAATCCGATAAAATCCGGTAAAAACAGACGAATGGCGATACGTTTGCCATCCCTCTGGCGGATCAGATGACAATCGGTTGGAAATGGACATGTAGTTAGTTTTCATCCGACCACTCCATAGAGGAAAGCAGGCTGTGTCCGTGTCCGCTCTGCATAGCGGAGCAGACACGGACCTGTCATCCGCCTGATCAGTGGGAATCAGTGGAGAGAACCCCCTTCTTAGCAGGCGGATTCCACTTGGACAGATCCGCTCCTTCTGAAATGGGCCTAACTGAACAATCTGACGTTAGGAGCTGATTGGCTACCATGCACAGCTGCACCAGATTTTGTACTCTTCAGTTTAGTAAATTAACTCCATAATGTTGACAGTATACACAAAATATTACTTGAAAGAGGTGCCCAAATGTCACTCCAAATTTCAGGCTGTCAACGCATTTCACTATAGAAATAGCTTCTTCAG
Organism: Aquarana catesbeiana; assembly: GCF_042186555.1. NCBI lineage: Eukaryota > Metazoa > Chordata > Amphibia > Anura > Ranidae > Aquarana > Aquarana catesbeiana. The sequence goes on along the minus strand of NC_133331.1, from coordinate 50,992,834 downwards.
GACAATTGGGTTGTATATTGCACTAAATACAATAAACAATATATGTTAGATAATATTCATAATATAAACATTTTTTAAAATAAAATGTCAGCTAAATGCAGCAGTACAATAATGAGACAGGGACAGAGCGTTGTCACCCTATAACGTGATTTGCACCATGTTACATGTCACATCCCAAATTTGTAACATGGTCCAAAAGGTAGAGTCTTTAAAGAGTTGTCCATGAACAGGTACTACTTTTCTGGTGACAACGTTAAAATTGAGTATTTTCCTTGACAGAGAAAGGCAGACACCTGTCTGTGTGAAGACTGTAGTAGTCGTCATCTCATTCCATACCGCTTTAACGCGCTTTCTTTTCCGACCACGGAACGCCTGGATTTTATTTTGCGGTCACAATTCATTTTGCAGTGCACAGCTCCAATCTCCTCTATTTATCAGCAGCGTCAGTGAAATAAAGCTGCAGGAAAATAATTCAACTATCTCCGTGCCATGATTAATGGGCGCCATTGCCTGTAAACGCTCGCCGGGAATTTAATACATGAGCGCCGTTAACAGTAGGATCATCTGTTGTAGATTAGACATCCCGTGTTATAGTAATGAATAGTCCTGATTTTATGACAATTATGTATCGCTTGTGTCAGTTGGATCATAATCGACTTCGCCTTTCCATATAATTATCATTATAGTACAGAGCAGTGGGGGCCGTAACCCATGGTAACCCAGGATACGTTTCTTATTGGACAGCCCGTCTGTGTACTGTATCATCAAATAAGGGTGTTTATCTCTTTAATGTGAAGCTCCAGCTAAAGTACAAATACTAAACTGACAAAAGTTTGTAATTTTGTAAATCCCGTGCTTCAGGTGCTTCAGTTATGCAGTTTCCTGTCTTTTCCGCTGTTTCCAGCCTGCTTATTGGACTATGGATAAGTATGATCACTCTGCTCTCTCCTACTATGAGCACTACCACAGGACCCTGAATCCCCAACACACACATTCAGTAGCTGTCAATGGATCCAGATTGCATTACACTGCAAACCATATACTACACATTGCAGTGAAGCTGAATTTAAATCTGCTTATATTTTGCCTTCCCTGTTCCCTACTCCCTATCAACATGCTAATAATGGTTTTGGATAAATCTTTTCCATTTCCATTACATTATTTAATTTAGACCCAGTGATGTGCTCACTGGGTCTCTGTGCTTTTCTGTGAAAATTCAGGCAGATCATGGCTGGTGGGGAGGGGCTGTACATAGCCTTCTGAAAAAATCATAGCAACCTGCCCCAGCAAGTAGTAGGCTGTTCCTTGGGAAGAGTTATGTAAATATAAAAATGCCTTAAAGTGTTACTAAACCCAGAATAGTAAAATCAGCCTGTATATGCAGAAAAGCATGCTTGTTATACTCACAGTGGAACCTAAGGGGTTAATCCTCTGTGTAAAAAGTCTGTTTGAGCCTGTCTTCTCTGATTCTCCCCTTATTTTACTGTCCCCAATCCATCTCCTGATAGTACAGAGCCTTTGGAGTCACTCTGCACATGCTCAGTTCGATGTGTTTTGCTAGAGAGTTTTTTTTTTTTTCTTGGGAAGGTGCATGTGATCAGCACAGGGCCAATCAGCACTGTCCAGACAGAGGGTCAGGGGTCCTGCAGCCTCATAGGACAGTCAAAGTAGAACAAAAACTCCTCCTATAAGCTTATAGACACTTATAGAAGTCAAAAGACTGCTATATACTGGTGGTGAGAAAAAGTATTTAGCAATTTATACTTACTAAAATAATTGCATTCCCATGTTCTGTGTACTGTGGGAGATCAGATATAGTGAATGCAGGGGCCTGGGTGTAGTAACACTTTAATGGGTGGTTGTCAGTCTTTGGGGAATGCCATGCCTTATTTATTTATTTATTTCAGGTACTTATATAGCGCCATCAATTTACGCAGTGCTTTACATATACATTGTACATTCACATCAGTCCCTACCCTCAAGGAGCTTACATTCTAAGGTCCCGAACTCACATTCATACATACTAGGGACAATTTAGACAGGATCTAATTAACCTACCAGCATGTCTTTGGAGTGTGGGAGGAAACCGGAGCACCCGGAGGAAACCCACGCAGACACAGGGAGAACATGCAAACTCCAGGCAGGTAGTGTCGTGGTTGGGATTTGAACCAGCAACCCTTCTTACTGCTAGGCGAAAGTGCTATACACTACACCACTGTACTGCCTAGTGTCACAGAGATTGATTTACTGGAGAATGCAGAATCTGGTGCAGCTCTGCATAGAAACCAATCGGCTTCCAGTTTTTTTTTTTTTTTGGTCAAAACTTAATTGAACAAGCTGACGTTAGAAGCTGATTGGCTACCATGCACAGTTGCACCAGATTTTTGCACTCTCCAGTTTTAGTAAATTGACCTGATGATGTCATCACATGCCTGATGAAGGGGACCTGCAAGGCCCCGAAATTTTGCTTTTGTAATAATATAATGTGATCGCTGAATAAAGTTTTGGACCTGTTCTGGAGATCTTTGGTGTGGTAGTGACATACTTCTCGCTTTGAATGTCTTCGGTCTCCAGCCAGTGGTTGCCGCAGCCCCCGCTTACATTTTCAGCCATGTTCAGGAATGTGTGCATTGGGAATATTCTGACTGGAGTCTGGAGGAGTGGATGTTCCTAGGCAGGCTGCTTTTCCATGCAGACCAATCAAGGTAAAACCCACATGCAATGCTGAGCCTTTATGATGGGAAAAAATAAAATCCATGATGAATGGAAAGGGGCCAGCTAGGGTCAGCTGAGAAGGAAAGGGCTAGATCAGGGGTCTCAAACTGGCAGCCCTCCAGCTGTTTTGAAACTACAAGTCCCATGAGGCATTGCAAGGCTGACAGTTACAAGCATGACTCCTTCAGGCATGATGGGGCTTGTAGTTCCGCAACAGCTGGAGGGCCGCCAGTTTTTGAGACCCCCTGGTAGATGATGCTCCAGCCAGGAAGTGAGGAGGGCTCTGTCTGACTCGCTGTAGCTTCTAATGCACATTGTGAGAAGTTGACAGTGTGCAGTAAAATTTCAGTTCAGTTTCAGTACAGGAGAGGAGCCTGTACAACTGTGCAAGACTGGAGTTCAGATTTAATAAAATGAATTGGCAGCCTTGCCATGGTCAGATCATAAAACATGCTTTAAAAGAATGGCCAGGCAGACGCCGGACTCTGCAGCTTTAAAAAAAACAAAAAAGACATTGCTGGTCTCTAACGCTCTGTAATAGCTCTGCACAACAACTGCTTGTGCTCGGCAAACAGCGCTCGGTAATGGCACAAATGACCCGAGTGCGGCTATTATCGGATGGCTTCGAAATGTAAAATTGCTGCGGAATGTGATTACTCTGCTATTAGCACATTGAACTGCTCGGCTCTCATCTGCATTATGGATATCCTGCAAATTGCTCCGTCACCTGCTCCGCCTCCTCCAGGTTATTCCGGGCTCAGAGAACCCGCACCGTAAATCAAAGAGGCCCCCTGCCAGCGTCACTCAGAAGTGAGAAGGAAATTGTACCTGAAAATAGCCATAATATTTGTGCTGTATGCAGTAATTCCACAGCAGTCTCCAGCAGCAATATTTTTATTACCCTCCTGATCCCACTTCTCTACCCTTCTACACACAGTACAAGCCCTGACGAAGGGGGCGGGCTCAGACTCCCGAAATGTGTTGGCTACTGCTACAGGTCTTGTGTGTATGGTTTAATGGAAATAACCAATGTTTGAACCAGTAACGACCCGTCAGTTAGGGGTGCCCGGCCACCGCCCCCTCTATCCACACCACCCCCTATATGAATAGATAGAACTCATGCTATGAATGAATCTATCCATGACCGCCGCGGCCTCCCCCTATTCATGGGTCCAGTCCCTTTCAGGGCGCCGGGCGCGTGAATTACAGAGGCGGGGTTTTTTTTTAAGCACCTCATTAGAGCCATGGGCTCTAATAGGCTTCAAAATAGGGTGGGCTCCTGGTGCAGAGCATTGCACCATGAGCCCACCCAGGTGTTACAACAGCGAATGAATATTCACTGTTGAAACACTGATCCTCAATACGGCCAATCAGAAGCAGGTCTGAGACCTGTTTTCCGATTGGCCAAAAAGAGAAGAGTCCCAATTGGCTGCCAAGAAGGAGGAAGGAAACGGAAGCAGCCGCGATGCCCTGGAGAGCAGGGGAAGGGAAAGTCACCGCTGAGCAAGGGAAGCCGGCAGTGAAGCCCGGGAGAAGCGCTGCCCATCATAGGGGGGTAAGTGCACCAGACCCACCCGACCGGTGGGGGGGGGGGCGCTACTGTTTGCCGCCCCCTCCTCAATAAAAATTACCACCGGCCGCCACAGGATGCACCGCGTCCTCACTGCCTGTCAAATGCTCTCTGAAAAGAGAACTGAATGCAGATCACACTTCAGAGACCTATGCAAGTGTTAGCGAGCTCTCAACCCTTCAAAGTCTGCAGCACTGTGCTGCACCCGTGTGCATGACATGTGGTTGCAGAACTTTCCCATTGACCTGAATGGGTTGCGTTTGGCAGCGGTTACTGCCTGCCAAATGTGACCTGTGGTATACTTTTTGCTCCGCTGCACCGTGACGATGTGTAATAACGTTGCTGGTGGTAACATGCGGCTGGGCAGTCAAAAAGCAGTAAACCATGGTTAAACTACAAATTTTTACTGCTCCCCATCTGACTGTATTAACAAGGCCCTATAGAGGTATTCTATACACTGTACTTGCACCCCATTCTGTCCATAGATAGTACAGCATGGACCTGTACAAGCCAATGGCCTGCAGATGATCTGTCCTTTGATTTTGAATGTTGGTATTTTGTAGTGGGGGGTGATGCTGTGGTTTGTTCAGGAAAAGGTCAGAATAAAATAAACATGGACAGTTCCCTCTCACCCGGCTGATCAGATAGAACATGGAGCCAGCAGATGGGATAGCAGGAGTATTGGTATGGCTCAGACTCTTGCTCCCTGTCATTATAGACATTATCTCTCAATCCCAGTCACAATTGTCATCCACTATCAGGATACACCGGGATAATGCAGGTAGAAATCCACAGGAAGGACGCAGCCACAGTGATGCCGCGTCTGCTGCGCTACCTCTCCTACACAGACCAGGCCATGTGCTTAATTGCCTTTCATTTGCAGGAAAGTGCGATTAGGTGCGCTGTGATCTATTATTACACCATTCACTGTTGCAGCTCTCATCCAATTAAATGGCTAGAGAGGGAAATGAACCACCACTCAGGGCTGGAAGAGAAAATCTTTGCTGGAGGGGAAAATAGTGCAAAATAGTTCCGGCATCTATTTATTCTGGTACAAAGCATTTTAAAATTATTAAAACATTTTTACATTTTGTGCCTTTTTTTTTTTATTGAACCACCTTTTGCTTTAATTCCAGCCTTAGTCTGTTGGGATATGTCTCTACTAACTTTGCACATCTAGACTTTGTAATATTTGCCCTCTCTTCTTTGCAGAACTGCTCAAGTTCAGTTAAATTTGATGATTACTGTTTGTGGACTGCAGTCTTCAAGTCATTCCACAGATTTTCAATGGGGTTTAGGTCTGGTTTCTGACTAGGCCATGCAAGGACATTCACCTTTATCTCCTTCAACCACTATGTGGTCATTTTTGCTGTGTGCTTTGGATCATTGTCATGTTGGAAGATAAACCTTCTTCCCATTGACAACTTTCTGGCGGAGGGTACCAGATCTTTCTCAAGAATTTGATGGTATTTTGCCCCATCCATTTTTCCTTCTATCCTGACAAGTACTCCAGTCTCTGCTGCAGAGAAACACCCCCATAACACAATATTACCCCCTCCATGCTTTACTGTAGGAATGGTGCTATTTGGATGGATTTCCGCCAGACATATTGTTTGGTGTTGAGGCCAGATAATAACATTTTAGTCTCATCTGACCATATCACCTTTTTCCATGTGGACTCGGAATCTTCCAGGGATGTTTTGGCAAAGCTCAGTCGTGACTGTATGTGGCCTTTCTTGAAGGGTGGTTTTTTTCTTGCAACCCTCCCATAAAAGCCACATTTGTGGAGCATTTGTAATATTGTTGTCACATGCACACAATCACCACTCTTTGTCATAAATTCCTGCAACTGCTTCAGAGTTGCTGTAGGCCTCTTGGTGGCCTCTCTGACCAGTTTCCTCCTGGATCTTTCATCCAGTTTGGAGCGAAGTCCTGATCCAGGGAGGGTCTGTTCTACCAAATACCTTCCACTTCTTAAAGTGGTTGTATACCCATTTTTTACATTTTTACCTACAGGTAAGCCTATAATAGGGTTTACCTGTAGGTAAAATGATTATCTCCTAAACCTGTACGTTTTAGGAGATCTTCACTTTGCATGCAGCCGCTGACGTCAGCAGATTTTGCCGGGAAGAAGTCTCCTGCACGCATGCGCGGGAATGACGTCATCGCGGCTCCAGACACTCACAGCACCGGAGCCGTGAACCCGGAAGACACACAGAGGGCAAAATGTCAGCTCCCTCGGCGTGGACAGGCCTGCGATACGGGGACCTCGTTCTAAGGTAAGTATTTCATGATCAGCTAGTATGTGGTGCATACTAGCTGATTATGCTTTTGCCTTACAGGGTTTTTTTTTTTTTACTTTACTTTTTTTCTGTGGGCATAAAACCAATTTAATAATAGACTTCACTGAGCTTTTAGGCATTGATAAAGTTTTTGATTTTATTTGTATTTATCTCCTGACTTGTGCCTGTCCACAATTTTATCCTGGAGATCTTTTGACACTGACTTGCCATCCGTAGTTGATTGTTTGCTTCAGTTGCACTTCCAGGGACATGCTCCAGGAAAGCTCTTTTCATGCTGAGCTAATCAACATGACTACAGCTGATCACAGTTGAAAGTCAAATGGCTTTGTGTGCCGTTGAGAAGGTTATATGCTACACCTGATTGAGTCTACTAAAAGTTATTTTTAGGAGGGGAGGGTTATCCTTTTTCCAACTCAGTGATTTTGTTTTTGAAATTTTTATATTTTTTTCTAACTGACATGTTGGTGTTATATCTTTCACTTGGATGTTATAAGTTGCACTAGTAAATACAGCTGGATAAAACAAAAACTGTGGCTGTCTTCATTTCAGGCTGCAAAGCAACATGTTATTATTTTAAATGGGGGGGGGGGGATTCTTTCCTGTACCCACTTTATATGTCTTTTTTCTGTCTATCTTGTTAGGATATAACAGACCTGTCCGCCCGCAACCCCCCCCCCCCCCCCCCCCCGACATGTTGCGTACAGAATAAAGCTGTATTTTTTCCTGCGTGTCTGTTCTCTCTCTGGTTTCTGTTGTTCTCAGGGAGGACTAGGTAGGAAGATAATGTGCATCATTTTAAGGCCAGTTAACTTCTCCAGTGAGGGAAGAACAGTGAAGCACAATCACTATACAGCATTCCTAGGAATGTAGGAAGCAGAGATTGCCTTGATAATGAGTAAAGATGTCTGCCCCATAAACATATACGGTATAATCACACATTATAGAATGAGGAACAATGTTTATGAACAGATACTCATAGGATCACTTCCACTAAGCTGATCTCCTCCATATATAAATCAGATAATGGTAATCTAATGACAGACCCTGTGATTGGTTGGTGTTATGTTACTGGTGAATGACGTTCTCGATATGGGCCTGGCTGTGCACTGATGTTCCCTGCACTCCACTCTCTTGGATCTCCAAACAATGCTTCACCCGCTTGTTTAACCCATTAAGGGGAGGCGCCTTTAATGAGAGTACAATTAGTGATGGCTAATTTCCCTCTTGTCGTGAATTAGACACTTTACACATACATTATCCATTATTAGAGATACGTAATTAGAAGACGTTTAATTAGCAGCTAGTTCTGCCTATAATTAAATTATAGAAACCAAGCTATTAAAATGGAGCAGTCCTGGAGCTGCTGCGGAAGAGGCCATACATTGGGGGCACTGCTTTGTTATAGGCCCAACGTGGAGTGTAAGCTCCTATGGTGCAAAAACCGATGTCATCAGGTCAGTGTTCTCTGTACCACACTATGGAATATGTCACAGCTATATAAACGTATAAAAATAATAGTGCGTGACTGTGGTGGGGACATTTGAGTGCAAGCTCCTCTGGTGCAGAGACTGATGTGACTGGCTCAGTAATCTCTGTATGGCACTGTGGAATATGTCAGAGCTACATAAAAGCTACATACATGTATAATAATAATAGTGTGTGACTAGGGGGGGGGGCATTAGAGTGTAAGCTCCTCTGGTGCAGAGACTGATGTGACTGGCTCAGTGATCCCTGTACAGCACTATGGAATATGTTAGAGCTATATAAATGTATTATAATAATAATAGTGTGTGAAAGGAGGGGGCGGGGGGGGGGAGCATTAGAGTGTCAGCTCTTCTAATGCAGAGACTCTAGTGCAGCTCAGTGATCCCTGTACAGCACTGCAGTATACATCAGAGATATATACTGTAAATGTACTGCAATGAAAAAAAAGTGTGCGACTGCGGTGGGACATTAGACTGTAAGCTTCTTTGGTGCAGAGAGTGAAGTGACTGGTTAAAATCAGGGTGAATTTGATCTAAATCAAGTTGATTTAAATCACTAGTAAAAAGGCTTAATTTAAATCAACGCAATTGAAATCATAATTTTTAAAGAGCAACTGTCATCTCTGTCATCTCCTCCTCTGACCCCCTGTTGTCTCACTGACAGTCCCATTCACTTTAATGGGACGGTTGGTGATGTGGCAGTGACACAACAAGGTGAGGGATGTGGCGGCAGCAGGTGATTGGATGCGGCTAACAGGCGCTGCCATGATGGATCTGAAATGACTTGTAAGGACTCATTCTTGCTGGTAGTTAGAATCTTTAATATTTGCAAACAAAATGTAGGTTTCCTATTTAGAATAATAAGCTGTCAGTTTAGTAAAACATTGATAGCAGAACCGATTCAATCATACAGTTTGTAGTGTACATCGATTTGCAAAACAATGGGATAAAGGAATATTCCTGAACTTTGTTTTATCTCATGGTTACTGTGAAATTGTGTGAATGCATCAATGCAGTGCATGTTATCTCAGCTTGCAGAGCTTGGATTCATTGAATGAGTTTACCAAAAATGTAAATATTGCAGAATATACAGCCTCATGCTACATAACTAAGCTCTGTCTCATGCTAAATAAACTAAATTAGTAATTAATCTTAAATAGAAAACTATCTTTAGATAGATTTTTACTCCAAAAGCATTTTATTAAATTAAATTTGATAAAAATCAAAAAAATCAGATTTAAATAATAAAAATCAGATTTAAATAAACAAAAAAAACTTTTTAATTTATTTATTTTTTAAATCATCTATTTTTATCCACCCTGGTTTAAATGCTTTAGTTATACTGTATTCAGTTGTTCATTTTTAAATTAGAAATCTTTTGTTGTAATCTTAACCTGTTGCTGCCCACTGAAAACATATGCGGCGGCAAAAGGGTGGACTTTACCGCCTACACGCCTCACATGGGTGGTCGATGTTTATGTGCTGACAATGTGCTACCAGCATAGAGACTGAGCTGTAAAGGACCGCTCTCAGTCCCAACCCCTGACCGTCTCCATATCATGTAACCATTGTGACAGCCAATCACAGAGGTCACTTGATCAATGACCCTTTCTTTCCCCCTGAATTTTTAGAAGCTTTTAAAGGGACTCCGGGGTGGGCAGGAAGGGGGTTAAAGGAAACATTATGGTTTGTTTTCTTCTGGTTATATTGAAAATGCTCTCTGTGTTTTGTTTTGTTACTTTGTTCCAGGTGTTAGATTTATTTGTTTAACTTTTTATATTTATTAATATTTTATATTAATATTATTACAAGTTATATATTTATAGTTTCTTTTCTAATATCCTTTTTATCTTTCCCTACAGCAACTCATGCGAGAGCGTCAGCAGATGGCGAGTCGTCCTTTTGCCTCGGTGGATGTGACGCTAGAAGTCGGAGCGGAGCAGGTGGAATGTTTACGAGCACCGGTGGAGGTAGGAACTGCCAGATCCATCTGGCTTTATTGATGATATGGCAACTTTATATGATTTTAGTAATCATTGAACGTGTTGTTGGTTAATAGCTGCAATTTTACAAGGCCAGGGGTGAAAAGAGCACGGCCTATCTGACTGGGCCCATAACTGAGGCATGGGGCATGGAGCGCCTCGGTGATGTCACTAGACACAGTAAAGTGTACCCCGCTGTTTTCTTGCAGCCGCCGCTCTTTAAACATGATCACACCTCAATTATTCGGCTCACCTTGTTTTGGAACGCACTTCTATTAGTAGTTTTCAGTGCGTGAAGCTGCACTCCAGTGCTTCCTCCTCATTTGGGAGTTTGAAGGAGTATCAGCGCCGAGCGATGTTTTCATTTGCGGCTAATGGCCATGCTATCGACTCTCGAGCTGTCTTAATGGAAGGGAGAAAGTGGAAATTGCTGTGCGTAGTGTTACAAGAATGCAATCGCCCGTGAAATGGGCCCTTTACTGTCATCCACAAAGAGGCAGAAACATGCAAAGATCACAAATGGCCCGCTGTGATATACAGGGTGCCACGTTCCCCACCGCAACGTCACTCGCAGAAAGGAGGCAAAGGGTGACAAGGTGGTCGGTGGTGTTCTGTCCTTTTCATGGTTCACAAAACCGAGTTTTACAGTCAATATCTTCATGTGTACCTCCCTGGAGTCAGTGCCAATGTGTACCTTCCCCTGTGTGTGCCTCCCTGGAATCACCACCCGGGTGTGCCTCCCAGGGCTACTGATAAGGCAGTACAACTGGTCCTGTTGTACTAGGCCTAGGCCTCATCAGCTAAACCAGGGGGCCCAGGCAGCTTTATTGTTCATTTCTGCCTAAATTAATAAATTGATTTTTCTAGACCACACCCCCCCCACTCCTACTTGCTTACCAGGACTTAAATTACATTTCTCTGGGCCCCATCATGTCAACAGGGGGGCACAGGAGTTGGGAGCAGAGGAGGGACTTTTTTTTTTTTTCATTTTTGGGTTGTAGGCAGATAAAGTCAGTGCCGCTTTTCCGCTGTACCTCTCGGGGGCGGAGGCGGGGTTGGCGGGTCCATCAAGAGGACTGTACAGGGCCCCATGATTTCTAACAGCAGCCCTGGTGTCTCCCCAGGGTAACTGCCCATGGTGTCCCTTCCTGGGGGTGACCGCCCATGTGTAACTCCCTGAGGTGACAGCCCATGTTTACCTTCCTGGGGCGAGCTCCCGTGTGTACCTTTCTGGGGGTGACCGCCCATGTGTACCTTCCTGAGGTGACAGCCCATGTGTACCTTCCTGAGGTGACAGCCCATGTGTACCTTCCTGAGGTGACAGCCCATGTGTACCTTCCTAGGGGTGACAGTCCATGTGTACCTTCCTGAGGTGACAGCCCATGTGTACCTTCCTGAGGTGACAGCCCATGTGTACCTTCCTGAGGTGACAGCCCATGTGTACCTTCCTGAGGTGACAGCCCATGTGTACCTTCCTGAGGTGACAGCCCATGTGTACCTTCCTGAGGTGACAGTCCATGTGTACCTTCCTGAGGTGACAGCCCATGTGTACCTTCCTGAGGTGACAGCCCATGTGTACCTTCCTAGGGGTGACAGCCCATGTGTACCTTCCTAGGGGTGACAGCCCATGTGTACCTTCCTGGGATGACAGCCCAAGTGTACCTTCCTGGGGCGACCGCCTGTGTGTACCTTACCAGTGTGACCGCCCGTGTGTACCTTCCTGGGGTGACGGCTCGTGTGTTTACCTTTCTGGGTTGATCACTCATGTATACCTTCCAGGGGTGACTGCCCATGTATACCTTCCCGGAACAACCGCCTGTGTGTACCTTCCCAGGGTGACTGTTTGTGTGTACTCTTTAGGCGTCACTACCCATGGGTATCTTCCCCTGGGATCGCCACCATTATGTGCCTTTCCGGGGTCACTCTTGTGTGCCTCACAGAGGTCACTGCTCATGTGTGCCTCCCCAGGGTCACTGCCTGCATGTACTGTACCTGCTAAAGTCTTTTATTAATAATTTTGATAGATATTAAAATATATTTTTATGGCATAAAAATTCAGTAGGCTTTTTTAAAATACATCCATGTGCACCTAAAATGAAGACGTTCAGAGCCACTCTGTGTAATACCATTGCACAGAGCAGGTAAGTATAACATGTTTTTTATTGTAGGAAAAAAATTTAACCTTTCCAACTGTCCCAAGAGCTATATATAAAAAGGACTTACATTTGCCCCTTTACCATGACCTAACCTAACCCACCCTCACCCTCCACAGTTGCATACTACCTTGGTCAGTTTGTTTATATGCAACACCGCAAGACTCAATGAGCTTTAGTGCCTTTTAGACTGTTACAAGGTTGGAGATGAAGGGAGAGTTGGGGATTCATCCGTATTTTCCTTTCAGTTGTCGTCCTTTACTGTCATCCACAAAGAGGCAGAGACATGCAAAGATCACAAATGAGCTATACATGGAAATACCCAAACAAGAACCTTCATGGAAGAAAGAAAATCACTTTTCTGTTTCAATGTATGTATTGGTTTTACAAATCAGTTTAGGAAATCAAAAGCAAGCATGTAATTTGTCCACACAGGGGCTAAAGAGTGATCAATTATTACAGAATAATTATCAAGGGTTACAATCATGACAACCAATGCTAAACACCTCTAAACCATGGGATGATACCAATAAGTAACGAATGCAAATTAAAAAAAAAAAAAGAAAGGCCATATTCCAACGGCCTACAGTCACCCCAGGGGTGGCACATCTCCTGCACCTAACCCCAGAGGATGGCAACTGTATAATATAAATAAGAATAAAGAGGAGCTAGAAAAGAGGGTAGAGGGAAATAAGAAAGGACCAAAGTCTAGAAAAAAGGAGAGAGAAGGGAAGGGGACAACTCAGACTCGGAAGCAATCAGATAAAGCTTGAACCAGCCTTTTTGGAGTGAACACACTCATAGGAGATCCATGGTTCCCAGACCGTGGGAAATTTAGAGTGAAAATCACTTTTAAATTGTTACAGCTTCTATGACACTTTAGTAATTGGGTTTACATATTGTTCCACCTGCAGCTGTCCTTTAAATTTAGCAGATCTGTTTTCTGGGGGTCCTCCGCTGGCCATTACTTAATTGCAGTCGACATTCTTCAGCTTTATCTGTCTTCTGGGTTTGTTTGTTCAAGTCAGTGCTTGTCATATTGTAAGACGAGTCAGTAAACAGCGCAGAGTTGTTTATACGAGCCATGATCGGGGTCTGGGCCGCCTCATCTATATTGCAGCTGGAGCTCATATGCCATCCCCAGCCATGTACCTGAATTTTCTGGATTATATAAACAGCACGACTCCACAAATGGTGATCAGGAATTCCTAGCAAGCTTTGTTTACAGGAAATGTTTATTTCTATAATGGAAGAGAAGACGAGTACCAATACCGCAATAACTTCAGTTATGAGGGATGTTGTATGGGGGGCTTTAACAGGAACACACAGGCTAAATCAGGTTGAATTCAAACAGGGGAATTAACCAGGAAACTGCAGTGAGTGGTGTGCGCCACATAAACTAAGCAGATAGGCCTGTTTTAGGTCTATCTGAGCCACTCGCGTGTTCTTCACCTAATGACTATAATTAAATGCCGCAGATCTCCGCCAGATCAGATCAGGGGTACGAGATATAAACTGCCAGCATACTGCTCCAGCTGAACTGCCCTCTGTACTTTGTCACAAACATGGCATAGAACAGGTAGCAGATCACTTGTAATTAACAAAAGGGCTTACATTCTTATTTTTACTCAGGAGGTGCAGTTTAGAAGAAATATAACACCTTCACCACTATTTATTTCCCCCCCAAAGTGTTATTTATGCTCTACGCTCCTTTTCACACATTTCATATAGGCTCTCCTTAGCACCTTTGGTGGAACATAAGCTTGGTGTTTACAGAGCTCAGTAGCTCATACTGAAATAGAGGCACAAAAGCAGTAGGGATGAGCCAACAATTTTGCCCAACTTGATTTTGCTACAGTTACCAAATTCAAAATCATCAAAATTGGCCTTTGACTTCATCTTGCAGCAGGGTGAGGTGAAATTATTTAAGACCAAAAAGATTTTGCTTTGTTTTTTTTAATAACCAGTGAGCTCTTCGCCCTTGTAACCCCCTATAGACCAGAGCAGTTTTTACATTTCTGCAATGGGCCTGTTTATTCAGCATTAAAGTGGATGTGTGATCAGCTTTCACACACTGTAACTGCAGCCTCTCCGCCCCCTCCTTTGTGCTCCTGACAGATAAAGAAAGATTTTAACATTTTTGTGCCCTTTTGAAGGGGTGTAGAGAAGAGAAGACTGCAGATAAACAAGTAAAACCTATGTAGCAGGATTTGTTTAATCTCTGTGTATCATCTGAGGCTGTTCCCTTCTCTGGGTATATGTGAGGGTTTACACCCACTTTAAGCAGGCTGATTGAAAGAAACTGAAGCTATCTCTTTCTGTACATAAGCTGTGCTCACTAGCTATCCCATAGTGCTCTGAGAATCCCATGAATCAGCAGGTCTTGCTTAATCTACTGTATCTATTTAGGAGCAGTGTTGTGACTCTAGGACTGGACATCCGAACACCTTCCCCTCCCCTCTCATCATCTCCAAACCATAGAGGGGCAGGGGTTCAAAGTCCAAAGGTAGAGAGCACAGATCTCTATAGAATCCAAGGATTTTTTCTCAGGATGAACCAATGTTGTTTTTTTGTTTTTTTTTATGCACTTATCAACATAAATCTAAACAACTTCAATTGTTTACTTAAAGCAGAAGTCTTGATATTTTCTCGCCATCCTGGTGACATCTCTGGGGGGTTCTTTACTTCTTCTGGTGGCAGGAATTTCTAAAGGACTATGCAGAACTCACTCAATGATGCATGAGCGCTGCTCGGTCCTGAAATACTGTGATCCCACCTGCATGATGACATGGGGGGGGTTGTATACAATAGACTGGGCTCAGGGTGTCATTCTGCCCATAGAGGACTGCAAGTGCTGGAACAAGGGGGAAATCAGGAACCGCATTGGTGTTTGGAGTTGGTAAGTGAAGATTGGCAATATTAAAAAAAATCTACGTTCTACAGACCAAGATGGAGCAAATAAGAGAAGTCCATTGTAAGGGGTTTACATATACTTTAAACTCAGTCATGACTGGTTCTCTTTTTTTTTTTTTTTAACAAACAGTGGTGCTTTATTGAAAAAGAATACAGATTACAGGTTATGCAAGACGAAAAGTCAGTACATCAACATTGCCATATGCATTGAATAATACAACTGAAATAGAGATGTTGAGAGTGGATAGAGTCCTTGGGGACTCACTGCATACCAAAGTTGGTAGTATCTAGGTTCAGGACATGGCACATAATATAACGGTTTGCTGAGACACCATTGCTGTCAAGGTCATATAACGTTTTACAATTAAACATATACCCCATGTTTTAAGTGTTCAGGTTAGAGTCCAAGGTGCCCAGACCTTCTCAGACTTCCAATGGCAGCCCCTATGAGAATAGGTCATTTTATATAGAGGGAGGGCTGCATTGACCATCGCCTCCAATGCAGCCACCTCCAGTCTATGAGGAGGTAGCCATTTCAGTAGTATTTCCTTTTTGGCATAGTACAAGAGGTGTGATATAAGCAGCTTCAAATGATGAGGACACTGTTCATCGTCAGGGATTCCTAGTAGGGCTAGGGAAGGGGTGGGTATTAAGGTACGTTGTAGTCTAAGGTTAGTTTCAGCAAACACTGCCTCCCAGTATGACAAAATTGAGGGGAACTCCCAGAACATATGTAAATATGTACCCTGTTGTGATCTACAGCAGGGGCATACAGAGTCACGCTCTGGAAAGATCCTGTGTAGCCTCTCGAGGGTATAATATACACAATGTAAAAATTTGACCTGTATCAACTTATCCCAAGACGTGATTGCGAGCTTCGGGCCCTGCTCTAAGCAGTCCTCCCTATCTAGAGATGGGATATCCCCCTTCCAGTACTCCCATAGTTTCCCCATCCTGGGAAGGTCGGTGCCCAGAAGAGCGCCATAGAGGGTCGATAGTGGTTTGTGTAGGTCTCCGGGTGTCAAAAGTTACTTAATGGAGTCAACTTTGAGAGCAGGAGATCTAGGGAACTGAGCATTGGTAGCATGCCTTAGCTGGAAGTACCGGAACAGCATCCAGCCAGGAAGTCCGAACTTCTGGGACAATAGTGAGAAACTCAGGAGGGTACCTGTTGGCATAATATCTCCTAAGCGTTTTAACCCCAAATCTGGCCCATAGCTGGGGTCTGGAATGGTACGAAAATGAGTGAGTTTCGGGTTGCCCCATAAGGGTTGAGCAGGGGACAGCTGGCCAGGAGCAGAGAAATGTTGGGTGGCTGCCCTCCAGACCCGCCATGTAGAGTGCGTAGGTCCTGGCAGGAACTGGTCCCCGATAGATTAAATTACAGGGATCCATTAGAGATTTCAAAAAAGCCGCTTCTAGACATTTGGCCGCGATGACTGGTTCTCTTTAATTGTGAAGCTGCATATTCATTAGATGCAAACGCAGACAATAAAATTGTATTTCTTCAGCTTGTAGGAAAATTTGCTGGTCACAGAGGCTTGAAATAACAGAAAGAACTCATCTTGAAATTAGTTTCTTTGTTGATGTTTAGCCGATCCCATAAATGCTGCGTGAATTTCCACCAAACTCTGGATTAAATGTAAACAACCGATCGCGGCTGCCATTATGGTAATTATGGTTTGCAGATTGATCCGTTATAACAAGCAGTCAATCTTCAGAACATAATGACATTAATTGTGGCTGCGGTCAGAGTGTACATTTGATTTACACATTTACATTGTTTTTCCGGTAAGACGGAGGAAATATTCGCTGCAACAATCTATAATACAGCCGTGTCAGATTTCTGTCATTGTGTGCTGTGCACAGTACCACTTCTCCTGCCCTGTATGCTGGGTGTAATTCTCAGTATCTGTTCTTATTCTGTATATATGGACTCTGCACAGTACTACTTCTCTTGTCCTGTATGCTGGGTGTAATTCTCGGTAGCTGTTCTTATTCTGTATATATGGACTCTGCACAGTACTACTTCTCTTGTCCTGTATGTTAGGTGTAATTCTTAGTATCTGTTCTTATTCTGTATATATGGACTCTGCACAGTACTACTTCTCTTGTCCTGTATGTTAGGTGTAATTCTCAGTATCTGTTCTTATTCTGTATATATGGAGATTTTTATTTGTAAAAAACAAACAAGATACATAATAACAAACTAACTGACTGAAAATAACATAAATACAACAATTACTGACATGTTGTTTAGGTCAAAAACTTAGCAGTTAAAGGGCATCAATAGGAATAAATGTGACAATAAGACTCCTTTCCATAAATCTATACTTCTCCAACATTTCATTATAAGTCAGAATCTGAGTCACTCTGCTGACTACCAGTTTCCATATCAGATTCTGCGGATCCAGGATCAGAGGGCGGACGCCTTTTAGTGGGCGGGTCATCCTCTGAGCCAATCACATACTCCTTTTCCACTCTTTTTAATTCCTGCTCCAGTTCCTGGGCCCCCAGAGAATAGGAGTCAGCATCCGAATCTGATAAGGCTTCATACCTATTGGTGGAAACTGCCGTACCCACTTCTGGTGCCCCTTTCACTTTTTTAGCTGGTTTCTGCACTAATGTCCAGTCACTTTCGGGTTTACGGGTAGATTTATCTTTTTTATTCCTCTTCTGACCAGTGATCTTCACAGAGACAGGAACTGGAACAGAAGAGGAGTGTGGGGCCGGCTGCTCCTCAGCCTGCTGAACACTGTCCGTCCGCCCGGGAGTAGTCTCCTGGACCTCCGGGACCACCTCCTCCCTAGTCAATACAGCTCCATTCATTAAAGCTTCCTCCTCTAGTTGTTCTGCTGCTGCCAACAATTCATTGTCTGCAGATTCCCCATCCTTATTATGGAAGGCCTCTGGGCAATCCCTATGGAAATGGCCAAGCCCACCACATAGATTGCACTTAACCTTCTCACAGGTGGAACTGATGTGGCCAACCTCCCCACAAAGATTACACTTCAGGATCGTACAAACATTCGCCACATGGCCAGATTTACCACATTTATAACATAACCTGGGCTGACCTGCATAGAAGCAAACTCCTCTCTCCCGCCCAATGAAAAAGGAGTTTGGTAGGTGATGGGTAACATTGTTACTTTGCCTCAACTTAACAAGAACCCTCCAACCACCTGTCCAGATCCCATCACTGTCTTTAGTTTTTGTCAACTCAGAAACCATTTCACAATGTCTTCTAAGCCAGATGACAACATCCTGGGGGGGCACAGACTCATTTCAGAACATGATGGTAACATTTGCTGTGTCAGGTTTAGAGATGGGAATAAAGATGAAATTCCTCCAACCCTCTTTGTCCCGCAAACCACTGAAACTGGCCCAGAACCGGTCTAAGTCAGACATGAGCTTAAAGCTGACATCATAACCTTGTCTGTCAGGGAGAGTGATGACTGCCAGTATGTCTGCAGGAACCCCTATGCTTCAATCTGACCACATTCCTTCTCTTAAAGGCCTGACCAGTATAATTGTTACTGGTGGAAAAAGAAGGGGCCCCACGGTTCCAGGCATTCCGAGGAGGGACATGACCAGATGGACCAGCATTCCCTTGCGGAGCAGGTGGTGGATCCACCAAAGGGGGGAAATCCTGAGAGTTATTCTGAACTGACTCCTCCATCGCTACATTCTCAGAGCCCTCAGACTGCTGATGACCCCATTCAGATATACCAGCATGGATAACATCAGAATTATTCACCACATCAATATTAGTGACATCATTACTGCACCTCATATCATCATTACTAGCAGCATCATTACTAGTTACCCCAGTGTTACTCCCACCATGAACACCAGTCACCCCAGCATGGCTCCCACCATGAACACCAGTCCCCCCAGCATGGCTCCCACCATGAACACCAGTCACCCCAGCATGGCTCCCACCATGAACACCAGTCACCCCAGCATGGCTCCCACCATGAACACCAGTCACCCCAGCATGGCTCCCACCATGAACACCAGTCCCCCCAGCATGTCTCCCACCAGGAGTACTAGTGGCAGCAGCACTGTTCTCACAATCCATGTGCTGGGAGTCCACCATGTCACTCCTCTGAGTCTCCTGTACTGTGAATGTCTGCTGGGTTATACTGATGTTCCCACCACCCTCCAGAGCTGGAAGTCCAGCAGGAGGATCTACTCCAACCTCATTGTCCTCCAGAGGCTGCACAGTCTTCCCTTCAGGAGACACATGTGGTGGCTGCGTGCGTTGGACCGAATCCCCAGAGTCTGACTCTGTAGAAGACTCAATCCTTCCACTCAATCCCGCCTCAAATCGATCACGATTGTGGTACACCTCCGCCACTGGTCCCAGTTCTTCCAGAACAGTATCAATGTCCTTTGACACACCGGCCAGTTCAATGCCCAGGGAGTTCAGTTTGCTGTCATATAAAATTTCCTTCTTGGGGTTGGCAGCTTTAAGTCTATAAACACAGTCAATCTGCTTCTGGATCCTAGTCTTGGCTTTTCTCAGGGACGCCATTCTTTTTACAAGGAAAGGAATCTTGTCAGCCAGGTGCAGCGCAGGTTCAGACTTTAACACTTTCTGCTTCGCGGCTGCAGGACGCTTGAAATCCTGATCCACCTTCCCATTACCAGTGCTGGTCTGAGGGTCTCTGCTGGGTGTAGATGGTTTCACTTGGGCAGATTGTGGAAAATTATTACCACCCTCCTCTTTATTCTGCTGCAGCTTAGAACGCGATGAACGTCCCTGGCTGCTGCCCACCATTACACACTGTTGTAAGTTCTCTTTAATGGTTTTCTGTTCTAAGGAAGTTCTGGTGTATTTGCGAGGAGTACTGAGAGAAACCGATGTCTCTGCTCCACTCTGAGCTCTATGAGCTGCACTCTGCTGAGCTTGCTGTGGTTGTAATGGCTGACTGGATTGGATCACGCTTCCAGAACTTGGACTGTACTGGGTGGTATTAGTAAGTTCCTGGACTGAATGAGCCCCACTCTGAGGGGTTTGCATTGACTGTAATGACTGGCTGGATTGAGTTGCACTTCCAGAGTTTGGACTGTGCTGAGCGATAATAACAGGTCTCTGAACAGACTGAGCTGCACTGTGCTGGGCTTGCTGGGCCTGCAATGACTGGCTGGATTGAGAACTCTTTTGCTGAATAACATCTCCAGACTTCCTCTTATCAGTATTATCGGTACTTTTCATACAAACATTTCAATGTCTACTTACAGTCTCTGCAAGTGTCTTCCCATTCCCAGAACTCTGTGCTCCGGCTTCACCACCAACCACAGCTTCACCTGACAGTCCTTATGTAGGCCGGAAAGCCTGGGACTCTCCTGAGAGAGATCCCCGCCCAGGAGAGCCCAACCCTGGGCTTGTACCAGACATCAGAGGAGCTCAGCACCACACAGACTTCAGCTGCTCCACAAGCAGCCACACCCTCTGCACAGTACTACTTCTCTTGTCCTGTATGCTGGGTGTAATTCTCAGTATATGTTCTTATTCTGTATGTATGGACTCTGCACAGTACTACTTCTCTTGTCCTGTATGTTGGGTGTAATTCTCAGTATCTGTTCTTATTCTGTATATATGGACTCTGCACAGTACTACTTCTCCTGCCCTGTATGTTGGGTGTAATTCTCGGTATCTGTTCTTATTCTGTATGTATGGACTCTGCACAGTACTACTTCTCTTGTCCTGTATCCAGGGAGTAATTCTCAGTATCTCTTCTCATTCTGTATATAAGGACTCTGCACAGTACTAATTCTCTTGTCCTGTATTCTGGGTGTAATTCTCAGTATCTGTTCTTATTCAGTAAATATGGACTTTGCACCCTCCCAGTTCAGGTCTCTCCATCCATGAATACCACTCACCATGCATTTCAGAGAGAAGGGAAGTCCTCCCTCAGTTGTGTAATGTGACCAGAACCAAGGAAGAATTATGCACAATACCTTACTGGGTGTATTTTTCAGCATCTGTTCTTATCCTGTATAAATTGCCTCTGCACAATAGCACTTCCCTCATTTGAATATACCTTTAATGCCATACTACCACATGCCAAGGTACCTCTGCAGAGTGTGCTCCCTAATTCTAACCATGCACGGACATGGGGCAAACTACAAACACCCAAAAAAAAACAAAAAACTTAATGGAAGTACACAGGGTGTGTGTAGTATGCCCTTTACTTTTGCTGCCCCCCACACTTGCCTGCAATACACAACTGTCAAAATGACAGCAATAGTGCTGCTGACTAAAAAATAAACTTACTGTCTAACACAGTTTTTATACGGTATATACTGTACTCTTCAGAGATGGAGAGATACAATAAAGCATTATTACTTTTTGTATTTACAATGTTTCATTCATCTGCAGAATAAAGAGATGAGCTTTCATCTGCAGAAGATGTCAGTTGAAACAACCTATCAAGTAAAAAAACATTTTTTTACAAAAGATAACATTTGTTTCTGTGTACCTCCGTATTAACTTTTAGCTTACCCTAACTTAATTTTCTTTTCCTTCTCCCCTATGCTATTATTTTCCTATTGATTTTTTTTTATTATTTTAATATTTACACTGTTCTTCTTTTATTAATTTTGTTCAATTCTTTTTAATGTCAAATAAAAAAAAATCCTTGCAATGCTTTGTACTAGAACCATAAGTTTAGCAATATTAAATGGGAAAAACAGTAGAATAAAATGTATGCTTGTCAGGAAACGAAGAAATGCTGGACGGCCGCACACCGATACAACACCTTTATTGTGTCAATTGAATAAAATCCAAACAGTCAATCCATACAATGACAGAGGTCTGGGGGCAAAGGTAACACGTTTCACACCACTAATGGGTGCTTAGTCATAGCTTTAGATATAAAGGTGTTGCATCGGAGTGCGGCCATCCAGCATTTCTTCATTTCCTGATTATCTGCAGAGCCAGCACCTATGAGCCCTGGCAGAGCAGATGTGCTATAGGATCTTTGCCTAGAGCGGCGTGATTCCAAAACATATGCTTGTAGAGTGATACCTCGGATTGCGAGTAACACGGTTAACAAGCGTTTTGCAATACGAGCTATTTTTTTAAAATCCTGACTCTGTGAATGTTGTCTCGCAAAACAAGCAGGATTCAAGCCTCTGTGGTGTGCAGTACCGCATTTGGCCAGAGGTGCGGGGGCGCTGGTGACATTCGGAGCCGCTCAGTTGCACTCAGAGCCACTCGGAAACATTCCATTCACAAGTGTTTCCGAGCCTCTCCGAGTGTTTCCGAGTGCATCCAAGAGGCTCTGATCGGTTTTCGAGTGTCTCCAGCGCCCCCCACACTTCTGGCCACATGCAGTACTGCATACCATAGAAGTCAATTTGGAACGAATTATCTGAGTTTCCATTGACTTCTATGGGGAAACTCGCTTTGATATACGAGTGCTTTGGATTACAAGCATTCTACAAGGTTCCACTGTATCTGTATTATTTTAAAAGCCTTAGGCCTGCCATACATGGTTTGAATCTCGGCCGGTTCAGCAGGAACCGACCGAGATTCGAACCATTAATGGCCAGGCTGAATGTACCAAGTTGATTGATCGATCAACTTGGGTACAGCTAACCTGCTGGATTCGCTTCCGAATTCTGCTATAGCTGCTAGCAATAATCACTAAAATAAAGGCTAAAAAAGACTAAAAATTGAGAAAGATTGCAACTAAAGCAAGAGGAACCAGCACAAGGGACACATTCTGCCTACTGTGGGTTATGTCCCTTGTGCTGATTTGGAAAAATTAGAATCGCGCTACTTATAAGATTCTGACCAAAAATCAAACCGGTATCATAAATATACCAAAGATTGTGAAGAATTATGTATATGTGTATGACGTGAATGGGAAGAATGTGATACAAATCAAAAATTGCAATAAAAATTAATTAGTGCAAATACAACTTAATAAATGAAAACCAAAATCAGTAAGTTCATAGGTGATTAATTGATAAGAATAAACATCACTGTTGGTAAAATATAAGTCCATGAATTGAAAAAAATATGAAAAAGTAATTAAAAATCAGGATCTAGTGAACAAGCAAATGAAAATCACCAGTGCATAGTAAAAAAGTCCATGAATTGTGGACAAGCCGTCCTCAAAACGTTGTGAGAAAAAAGCCGTGTTGAATCCACCACCAAATCAGCAGAAATAAACTTACCAGAGTTCCATGATCCCCCATTACAGAGGATCAGGGAATGCATGCAAGAAATCACAACCTGGCTCCAAGGAACAGCAAACACAGTCACAGGTACTAGGCAGCCCCTTCCCGGCCGGTCAGACCATCATATGGATACCGTGGTGCATAAAAGATATAAACACTCCATAGTGTAAAACCTGGTGGTTGTTTTATTATTTAAAAAAGAGAAAGGCACTTACAATGTTGCAGTATAAAAGAGCCCGAAGTCTGATGTGTCGGCCGGAACACAAACAGGGTACAACCCGTCCTTCTGGGTAAGCGAATGGAGCACGAGGTGACGTCAGCACGTCGCTCCACCCTAGTGTTTCGTAATAAATTACGTCATCCAGGGGCACGTGCTGATTTCTCTGGGGTTTTTTGTGTTTTTTTTTTTTTTTTTAACAACGCTGGCCATAGATGGTGCAAATTCCTTTCCTGTAACCACGGGCTGTAGGAAAGAAATTTGCACAATTCCCCCATCAGCACAGACAGCGCTGACAGGGGTATCCCTCCTACTGGGCCACTGTCTTCTCCTGGTGGAGACGGCGTCCTCCCGCTCCTGCCCCCACCAGGAGAAGACAGTGGGCCAGCAGGGGGGATTCCCCTGTCAGTGCTGTCTGTGGTGTGGTTGCAGGAAAGAAATTCACACCGTCTATGGCCAGCCTAAGTGTAGCTAAAATAAAAAAGCTGAAAAATCACCACAAGGGACATAACCCACAGTCAGCAGGTTGTGTTCATTGTGCTGATTCCTCTTCTTTTAGTTGCAATCTTTCTCCATTTTTAGTCTATATATTGAATACAAACATAATTCGTTTTTTTCAAGACAATATCACCAAAAAAGGCAATAAACAATATATGTATTACTTTTTTATCGTAAGTAATGTCAAAGCTATTGCTGAATTAATAGGCTCAACAGGCGAATTAACAGGCGAAATGTAAAAATGACTCTGGTTCATAGGGGGTGTACATGTGTGAGAGCTGAACTGGATAAGCTATCTGAGTTCTCTTTTTAATCTAAAATGTTAAACTGGTTTTAGTCGGCTCTTTGTTCTCACTAGCTACAGAATATTTTTATATTGTACACGCTGACATATCTCTAAATGATTCTGCCCATCCCTGCACTGACGCTACAATCCTTCCCCGAGAAAGATTCACGTTTGTTTAAGTAAATATTGTAAATCTGGTGATGGATTTATCGATGTATCCAGAGTTACAGATCTCTGCTTAGCACAATCGATCCAGCGCACTGAATGATGCTTTCTAGAGGAATATAGAGCCGAGGTACATTGTATCTCATCA
Source organism: Aquarana catesbeiana (assembly GCF_042186555.1). Classification (NCBI taxonomy): domain Eukaryota; kingdom Metazoa; phylum Chordata; class Amphibia; order Anura; family Ranidae; genus Aquarana; species Aquarana catesbeiana. The sequence continues at coordinate 50,968,204 of NC_133331.1, read as the reverse complement.
GAAGGCGATTGTGAGAAGTGATTGATTTTGCACGTGACTTGCGTTCATCTTCTGTGTCACCAATACGAGGAAACGCGGCATCAGCCGACAGAAGGCGGACGAGGAGGCAATAGAAGAGATACAAAAAACATCTCCCCGTCCCTCTAAAAACTGAAAAATTTCCACCTTCATGGGAAATTATATATTATTATATTATATATGATTATATAAGTTGCTATATTATTATATAGAAAACTGAGACACTCTGTAAAAAGAAAAACACAGCAGCAAAGTCAAGACAATGACTTCACACTGACGACAGCTTCTTCTCCAGCGTTCACCAGGTGGAGGAAAGTAGAAATTATCAGAAGAATTTTTTAACATTCTCAGGAAAAAAATATTTTTTTATTATTAAAATATTTATACTTTTTTTATTATTATTAAAATATTTTTGTAAATTATATATCTCTCCATTATCATTGCCTTTGCCCAGATGATGCAAAAGTGTAGTGGACGCTGCATAGAGACACAGTTGTCACAGAAGTGCATAGGAGTCACTAAGGAGACAGGATGCTCAAGGAAGCCCCAGAGATATGGAAGTGCTCTGGGCTGATCTTGGAGTCACTGGATGGCACATGAGGCTCTGGATTCACTCATGGAATGCACACAGGGGGGCATAACACAGGACCCCTAGGGTGTTCTGTATGCTGGGTGTAATTCTCAGTATCTGTTCTTATTCTGTATATATGGACTCTGCACAGTACTATTTCTCTTGTCCTGTATGTTGGGTGTAACTCTCAGTATCTGTTACTCCTCTTGTCCAGCGCACTTCCATTCTGCACCGTGTGGGGCCCCCCTCTGCGCTCCCATCACAGGAAAGAGACCTGAGAACTTGTCACGGTTTGCTGACGACTCCGGTGAGAGTTCTGGGAATGAGCGCTGTTCTCTGTATTAATATTTTACTTCATAATGGATTTTATGGGGAGAGAGGTCTGCACAATAAATCACGTATAACGATATCCTGAGATTACATTAGGATAATGCGTTCACAGCGTCGCGGGTCATGTAGAAATTACTCTGTGTAAACTTTTACGAGATGGTGGAGAAATATTAGGAAAGCTCAGAGGGCTGCAAGACGCAGCGACACCTGTGAGGCATTTCCTGAGGTTGCTTGGTGTTAAATTTGCCAGTTGTCACGAGACTTATTGAGGTGGCAAAAAAAACCAGACCCTCCCCAGATCTGCCTTTCGTCCCTAGATCTTCATTTCTTACCCAAATCTGTTGTCCATCCCCAGATCTTCCTTCCTTTCCCTGATCTGCCTTCTGTACTGAAATCTTCCTTCCATCTTTAGATCTGCCCTGCGTCCCCAGATCAGCTTTCGTTCACCAGAACTGCCTTCCCATTCCTAGATCTTCCATCTCTAGATCTTCCTCTTGTTCCTAGATCTGCCTTCCGTCCCCAGAACTGCTTTTCCTTCCCAGATCTGCCTTCCTTTCCCAGATCTGTCACCCATCCCTAGATCTTCCTTCCTTTCTCATATATGCCTTTCGTCCTTAAATGTGCTTTCCATCTTCAGGTCTGCCTTCTGACCCCAGATTTGCCTTCTGTTCCCAGATCTGTCTTCCCTCCCCAGATTTGCTTTCCCTCCCTAGATCTGCTTTCCCTCCCTAGATCTGCTTTCCCTCCCTAGATCTGCTTTCCCTCCCCAGATCTGCTTTCCCTCCCCAGATCTGCCTTCCCTCCCCAAATTTGCCTTCCCTCCCCAAATTTGCCTTCCCTCCCCAAATTTGCCTTCCCTCCTCAAATTTGCCTTCCCTCCCCAGATTTGCCTTCCCTCCCCAGATTTGCCTTCCCTCCCCAGATTTGCATTCTGTCCCCAGATCTGCTTTCTCTCCCCAGATCTGCCTTGCCTCCCCAAATTTGCCTTGCCTCCCCAAATTTGCCTTGCCTCCCCAAATTTTCCTTGCCTCCCCAAATTTTCCTTGCCTCCCCAGATTTGCCTTCTCTCACCAGATTTTCCTTCTGTCCCCAGATCTGCCTCCCTCTCCAGCTTTGCCATCTGTCCCCAGATCTGCCTTTTTGTCCCCAGATCTGCCTTTTTGTCCCCAGATCTGCCTTTTTGTCCCCAGATCTGTCTTCTGTCCCCAGATCTGTCTTCTGTCCCCAGATCTGTCTTGTGTCCCCAGATCTGCCTTCCCAGCCCAGATTTGCCTTCCGTCCCCAGATTTGCCTTCCGTCCCCAGATTTGCCTTCCGTCCCCAGATTTGCCTTCCGTCCCCAGATTTGCCTTCCCTCCGAGATTTGCCTTCCGTCCCCAGATTTGCCTTCCGTCCCCAGATTTGCCTTCCGTCCCCAGATTTGCCTTCCGTCCCCAGATTTGCCTTCAGTCCCCAGATTTGCCTTCAGTCCCCAGATTTGCCTTGCCTTCCCTCCCCAGATTTGCCTTCCCTCCCCAGATTTGCCTTCCCTCCCCAGATTTGCCTTCCCTCCCCAGATTTGCCTTCCCTCCCCAGATTTGCCTTCCCTCCCCAGATTTACCTTCCCTCCCCAGATTTACCTTCCCTCCCCAGATTTACCTTCCCTCCCCAGATTTGCATTCCCTCTCCAGATCTGCCTTCCCTCCTCAGATCTGTCTTCCGTCCCCAGATCTGTCTTCCGTCCCCAGATTTGCCTTCCGTCCCCAGATTTGCCTTCCGTCCCCAGATTTGCCTTCCCTCCCCAGATTTGCCTTCCCTCCCTAGATTTGCCTTCCCTCCCCAGATTTGCCTTCCCTCCCCAGATTTGCCTTCCCTCCCCAGATTTGCCTTCCCTCCCCAGATTTGCCTTCCCTCCCCAGATTTGCCTTCCCTCCCCAGATTTACCTTCCCTCCCCAGATTTGCCTTCCCTCCCCAGATTTACCTTTCCTCCCCAGATTTGCATTCCCTCTCCAGATCTGCCTTCCCTCCCCAGATCTGTCTTCTGTCCCCAGATTTGCCTTCCCTCCCCAGATTTGCCTTCCCTCCCCAGATTTGCCTTCCCTCCCCAGATTTGCCTTCCCTCCCCAGATTTGCCTTCCCTCCCCAGATTTGCCTTCCCTCCCCAGATTTGCCTTCCCTCCCCAGATTTGCCTTGAGTTCCGAGATTTGCCTTCCCTCCCCAGATTTACCTTCCCTCCCCAGATTTGCCTTCCCTCCCCAGATTTGCCTTCCCTCCCCAGATTTGCCTTCCCTCCCCAGATTTGCCTTCCCTCCCCAGATTTGCCTTCCCTCCCCAGATTTGCCTTGAGTTCCGAGATTTGCCTTCCCTCCCCAGATTTACCTTTCCTCCCCAGATTTGCCTTCCCTCCCCAGATTTGCCTTCCCTCCCCAGATTTGCCTTCCCTCCCCAGATTTGCCTATTTGCCTTCCGTCCCCAGATTTGCCTTCCTTCTCTAGATCTTCCTTCCATCCTTAGATCTTCCTTCTGTCCCCAGATCTGCTTTCTGCACAGATCACAAACAGAATCTGCCAATGGCTATGGATGTTAGTATCTTTCATTGAGGGTAGCAGGAGGCAGCAACACTTTTTAGGTGTTTTCTGAGGTTGCATGGCACTAAATTTGCCAGGAGACATACTGTATATTGAGAGGACAGAGAAACCCAGAACCCTCTCCTGTCCCCAGATCTGTCTTTCTTCCCTAAGTCTGCCTTCTATCCCCAGATCTGTCTCCTTTCCCAGATTTGCCTTCTTTTATCAAATCTGTCTTCTGTTCCTAAATCTAGACATGTGCATGATGAAAAAATTTGTTTTGTTTCGATTTGTTAATCTAGTTATTTTGTTTTGTTCAATTCGGGATTCATATTCATTTTTATGTCTTTTCTGTATCTTCTTTGAATTTACTGATTGTTATTTTTTTTTTATTCGAAACATTCGAATCGATAAATTTTGAATCGGTCAAATCGAAATCTTTTGGGTTTTTTTTTTTTTTGTGTGTGTCAACGTGGCAAAGCGTACAAACAAAAGAAAAATCTTCATCAAATGATTACAATGACTTTTTTTAAATCACATTTGGCTTAACACAAACAGCATTACAAAATGGTACCCTAATAACACAAAGTCTTTGATTTCTGCAATATGTGTGCAGTTAGAATTCAACTGGAGTTCAATGTAAAACTCAATTCGAATTTCAATTAGAATTCAGACAAATTTTGTTTCGTTTTTCAAAGCATTCTGTAAATTTCCTTCATACTGTAATTTGGGTATTCGGATATATCCGAATCTCTGAATAACGTAAAATTTGTCTGAATATTTATTCAGAACGAAACAAACCGCACATGTCTACCTAAATCTTCCGTCCATCCTGAGATCTTCTGTCCATCCCCAGATCTGCTTTCTTTCACCAGATCTGCCTTCCATTCCCAGAGCTTCCTTCCATCTTTAGCTCTTCCTTCCATCCCCAAATCTGCCTTTTGTGCCCAGATTTGGCATCCATCCCTAGATCTTCCTTCCTTTCCCAGATATGTTTTCCATCCCGAGGTCTTCCATCCCCAGATCTGCCTTCTTTCAACAGATTTGCCTTCCATTCTCAGAGCTTCCTTCAATCTCCAGATCTGCCTTCTGTCCCTAGATCTTCCTTCCATCCCTGGTTCTTCCTTCCATCCCTGGTTCTTCCTTCCATCTCTAAATCTTCCATTTGTCCTAAAATCTGCCTTCTGTCACCAGATGTTCTACATTAGTGATTCTTAACCAGGGTTCCTCCAAAGGTTGCTAGGGGTTCCTTCAGCATTGGGCAATCTCTGCCTCTCAGATAAGTTCCCACTGACACCATTGATCTTTTTAGCTATCTGTAAGGAGGTAATTCTTTCCAATGACCACAAGAGTAAGGACCATTCTTCCCACTGACCATCACACTAATGTATCATGAGTTGTAGATTTCTAATTTTTAGCAGGGGTTCCCCGAGACCTGAGAACTATTTCAAGGGTTCCTCTGTGTTGAAAAGGTTGAGAAAGGCTGTTCTATATCATCTAGCCCTTCCTTCCCAGCCTTACTGCCCCTTGTCTGCCCGCTTCATTGTATTTCAGCTCTTTAAATCATGGGGACTCAGCATCACATGCGGCCATTATCTGGGGCTTTCTGCGTGCAAATGTAGTCTGTCTAGGAATGCCCCTCCTCCAACTAACTGATCCACCCATCAAGTCATTTTAACATTTGCAAAAATCCACCCAAGAGCCAGACTACTGCTTGCATCAGGACTGTGGACTCTTGAATGGAGCACGGTGACAGGGTGCTGTGATGTATTCAGGAAGCTATGTACAGCCCCCCCACCAGCCATGATCTGCTTGCATTGCATACAGAAGCACAGAGAGTCAGTAATGACATCACTGAGTCTAAAATAAGGTATGTAATAAAAAATCAAAGGTTTTCTATAAAAAGGAAGGCAAAAAAATAATCAGATTAAACTTCAGCTTCAAATAAGATTTCACCATAGATGAATGAAAGAAATGTAAACATCTTTGGGGTTCTGACTTTGATCTTTCGTGCACATGCCTGAAGTTGTGGTGTCAGAGCCCCCCCCCGTCATTCACTACCCTAAAATGTAGTGCGGTCCTGTAGGGGACATCTTACATGCTGCGCCCCTGACATCTCCACAGCTGCCGCAAATTTGTAGGCATCAATAAAAAGTCCTTTTTAGAGAGGATTCAAAGTCTCCTTTTGTGTTGTATCAACTCCATCGTGTGATGAGCGCCTCTGCTGGGACTCCTTCTAAGTGTTCCGGAATATTCCCGGATATATTTCCATCCAGATAATATTCACCTCCATCCCTCTCCCTGCAGAGATTCATTCCGAATGTCTCCTGTTCGGCGGAGTTCAGACAGACACCTCGGGTGAGACGATACGGCGCAGTCAGATGGTGCGAATGATGATGTACAGATGAAATGTGCGCCCAGCAGACATGGACGGGGCGCTCATAAATTTAGGAAGAAAACAAACTTATGCGCCAGGAAACACACAGAGTCTGCAAATTTGGGTCATAAAGAGAGGCGGTTGGTCCTTCTGTACTGATAATTTTCCTTACATTTCACAGTGAGCCCCCCCCCCCCCGCCGCTACAGCCGGATAGAAAACGTACATTTATTGCTTAGAATATCAGCGCATTCCTCCTCGTCCATGTATATCTCTATGTCTCAGCATATCGCTCCTCATCCATGTATATCTCTATGTCTCAGCGTATCGCTCCTCGTCCATGTATATCTCTATGTCTCAGCGTATCGCTCCTCGTCCATGTATATCTCTATGTCTCAGCGTATCGCTCCTCGTCCATGTATATCTCTATGTCTCAGCATATCACTCCTCGTCCATGTATATCTCTATGTCTCAGCATATCGCTCCTCATCCATGTATATCTCTATGTCTCAGCTTATCGCTCCTTGTCCATGAATATCTCTATGTCTCAGCATATCGCTCCTCATCCATGTATATCTCTGTGTCAGCTTATCGATCCTCGTCCATGTATATCTCTATGTCTCAGCATATCGCTCCTCGTCCATGTATATCTCTATGTCTCAGCATATCGCTCCTCATCCATGTATATCTCTATGTCTCAGCGTATCGCTCCTCGTCCATGTATATCTCTATGTCTCAGCTTATCGCTCCTCATCCATGTATATCTCTATGTCTCAGCTTATCGCTCCTCGTCCATGTATATCTCTATGTCTCAGCTTATCGCTCCTCGTCCATGTATATCTCTATGTCTCAGCATATCGCTCCTCATCCATGTATATCTCTATGTCTCAGCTTATCGCTCCTTGTCCATGAATATCTCTATGTCTCAGCATATCGCTCCTCATCCATGTATATCTCTGTGTCAGCTTATCGATCCTCGTCCATGTATATCTCTATGTCTCAGCATATCGCTCCTCGTCCATGTATATCTCTATGTCTCAGCATATCGCTCCTCATCCATGTATATCTCTATGTCTCAGCGTATCGCTCCTCGTCCATGTATATCTCTATGTCTCAGCTTATCGCTCCTCATCCATGTATATCTCTATGTCTCAGCTTATCGCTCCTCGTCCATGTATATCTCTATGTCTCAGCTTATCGCTCCTCGTCCATGTATATCTCTATGTCTCAGCTTATCGCTCCTCGTCCATGTATATCTCTGTCTCAGCATATCGCTCCTCATCCATGTATATCTCTATGTCTCAGCATATCGCTCCTCATCCATGTATATCTCTATGTCTCGGCATATCGCTCCTCGTCCATGTATATCTCTATGTCTCAGCTTATCGCTCCTCATCCATGTATATCTCTATGTCTCAGCATATCGCTCCTCATCCATGTATATCTCTATGTCTCAGCTTATCGCTCCTCGTCCATGTATATCTCTATGTCTCAGCATATCACTCCTCGTCCATGTATATCTCTATGTCTCAGCTTATCGCTCCTCGTCCATGTATATCTCTATGTCTCAGCGTATCGCTCCTCGTCCATGTATATATCTATGTCTCAGCTTATCGCTCCTCGTCCATGTATATCTCTATGTCTCAGCATATCGCTCCTCATCCATGTATATCTCTATGTCTCAGCTTATCGCTCCTCGTCCATGTATATCTCTGTCTCAGCATATCACTCCTCGTCCATGTATATCTCTATGTCTCAGCATATCGCTCCTCATCCATGTATATCTCTATGTCTCAGCTAATCGCTCCTCGTCCATGTATATCTCTGTCTCAGCTTATCGTTCCTCGTCCATGTATATCTCTGTCTCAGCATATCGCTCCTCATCCATGTACATCACTACATCTCAACAAATCGTTCCTCGTCCATGTACATCACTACATCTCAGCATATCGCTCCTCATCCATGTATATCTCAGAATATCGCTCCTCATCCATGTATATCTCTATGTCTCAGCGTATCGCTCCTCGTCCATGTATATCTCTGTCTCAGCATATCACTCCTCATCCATGTATATCTCTATGTCTCAGCATATTGCTCCTCATCCATGTATATATCTATGTCTCAGCATTTCGCTCCTCATCCATATATATATCTATGTCTCAGCATATCGCTCCTCATCCATGTATATCTCTATGTCTCAGAATATCGCTCCTCATCCATGTATATCTCTATGTCTCAGCATATCGCTCCTCATCCATGTATATCTCTATGTCTCAGCGTATCGCTCCTCGTCCATGTATATCTATGTCTCAGCTTATCGCTCCTCGTCCATGTATATCTCTGTCTCAGCATATCGCTCCTCGTCCATGTATATCTCTATGTCTCAGCTTATCGCTCCTCGTCCATGTATATCTCTGTCTCAGCATATCGCTCCTCATCCATGTACATCACTACATCTCAACAAATCGTTCCTCGTCCATGTACATCACTACATCTCAGCATATCGCTCCTCATCCATGTATATCTCTATGTCTCAGCATATCGCTCCTCATCCATGTACATCACTACATCTCAACAAATCGTTCCTCGTCCATGTACATCACTACATCTCAGCATATCGCTCCTCATCCATGTATATCTCAGAATATCGCTCCTCATCCATGTATATCTCTATGTCTCAGCGTATCGCTCCTCGTCCATGTATATCTCTGTCTCAGCATATCACTCCTCATCCATGTATATCTCTATGTCTCAGCATATTGCTCCTCATCCATGTATATATCTATGTCTCAGCATTTCGCTCCTCATCCATATATATATCTATGTCTCAGCATATCGCTCCTCATCCATGTATATCTCTATGTCTAAGCATATCGTTCCTCGTCCATGTACATCACTACATCTCAGCATATCGCTCCTCGTCCATGTACATCACTACATCTCAGCATGTCGCTCCTCGTCCATGTACATCACTACATCTCAGCATATCGCTCCTCGTCCATTTCCATCACTACATCTCAGCATTTCGCTCCTCGTCCATGTATATCTCTATGTCTCAGGTTATCGCTCCTCATCCATGTATATCTCTGTCTCAGCATATCGTTCCTCGTCCATGTACATCACTACATCTCAGCATATTGCTCCTCGTCCATGTACATCACTACATCTCAGCATATCGCTCCTCGTCCATTTTCATCACTACATCTCAGCATATTGCTCCCCGTCCATGTACATCACTACATCTCAGCATATCGCTCCTCGTCCATGTACATCACTACATCTCAGCATATTGCTCCTCGTCCATTTTCATCACTACATCTCAGCATATTGCTCCTCGTCCATGTACATCACTACATCTCAGCATATCGCTCCTCATCCATGTCATCCATGTACATCCATGTATATTTTTTGGAACTGGGGGGATTAGAAAAGGTTAAAACTGCTCACATAAAAGCGCTGTGCAGTGTAAACCTCCCAGGACCCGATCTGGGTACGTTGGCATACGTGATGACGTCATGGTGTTCAGCTCCATCTTACGGGTCTCCTGATAAACTACATCTTCGGGGGTTACAATTTTTTTTTTTTTTTTTATGTGAGCAGTTTTAACCTCTTTAAATATTACCATCGATTTCACAATATTGAGAGTGTTTTGCTCTTTCATTTTCTCTCAGCATATACCTGTTGGTGGAAGAATGCAGGCGTTTTGGTTCGCTTTCAGAAAGTGCACCACACCCACAAGATGTAGTAGAAGTCTATGGCTCAGTGCAGCTAACCCACAGGAAAGCCGCAGGTGCACTTCGCTGCAAATGCGGTGCAGATAAACCGCAGCGCATCGGTGTGAAAGCAGTCTTATAGGGGGCTCGGGATAGTAAGGGCTCATTTACATTTGCAGTTTGGGGGCGATAAAACCCCATAGTTCATTGAGGCCCATGACTGGTTACCAAAGTGTTACTAAACCCACAGCAGTAAAATCAGTCTGTATATACAGTAAAGCATGCTTGGTATACTCTCTTTGGAACCCAAGAGGTTAATCTCTCCACATTGTGTAAAAAGGCTGTTTGATCCTGTCCTCTCTGATCCTCCCCTTCTTTTACTGTCCCCAATTCCTATCCTGATAGAACAGAACATTGGAGGCACTCTGCACATGGTCAGTTCGGTGTGTATTACTAGAGAGTTTTTTTGTTTTGTTTTTAGGAGGGTGCATGTGATCCGCACAGGGCCAATCAGCACTGTCCACATAGAGGCTCAGGGGACCTGCAGCTTCATAGGACAGTCAGAGGTGGATGAAAACTCCTCCTACAAGCTTTAAAGTGGTGGTAAACCACTGGGTGTTTTTTTTTTTTTTTTTTGTACCCTGAAAGGTAATGTCATAAAGTGCTAGTATGCATAAACTTACCTGAAAACGAAGTCTTCCAGCGCCGTGCTGTCACCACAGACTCCCTAAATAAAATGGTTAGCTTATAGTCCTGTTTACACCTTGCTTTTGCTTTGGCTTTGCTTCAAAAATTATACCCCATGTCGCTTTAGTTGTGCTTCAAAGCGTCTACAAAGCCTCCATAGAAGTCTATGGCAAAGCTCGCTTGAAGCCCCACCAAATCCCCATGAAGCCTCACCAACGGCTCATCGAAGCCTCACCGAAGCACCAAGCAAAAGCAAGGTGTAAACAGGACTGTAAGCTAACCAATTTTATTTAGTGACGGGGGCTTTGAATGGCATTCACAGAGCTTTAACAAAGCCTGTCCGAAGCCATGTTTTGAAGCAAGTGCTAACTAGCCCTAACACTTTGGGCTCATTTACACTTGCTTCAGCTTCAACACACATTAAAGCGCCTACCGCTTCAACATGTTTTTATGATGGGTTTTTGATGCTTTGGTGATGCTTTAGTGATGCTCTTTTGAAGCTTTGTTGAAGCTTGGCAGATGCCCTGTGTGTGTGGATATCTCATACCTGCAATTTCTTCAAAACAAAGCAAAGCTAAAGCTTAATTAAAGCCTCTCTAAAGCTGCAGATGCTTCAAGTGAGCTTTGCTATAGACATCTATGGAGGCTTTGAAGAAGCTTTGAAGCACCACTAAAGCGCCATGGGGTATCATTTTTGAAGCGCAGCCCAAGCGAAGCAAAAGCAAGGTGTAAACAGGACTGTAAGCTAACCATTTTTTTTTAGTGACAGGGGCTTTGACTGGAATTCAGAGAGCTTTAACAAAGCGGTCCTGAAGCCTTGTTTCGAAGCAAGTGTATACTAGCCCTTTAAGTGGCCCTCTCTTCAAAAGGCTGAGCACTCCTGTTTTATGTTTAGCTTAAAGTGGATGTAAACCCGAAAATGTTTTTCTTTTTTTTTTTTTTTTTTTTATGTCATAATGTAGAGTATAAGATTTCCTATCATTTGAGCCCAGTCTTGCCACAAAGAGTTAATCCATCTCTGAGCAATCCACTTTTATTGTTCAGTGAGATAAATCTTGACAAACAGAGAAAAACTTTGTCAAATCCTCCCCCTTGATGTGAGTGACAGGTGATTTACATATCTTGTGCACTAGCCTAAGACATGCATTATTTTTTAATTCCCTCCCACTCTTTTCTTCTGCTGCCCTGCCAGGATTGGATGTTCCACACCTCACCATGATTGGGCATGCTGAAGTCATGTGGTTACTTTCCTGTCTTTTCACTGGATGTTAGAGATCATAGCAGAAGTTCAGTGTAAGAAATACACAGGAGAAAATGCACATTGACAAGGGGAGTGTAGAGGTGGGCGGGGAGTCTACTGACATCACAACTCCACCCACCGAGCTCCAGACAACAGACCCGCCCACAGAATATGCAGTTTTTGGGGTCTCATAACAGACAGAGGGGAGACATTTGACAGGTAAAGATACATGCAGGAGGCATGTATATCCTTATAGATAACCCCTATGGCAGTAGTTTAGAAAGGATGACATTGTGTTTACATCCACTTTAAGACCCCTTTCACAGTGGCAGCGCCCGGCCATTAGCACTGAAGCACCACTCGTTTTTGGGGCGCTGTTTTAGCTGCGCTTTTGTGACGCTTTTCGCCCGTTAGCGGGTCGCTTTTAAAAAAAAAAAAATGGTTAAAAAATCCAGTTTTGCTGCGCTTTTAACATGCTTTTCAGGCGCTTTGGAAGTGCTGCCCATTCATTGCAATGGGCAGGGCATTTACAAACTGCCCCAAAGATGCTGCTTGCAGGACTTTTTCTAAAGTCCCGCAAGCGTACTGCCCCGGTGTGAAAAGTCACACTGAAATGAATGGGAGGGGCTTTTCAGAGGCTATTTCTAGCGCTAAAGCACCTGAAAACCGCCTCAGTGTCAAAGTAGCCTAATGCCCCGTACACACAATCGGACTTTCTAATGGGAAATGTTCGATGTGAGCTCGTTGTCGGAAAGTCCAACCGTGTGTATGCTCCATCGAACATTTGCTGTCGGAATTTCCGCACACAAATGTTTGATAGCAGGTTCTCAGGTTTTCTGACAACGTCACTTGTCGGAAATTCTGATCGTGTGTACACAAGTCTGTCGCACAAAGTTCCATGCATGCTCGGAATCAAGCAGAAGAGCTGCACTGGCTATTGAACTTCATTTTTCTCGGCCCGTCATACGTCTTGTACGTCACCGCGTTCTTACGTTCGAAATTTCCGACAACATTTGTGTGACCGTGTGTATGCAAGACAAGTTTGAGCCAAAATCCTTCGGAAAAATGGTTTTGTTGTCGGAAAATACGATCGTGTGTACGCGGCATTAGAGACATATCTGTCCCTTTTCCAGTTTCTTCAGGTCTTTTCCCTTTATTACCCCATATTCACATTGATTATTGGGAATCTCTGATAACTGATGGTGTAATGCGGATAGGAACCCCTCTGCAGACCGGCGCCTCTCCTTTATTTACCCAACCTCTTCGTAAATATTATTTCCACACAGACGTTTTTTTCCTCCTTCTCTGACAACTGAAAAACAATTGTCTGAGATCTCTGGGTAGTGTTGTTCTGTCTGCAGAGGAGACACTGGGGTGGGAAGTGTTTTGTGTTTTCTCTGTCTGAGGAGGAAATTACTTTTCTCCATCACCCCGGTTGCTGTAGATGTGACCGCGGCGGTCCCGCTTTTCTCATCGGCACGCAGGCGGCGGTGTCTGATGTGCGCAAATTATATTTGCTGTCAGTGATTGAGAGTGAAAGTGAGCTCTAGACCGCTGAAGTCAGCTGCGCCGGTCCTTCTAACTAGCCTGCATTGTGTGCGCTGCCGTTGCCCTCAACGTCTGACCTTCGCTGGACCTCTGGCTGGATTGATATTTATCAGCTGATTGTATCCACTTTACTGGTGTTTCTGTATTTTCCGGGAGAAAAATAAGACCCTGCAAGATGAATAAGTCGATAGTCTGCAAATGACGGCGTATCGTTGATTTCTCTGTTCTGCTGCAGATCTGTTTACTGCACTCCCCTGTTTCTCAGCTCCCAAGTATGCTTAACCATAACAAATCTGACTTTTAAAGTCTAAACTTTCATGCAAATTTGATCCATGTAATATTCGTTTTAAACATTTAAGTGGAACTTTACACTCAATCAACATTAATTATTTTTAATCCTAAAATTAGTACCGTATTTATAACACGCACTTTTTTCCACTTAAAATCAGGGGGAAATCATGGGTGTGTGTTATACACCAATCTCTGCTATCTCTGAGGAAAGAGGAGCGAGCGCCTCTGAATTACATAGAGCCACGATCTCCTGTGTACCCGGCGCTCCGTCACTCACAGCCACGCCTCCTGGCCCCACATTGGACCACTGTTCTGTCTATCATATGGGCAGGGCCAGGAGGCGTGGCTGAGAGTGACGGAGCGCCGGGTACACAGCAGATCGAGGCTCTGTAATTCAGCGGCGCTCGCTCCTCCTCTTCCCTTGGAGACAACATGGATAATCCAACACTGGCGAGGCTGTAATGATGGGAAAGGTGAGGCTGCAGATGGGCACTGAGCAGGCTGCATTGTTGGGCAATTTATAGGCTGCAGATGGGCACTGAGCAGGCTGCATTGATGAGCTGTGACCCTAATTTTGCTTCAAAGTTCTTTATATAAAATGTAAGTTTTTTTCCTTAAACTCCCCTCCTAAAATTGGGGTGCGTGTTATACACCAGTAAATACGGTAAATAGATAGAAAGGTATATCATAATTACTTGTTTTAACCTTCTTTTTTTTTTTTTTTTTTTACATTTCTTCAGTTACTTCCTGATTTCTTGCCCAGGTATATGATGTCATACATCCCAGGTGTCTTCAGGAGGGTCAACAACTGGGTTACTTTTTAAAGTAGTTGTAAAGGCAGAAGTTTTCTTTATCTTAATGCATTCTAAAAAGTTCTAAAGCCAGTCCCCTGCATTTGAAGCGGTATTATACTCACGTCCCACCCTAGTAGAGAGAAATACTTACCTTAAAGTGGTATTAAACCCAAAAGCAAACCTTTATTTAATTGCAGCTTACCAATTCTTAGATGTGATGGCTGCATTAGCTTTTTTCTAGGCTTTCTTTCCTTTATTTTCACCTGGTGATCCAGCCAGTAAGTCTGTAGTTTTTCCATCAGAACAAGCTGACCTGCAGATGTAGCAGTTGAGACAAACCATTTACTACTGACAGGGGTAAAAAGATCAGCTTCTATTTATTTATGTTAAACCTTTATCCGAAAAGGAAAAAAAATGGAGTTTGGCATCAATTTTTTAGTGTATTTAAATCTGCTAGTACAGCTAACACTCCCCTCCTAAGGTGCCACCTGTGCTCCTTCATCCAGAGTGGGGGCACTCTAATACAGTAGGTGCGTTACTTGCCAGATCACCAGGTGAAAACAGAGGGAAAAAAGCCTAAAAAAACAAATGCAGCCATCACATCTAATGATTGGTAAGCTGCAATGTATTACATTTTTTGGGTTTAATACCGCTCCACTTCTCTCCTGATGCAGAATGTGGGTGGGGTCTTAAGGTAATTACATACAATACAGTGTATATGATAATGATGACAAGACCAGATAAGAAAAGCGACTTTGGGAATTGTAAAATCAGTTCTCCTCTCTATTACACCAGAAGTTCTCAACCCTGTTCTCAAGTATCCGCAACAGGCCATGTTTTGTGAATTTCTCTTAGATAAAATAGCTGTTCAAAATACCAAGACATTGACTTTGATTTAAAGCACCTGTGCAAGATCAAGGAAAACCTGCAAACATGGCCTGTTGGTGTGTACTTGAGGACTGAGGTTGAAAACCATTGTATTACACCATTCCTCCCTGTGACTCCATTGGGGGGGGTTATCCCTCTTTTTATATCCCTGTGACACCCATACAAATGGGGGTGCGGTTGCACCCAGAACAGGAAAGGGCAGGCACACTCCACACTCTAATAACATTTTCTCTCACATTTCCTGTCCATAAATAAAACCATAGTAAGAAGAGCCAGAAAGACTGGAATCCTTGAAATGTCATTTATTGGTACATCAGAGTGGCAATAATTCTGACGCGTTTCGGCAATAGCCTTAGTCGTAGCTAGTTTGAAACAGATATGGCAAGATATAAATTATATATATAAAAATCGTTGAGCCTATAGAGAAGTGTGTAAAAATGTTACATGAGATGTTAGGATCTAATTATTCCAAGGGAAAAATGCATTCCTTAGAAGAAAGTGAAAGTGTAAACTAATATTCAAGTAAAATACTTTGTGGTAGTAACACAATGTAAAGTCAAGATTTAAGGCAGGATCAGAAAAAAAAGAAAAGAGGAATAAAAAAAAATATGGCAGGCTCAAACATTTATGGCAGGATAAAAAATGCTTGATCCTGCCATAAATTATTTTTTTCTTTTTTTTTTTTTTCACACTTTTACTTTCATATATATATATATATCTATATATCTCTTGCCATATCGGTTTCAAACTAGCTACGACTTAGGCTATTGCCGAAACGCGTCAGCTTTGTATTATTGTCACTCTGATGTACCAATAAATGACACTTCAAGGATTCCAGTCTTGCCGGCTCTTCTTACTATTGTTGCATTGGAGTGTGTTGGGATACATGGAGCCTCGGCCCCTGTGAGTGGACCTGGTGTATGGATTGGGTTGTCCCTGCTGAGAGAGCTGTTACCTTTTTCTTTTCCATCATAAATAAAACCACACAGATTTCTTTTGCATGCATCTTACTGAATTTTCCAGGATTTCCAGTAATAAAGCAGTTATTACACAGATCGGTGGGATTAGAACAGGACATACATAAACTCAATCGTAATATCAGGTTTACAGAAAACATTGAAGTTTATAACACACCTTTTTTTCAGTGATCAAAACATGATATAAATCCTCCTGACATTACAGCTGTGGATTATCTTGCAGTGGGGCATCCTTTATTGTGCTATGGAATATTTGGAGTGGGAAGATAGTCATCGTTAGATTGGTGGATAGATGTTGCGGGTTCTGTTTGACTTGGGCCTCGTTCACATGGGCATCTAAAGGCAGGCATACATGGATCAAAATTCAGCCAGTTCAGTAGGGAGCAGCCAAATTTAGTTCCATGTGTGGGCACTCTGGTTGTACAGAAGTTGATCTACTGATCGATTTCTGTACAACCACCCTGTTGGATTTTCCCAGCTCGATCAGCACTGCCGGCTAGAGCCTGCTGCATTGATCAGTGTATTCTGATGACAGGGAAGTCTCCCTGCTGTCAGAATACAATGCCCCAATGGGGAGGTTTTCCCTATCTACCTCAAATGTGTGGATGGGGGGGACTTGGGTCGCAGCCCATAAATGAGTCAGAAAAAAAACTGACTCATTTATGGGCTGCTTAAAGGGGTTGTAAACCCTCACGGTTTTTCACCTTAATCCATAGAATAAAAACCTCTTGTAGCTCACCAGCCCCCCCTTTACTTACCTGAGCCCGATCGTTCCTGCGTCAGGGACGAGCACACCCACTCCAGTCATTGTCTCGGGTCCTGATTGAATAGATGGAGAGCATCTAGCAGCCATTGGCTCCCGCTGCTGTCAATCAAATCCAATGAATGATGCGGGGGGCGGGGCAGAGTCCTGCTGTCTGTGTCAATGGACGCAGCAGCAGGACAAGGGAGCGCGCTCGCACGGGTGCCCCGAGGGAGAATGCTTTTCCGATGGGGCATTCGAGAAGAGGAGGAGCTGGAGAGCCGCTGAGGGACCCCAGAAAAGGAGGATTGGGGCCCCTCTGTGCAA
Organism: Aquarana catesbeiana; assembly: GCF_042186555.1. Lineage (NCBI taxonomy): Eukaryota > Metazoa > Chordata > Amphibia > Anura > Ranidae > Aquarana > Aquarana catesbeiana. Next base: position 50,951,155 of record NC_133331.1, on the reverse strand, counting down.
AACCAACTGCGCAGTGAAGGTAAGTATGACATGTTTGATTTTAAAAAAAACAAACGTTTACATATACTTTTAAGAGGCGGTTCAACACATTCAGTTGATCTGCTTGTTTTTTTTATCACTTGCCAAGGGAGTCCATTGAAGTCAAATGAATTGGCATGGTATTTCAGTGTAATATTCCCCTTGGTATTGTAAAAAACAGGCATTCAGGAGGCAGCAGTATATCCTCCTGAACTCCTATAAACTGGCTCTAAACAGTTTTTGAAAATCAATACACCACGGTTCGCGTTTCAAGGGTTGTGAATCGAGAAAAAAGAAGTGGGAAAGAAAGGAAGACCTTGGGGGTGGTGGAATGGTATTTCAGTGGAAGGGGGAGAGTTTGATACAATAGATATTTAGGGTAGGGTGGGGAGTCTGTCTGTCTGTCTGTCTGTCTGTCTATCAATATATTTCATTTGCAATTTTTGTTCCCACGAAAGTGGAGTTACCCTTTAAGAAATCTGGTGAGAGTGTTGTTTAGGATAGCTGGGATTTTCTTTATGGACCATGGTGCCCATTATCAGTTTCCATGTTTTAGGTGGCTTTGTCTGGTGGCCAAAAAAAGTTGAAGGGTTTAAGTTTTCTTCCATATTCGGGGAGGTTAGAGATTGGTCTATTTAGTTATTTCTCCCAAGAGTTTCAAGCTATGTTGTAGCAGAGTATGATTCTGATTCAGAGGTGTAACTAGAACCTTCAGGGCTCCGGTGCAAGAAACCTTGAAGGCCCTCCTGTTTCCCGACCGGGGTTCTTCCCTGTATTCCAGGGGGACCTTCCTTCTGGGCATGGGGCCCTTCCCACCGATTCCATGTCCTTTATTCCTGTCGCAGGGCCTTTGATTATGGTCCCGCAGCGGGACCCTTTCACATGTTCTGCATTGGGCCCCCTTCCTGCCATCTTGGGGCCCCCCAATGGTGGCGGAACACCGGGGTCTGGTTGCAAGTTCTGATTAATATATATACTATATTATATATTATATATTCCCGAGTGTGGCTCAGGGTTAAATTTCAGCACCATTAGCGGTAACCCCGAGCCACACTCGGGATTTCATTGCAGGATCCTGGAGCGGTATACTTACCTTGTCCCCAGGATCCTGCGATGTCCCCCTGCACTGTCTGTGGGCTCTGTCCTCCTCCGAAGCCTCTCTGTGCCAGGCTCCGTTCCCTGCGAGCATCGCGACGCATGGGGGCGGAGCCTGGTGGCAAATTCAAAAAAATGTAAAAATCATAACACATATTACAGTACTGTATGAAATTATTTCACATCCCTTTTGTCCCCAGTGCTTTGTCCAGTGCCCTGCATGCAGTTTTATGTTATATATACTGTTCTTTCTGCCTGGAAACTGGAGATTGTCCATAGCAACCAAAAAGTGTCCCTTTACATCAAAAGTGGCTTTAGACCAGCTAGAAAACCGCTATAGTAAATTAGAACAATTGCAGAATTGAGCGATAGTGAATCGTGGGGAAATTTATTTTATTATTATTATTTTTTTAAATTATTTATATTTATTTATTATATTATAATTTTATGATTTTGTGTTTCAAACTTCATCATACCCGGGATATCTACTAGACTCTTGGTGGACAGACTTAAGTGTGTTATTGTTAAGAATTACAGACCTACAATATAAAACACCAAATTTCCATGCAAAATAATTGTACCACTTCAGCACCTAAAATCCGAAATAATCATACCGCCAGGGAGGTTAAGGTACACCTCCTGTCCTGATTGGCCGGGAGGAGAAGCCGGAAGACAATAGCGAATATTGATTCGCTAATGTCTTAAGTGGGTGGCCTCTGCGCCCCTAGCCCAACCTTTTTGAAGCCAATTAGAGCCTCGGGCTCTAATCATGTGCTTCAAAGAAAAAAAACCCATAGAATCCTATGAGTCGGAGCCCTGCATGGAGATTAGTAGGCGGTGCATGGAGATTAGGGGCTTGCTGCTGGTTCTGATTAATATACTTATATCCACAGTTCTTGGGCCTTAGGGCATTGCCACCAGATGTGCTTGGACATACCACTTTGGTGCAACCTCAAAAGCAGTCTGGTGAATTGCTAGTGAAGAATTTGGCTATATAATGGAGAGTCATATCAATGGAATAGTACTTTGTGTGAGTTTTCCTGAGTTGATATGCCGGTTGAGCACTTTGCTGCCAGATTTTTCCTTTTCTGGTGCTTCTAGGGTTTCTCCAAGATCCCTTCCCACTTCAAAATATGGGACCAGGCAGAGATTTCAATCCATCCTTACATCACTAAAGACAAAGTGATTTCCTTACCCGTCTGAGCCCCCTGCTGAGGAAATTTCTCTTCTGTTTAATTAAAAGAAATGACAAATAAATTGCCTCTTACTAAACCTTTTGTTACTTAAACATAAAACCAGGAGATTTGGCGTTCTCTTTTCTTCTCCTCCATCCACGTACTATAGATAAAAAGGCTTTGATCACTGTAACATTTTGTACTCCGCTAACTTATACATGGTATCTTTTCTTTATGAACTTGTTCTCTTTTGAATCTTCGATGTATACGCTGTAATCTTGTTCTTTATATTATAAATGCCTTTGAAAATAACAAATGTTTCAAATAGAAGGAGTACTGTTAAAAGAAGAAAGGCCTATTTATAAAGAGACAGAACGTTCGCTTTAATGCTTTTTTTTTTTTTCCTTTCAAATTTTTAATTATTTTGCACTTATTTATTAAAGCTTATTCATTAGTTCAGTTTGATGATTTAACCCATTCAGTTCACTGACTTGACTTTCTGCCATTTTGTTTTATTGTTCTTCACATCATCTGCTGATTATGTTGTATTTACAAAGCGGTGAAGTGGGGATTTACTAAAAGATTTGCTAAGTTAATATAACATTATAAGAGCAGGGTCTATGGGTTCCCTTATCTTTGTAAGAATTCTGATATTACAAATTTGGGCATTTAAATAGTGCTGAGATTTTGGTGGGAGATGGGGGGGGGGCAACTGGCAGCGTTGGTTGGGTTGATGGCGATTGTTTCTAAAAGGGAATATGGGAGCAGGAGTCATTATTATATTGGATGGAGCAGCAGTCATTATTTTGTTGGATTGACTCCCCTGGTCAGCCAGTGCATGGGGCCCCGAATTTCATGGTGGATCTCCAATTTGATTTGGTGAATAAACCGATCTGCACTATAATTGGAATGGCACATTCTATAGTACAAGGTCAGTGAAAGAACTTTTATGAGGTGATGGATGGCGCTTGTCCTAGATGATGTGTCTTTGCCCTTATTTGGACCTTAATTGTATAATAGGTGAATGCCTGTTGGTCTAGTCAAGTCATTGAGCATGGGTGGGGCAAGGAATGGAGAAGGGATACAGAATTGGACTGCTAAGGTGGGGGAAGGTGGAATGGTAGGTAACCATCAGTTCTGTTGGAAACGAGGTGTGATAGGCAGAGGCGTAACTAGAACTTTCAGGGCCCCAGTACAAGAAACAAGGGGGGCCCTTTCCTCTGGGTCCGGGGCTCTCCCCTTTGGGCCCAGGTCCCTTCCCACTAATCCCCACGCCCTTTACTCCAGTCCCGGGACCCAATGCAACTCAAGTCCCAGCAACAAAAAAATGTTCCTGGACTACTTTTCTGCTACTTGTGATTTGAGTGCCATAGACATTAATGTTAAATCACAGAAGTTGCAAGGATGTCACAAGTAAATTTCAAGCAGGTCACTAACAACTCACATGACTTTGGGGTCACAGCGGTGTGAACTGAACCTTGCAGTCCCACAGCGACCCTTTCACATGTTCTACAGCAGCCCCCTTCCTACCGTCTTGGGGCCTCCCCACGGTGGTGGAATACCAGGGAGAGATAGGGGAATGTTGGGTAGTCATCAGTCTGGTAAGAAAGGGGTAGTGGATAGTCATTGGTGTGCTGGGAATTAGTGGGAAGACCTAGGTTTGCTGGGGATTAGTGGGTAGTCATGCATCTGGTGGGAAGTGGGATAGTCATTGATGAGGTAAATAGGAGGGTGTGGTCATGTAGTGGGGATAACTGGTCATCCATCTGATGGGAAAGAGGGTTGCAGGGAGTCATTTTTGTGGTGGGGATTAATATCAGTATATTCATTGGTCTAGTGTGGATTACTTGGTAGTCACTGGTGTGTTGGGGATTAGTCGTTAGTTGCCCAACTGTTGGGAAGTTGGATAATGTATTATTGGTGCGGTCGGGATTAGTGTGTGGGGATTAGTGAATAGTCATCCGTCGCATGAAAAGTGGGTAGCCATCGTTCTTATGGGAAGGGAGTTGTAGGTAGTCATTGTTGTGGTTGAGATTAGTAGGTAGTCATTGATCTTGTGTGGATTAGTGGGTAGTCATTGATCTTGTGTGGATTAGTGGGTAGTCATTGATCTTGTGTGGATTAGTGGGTAGTCATTGATCTTGTGTGGATTAGTGGGTAGTCATTGATCTTGTGTGGATTAGTGGGTAGTCATTGATCTTGTGTGGATTAGTGGGTAGTCATTGATCTTGTGTGGATTAGTGGGTAGTCATTGATCTTGTGTGGATTAGTGGGTAGTCATTGATCTTGTGTGGATTAGTGGGTAGTCATTGATCTTGTGTGGATTAGTGCTTCTGGATAGTCAATGGTGTGTGTGGGGGTCTGTATTGCAGGGAACAATCCCACACTTAGTAAGTCTCAGACAGGCTTTTGGTGGAAGATTCTTCTGGAAGACTAATGAGCTGTATTGGCTCCCGATGTATATTCTCCTCTACACATAATCCACACTGATTTACAATCACAGCTCACGTCTCCCTCCTCATGAATATTCATTATATTATTCCTTCCACTGCTGGCCTGCACCATCATAATTTCTTTACTAAGTAATTGGAATTTGTAGAGTGCTGTGCTTTACACTCATTGTATAAGGGGTGCTCACCCCGCTACAGGAATCTCAGGCGCTGCGTTTTGTGGGAACCTGTACAGCACCCAATCATTGAATATTGTTCAGATATTTTTATAGTAGAGTATAGTTTCTATAAAGGGTCCACCTGATGACATCCAGCCTTGGTGAAACTTGGTGTCCTCAATTAAATGATGAGGATCTTTATTTTTTCAAAGATATTTCTGTATAGTGGTTTCATGAAATGAGAAAAGACTATGGTTGCATGCAGGAGAAGATCAGGGAAGTGCACATTGTATTATAGGAGTATGCTATATTACCAAAAGTATTGGGACACCTGCCTTTACACACACATTAATTTTAATGGCATCCCAGTCTTAGTCCGTAGGGTTCAATATTGAGTTGGCCCACCATTTGCAGCTGTAACAGTTTCAAGTCTTCTGGGAAGGCTGTCCACAAGGTTTAGGAGTGTGTCTTTGGGAATGTTTGATCATTCTTCCAGAAGCGCATTTGTGAGGTCAGGAACTGATGTTGGACGAGAAGGCCTGGCTCGCAGTCTCCCCACTTATTCATCCCAAAGGTGTTCTATCTGGTTGAGGTCAGGACTCTGTGCGGGCCAGTCAAGTTCCTCCACCCCAAACTCGCTCATCCATATCTTTATGGACCTTGCTTTGTGCACTGGTCCAAATCATTTGGTGGAGGGTTTTTTTTTTTTTGGATTATGGTGTGGAGTTGTTTTTCAGGGGTTGGGCTTGGCCCCATAGTTCCAGTGAAGGGAACTCTTAAGGTGTCAGCATACCAAGATATTTTGGACAATTTCATGCGCCCAACTTTGTGGAAACAGTTTGGGGATGGCCCCTTCCTGTTCCAATGTGACTGTGCACCAGTGCACAAACAAGGTCCGAAATAACATGGATGAGCGTATTTGGGGTGGAGGAACTTGACTGGCCTGCACCTCAACCCGATAGAACACCTTTGGGATGAATTAGAGCAGAGACTGCGATCCAGGCCTTCTCATTCGCATCAGTGCCAGACCTCACAAAAGAGCTTCTGATCGAATGGTAAAACATTCTTCTAGACACACTAAACTTCCGATTCTCCACAGGGGGTAGAAACTTCTATTTCTTAGGTATGATTCCATGAATAAGCCTCTGGGATTGGTCTCTGTGAAATGCTGCGAAATATGTCAGAGTAAAAGTATGAAATCATCTGGTGCAGAGACTGATGTGATTGGCTCGGTGTTTCCTGTACAACACTATGATATACAGTATCTCACAAAAGTGAGTACACCCCTCACATTTTTGTAAATATTTTATTCTATCTTTTCATGTGACAACACTGAAGAAATGACACTTTGCTACAATGTAAAGTAGTGAGTGTACAGCTTGTATAACAGTGTAAATTTGCTGTCCCCTCAAAATAACTCAACACACAGCCATTAATGTCTAAACCACTGGCAACAAAAGTGAGTACACCCCTAAGTGAAAATGTCCAAATTGGGCCCAAAGGGTCAATATTTTGTGTGGCCACCATTATTTTCCAGCACTGCCTTAACCTTCTTGGACATGGAGTTCACCAGAGCTTCACAGGTTGCCACTGAAGTCCTCTTCCACTCCTCCATGATGACATCACAGAGCTGGTGGATGTTAGAGACCTTGCGCTCATCCACCTTCCATTTGAGGATGCCCCACAGATGCTCAATGGGGTTTAGGTCTGGAGACATGCTTGCCCAGTCCATCACCTTTACCCTCAGCTTCTTTAGCAAGGCAGTGGTTGTCTTGGAGGTGTGTTTGGGGTCGTTATCATGTTGGAATACTGCCCTGTGGCCCAGTCTCTGAAGGGAGGGGATCATGCTCTACTTCAGTATGTCACGGTACATGTTGGCATTCATGGTTCCCTCAATGAACTGAAGCTCCCCAGTGCCAGCAGCACTCATGCAGCCCCAGACCATGACACTCCCACCACCATGCTTGACTGTAGGCAAGACACACTTGTCACCTGGTTGCCGCCATACATGCTTGACACCATCTGAACCATCTTGGTCTCGTCAGACCACAGGACATGGTTCCAGTAGTCCATGTCCTTAGTCTGCTTGTCTTCAGCAAACTGTTTGCAGGCTTCTTGTGCATCATCTTTAGAAGAGGCTTCCTACTGGGACGACAGCCATGCAGACCAATTTCATGCAATGTGCAGCGTATGGTCTGAGCACTGACAGGCTCACCCACACCCCTTTAACCTCTGCAGCAATGCTGGCAGTACTTATACGTATATTTCCCAAAGATAACCTCTGGATATGACGCTGAGCATGTGCACTCAACTTCTTTGATCTACCATTTCATGGATGTGGATGTCCTGAGTGGAACCTGCCCTGTTAAACCGCTGTATGGTCTTGGCCACCATGCTGCAGCTCAGTTTCAGGGTCTTGGCAATCCTCTTATAGCCTAATCAAGGGGTAGGCAACCTGGGGCCCTCCAGCTGTTGTGGAACTACATTTCCAATGAGGTATTGCAAGGCTGGCAGTTACAATTACTCCCAGAGGCATGATGGGACTTGTAGTTTTGCAACAGCTGGAGGGGAGGGAAAATGGCTAATTGGGCCCAATTTGGACATTTTCACTTAGGAGTGTACTCACTTTTGTTGCCATCGGTTTAGGCATTAATGGCTGTGTGTTGAGTTATTTTGAGGGGACAGCAAATTTACACTGTTATACAAGCTGTACACTCACTACTTTACATTGTAGAAAAGTATAATTTCTTCAGTGTTGTCACATGAAAAGATATAATAAAATATTTACAAAAAGGTGAGGGGTGTACTCACTTTTGTGAGATACTGTATGTCAGAATTATATAAATGTATAACAGTGTGTGACTGTGGTGGGACATTAGAGTGTAAGCTTCTCAGGTGCAGAGCCTGATGTGACTGGCTCAGTACGGCACTCTGGAATATGTCATAGCAATATTGAAACTGGAAACCCATGGCTGCAAATTTAGCACATATATATATATATATATCTATATATATAGATAGATATATATAGATATATATAGATATATCTTATATATAGAATATATATATATATATATATCTATCATATGTATATGTGTGTGTGTCAAGGTCTCCGTCCACCGTCAGTCTAATGAGGACCTCCAGATAGCTGACATCCTTCTGTATATGGTGGATTGTGGGGCATAGTGGGTGCAAGGTGGAAGTTATTGGGTGCCAGATCCTTCTTGAATGCAAAAGAGATGTTTTTTTCTCTTACAAACTTTTATGGGAGAAAGAGGGTTAGGGCCAGGACACCCTTGAGTAGTTGCAAGTTCAATTAGCAGACTCTCTGACTTCAATAGGAGGACAGCCGTGCAGGGAAAGGCCTCCAGCAAGAAGCCACATCGTGCAGGAATGCTGTCTCCTATGGCAACAGTCTTTAACGGTTCCTAACACAAAGTGTAACACTTCATTCAGCTTCACTACAGCTTCTTCTTGTAGTTCTTCAGTACACTGATTGCCGGTCTCTCACTAGACCCACTGATCCACTGCCACTGAATCCCTTGAGCTCCTCCAGTCTTCACGGTGGTATCTTCCTCAAGCATGAACCCTGCCTCTCTGCTGGGTCCCTGGCTTGGCACTCCAGATACTCCTCAAGAGTCACCCCACTGGCCCGCTCGGTCCCTGGATTGACACACAAGGCTGCTCTGCTAGTGTCACCTCCGCTGGCTGGGTCCCTGACTTGATTACTGCCTGAAGTTTCCCAATTCTCCACCATGCTTGTTCGGTGAGAATACTGCTCCGCTACTTGCTTCAGTTACTTACTGTGGTCCCTGGTAATAAGATGTTTGGTCCCTTAGTGACGACAGCTTCCCCTCTACCTTCAACCACTGACAGGTTCTCCGGCCAGCAGAAACGTCACTTCTGGTTGAACTGCAAGCTGCAATCCCAACCCTGCACTGCTCTCTTGCTTCTTGATATGCCCTCAGACTGCCTAGCAGCCAGACGCCCCCGGAATAGGCCCAATCTCCGGCCTAGCAGCCCGGGGCACACGATACACGTCCACCCAGACAGCCATCCAGGTGGCACAGAACCCAGATCACCTGACTACATCTGAATATATAGGCTCTCCCAGCAGGCCAAGGTATCCAAGAAAAACCTTGCCCATTGGCTGAGATACCCTATATACCCATAATCTGACTTTGGGTTGCCCTTCTCATATCTAGTACCACCAAGTACTCGGCCACCTTGTGGTAGAAGAGAAAAGTGCAACAAGGCCAAACTTAGGGAGAAATCAATGAATCCCTATCAATCAACCAGGATAATTACTATCAATCAACTCGAGGGAGCTACAGCTATATGTTTAAAGCTCTGCATAAATTGTTGGTCCTATAGAAGTACCTACAAGAAATGAATCCTATAGAAGTACCTACAAGAAATTAATTAATAAAATACACACACACACACAAAACATCACATATTTGTTCAGAACCGGAACTGTAGCATTTGTAATGACAGCACGGAGACTGCTCAGGTGGTCATAATGCATAAAGTGAAAACTTTAGTAGGTATACACTGCATGTTATTGCAAACTTACTCCAAGATAAAGTTCCACATTGATTTTCTGCAGCTGTAGGTCAGCCCAGGCTGAATACTGTCAGCAGATGTCATTATCGGAGGATGGGGTCATATTAGGAAAGGTTTAACATTTCATCCATTTTACATTTAGATGGGTTTGTGTCGGTGACATTACAGTATAATCCGCAGCAGTGGACGTGTCATAGATCTCCGCTGATCCATCTCTTCACCATATTGGAACACGGTGGAAGAGTGACAGAATATTCCATTGACTGATCTCTAATCCTCGGAGGAGAAAGTTCTGAGAGTGATATTTCAGCACTCACATCAGTGCGCAATCTGCCCTTTACGGCGCCTTGGCGCTCCAGAGGATGAGCCCAGGGGATCATGGGTAATAAAGTGCAATAGTATAGGTGCTTAGGTTGCCTCTGTTATCCACCTTCATTCTCTTATAGCCCCCTAAGCCACCTTACTGTAAGATGTGGCAAACATATACTATAGAGGGCCATGTGGAGAATGACTATTTGACCATTGATGTAATTTTCTCTTCTATGCACTACATTTTCTCAGTGATCTTTGCTGAGGATACAGGACTGTCAGTGAAAACTTTATAGAACTCCCCTCCACCTTGCTTTCTTTACATGAGAAGAGTCTTCTGGGCAAAGATCAGACCAACGTCACCAACATCTGAACAATTGTCTGAGATAGATTGGGGTCCCGTGGATCAGTGGTCACCAACCAGTGGTGCATTGACCACTGATGTTCCCCATGGGTTCTGCCTTAAATCAACCTTGTGTTGGATGTATACCGCCCAGTGTTGTTTCCAGTGTTGTCAATGCACGCTGACAGTCAATACTGTCAGCGCTCATTGACACCTGATGCCTCTTCTGTAGTTCTGGCTCCTGTGAACTCAGAGGGAGGCGCCGGGAGTAATGCAGAGAACTGGAGGTGAAGAAGCAGTTGACATCCAATGGCAGCGCTGATGACAGACTGTGGGAGGGAGCACGGAGCTCAACCTGGATAAGGAGGTGAGATCCAATGATGAGTCTGTGTAAGGAATCGGTGTGATGTGGGGGGCAGAGAGCCAGAGCATTGTGTCTATAAGGCAGCAGTGTGATCCAAAGGGAGGGGGGCAGAGAGCCAGAGCATTGTGTGTATAAGGCAGCAGTGTGATCTGAGGGGGGGGGGGGGGGGGGCAGAGAGCCAGAGCATTGTGTGTATAAAGCAGAAGTGTGATCCAGGGGAGGGAGGCAGAGAACCAGAGCATTGTGTGTATAAGGCAGCAGTGTGATCTGGGGGGGAGGGGCAGAGAGCCAGCGCATTGTGTGTATAAGGCAGCAGTGTGATCCAAAGGGAGGGGGGCAGAGAGCCAGAGCATTGTGTGTATAAGTCAGCAGTGTGATCCAGGGGAGGGGGGCAGAGAGCCAGAGCATTGTGTGTATAAGGCAGCCGTGTGATCCAGGGGAGGAGGGCAGAGAACCAGAGCATTGTGTGTATAAGGCAGCAGTGTGATCAGGGGAGGGGGGCAGAGAGCCAGAGCATTGTGTGTATAAGGCAGCAGTGTGATGCAAAGGGAGGGGGCAGAGAGCCGCAGCATTGTGTGTATAAGGCAGCCGTGTGATCCAGGGGAGGAGGGCAGAGAACCAGAGCATTGTGTGTATAAGGCAGCAGTGTGATCTGGAGGGGGGGGGCATTAGAGTGCAAGCTCCTGTGTTGCAGAGCTGATGTGAATGGCTCAGTGTTCTTTGTACAGCGCTACAGAATATGCCAGAGTTATATGAATTTATAATAACAATGTGTGACTGTAGGTGGGGACATTAGAGTGTAAGTTCCTCAGGTGTAGGGACTGACATCAACAATCCAGCTTATCGCATCTCTGCTTCCATGGTGTTGGAATGACAGGTGCACTTTACAGCCTTGATTAATAATGCTACTCACAGAATGGCCGGCCCCTCCTCCGCATAGTGCGGAGACGGTAATGAGCTCTGTAGCCGCTCACTTGCTAAATTGTTGCTGACACTAAACTGACACAATGCCCTTGGTGCTCGCAGTGTTTGCTCAGCGCAGAGAGCGCCGATGGTTTGTGTTGGTAACAGGGAAGAGACACCTTCATTTAGTTTGGTAAAGAGATCATAAATAGCCGGGAAGTGAGCGCGTGCGCTGCGTCGGCTTAATTGTCTCGCTAACAAAGGCCGGTAATTGGCAGAATAACCTTGACACACGCGTTGCCTTCCCTGTCTGCATTCCTGCACAGCCAGATGAACCCGAGCGGCCATGTGTGATCACATCAATTCTTTGTTTAATGATTATGATAATAGCAGAGAGAATGGAAATGTTAAAGCGAGCGCAGCGTCAGGAGTAATAAAAGTGGCCTTTATATGTTTCTATAAATACATACCTGACTTGTCACAACATACAGCAAACATATCATTTTTTTAGAATATATCTACTGTTCAGCATTAAAAAAAAAAAACTCCTTGATCCCCAGTCAGTGACTTTGCCTAGGCTTAGATGATGTCATCAGTCTGCTGCAGGCAGGGGAAGCATTTCCTCTGTCTCCTCTCCAGTGATCAGACTGCAGCTTTGAAAATCGGAAATCCAATGAATGAAAGGGGTGGGCCAGGGACGGCGAGGGCCGGTTCACACTGCTGCTGTGCGGGAACCCTGCGAATCCACTGCGGATTCCCACATCACATGTCTCCCGGCGGCAGTTCTCACGGCCCTATGTGAACTGATGGGAGTGTCAATTAAAAGTTAATGACACCCCCAAATCAGTTCGCATATCTCAGTGCGATATGCAAATTCGGACAGGAATCGGATCGCATGGTCTGCTGCGGACCAAAAAAAGGGTCCAAACGCAATGCGAATTTGCACGGACATCGCATGTGATTTGCGGTGCGGTGCGAATCACATGCTATCCCGCTCCACGCAGCAGTGTGAACTGGCCCTGAGGCTGGGGGGGGGAAGTGCTAGATAATGCTGGGCATCCTCAGGTGGGCCCGATCTGAATTGTTGCAGCTTCTGATTGTGACAGGCTGACAGTGTGCGGTAAAATCAGAGTAAGTAATTTCAGTATAGGAGAGAAGCCTGCATAGGTGTACGCAGGGAGTGTGCCTGGGCACACCCTAATCACTATGTGCTGTGCCAATTCCCCCTTACTGCCCGGGGCTCCCCCCTCTTGTTGGCCCCGCAGTGCTGCTGGCTTCCCTCCTCTCCTCTCCCTCCAGCTACTGCGGGGGATGTTTCAGGATGGAGAGCAGGGGGAAGGGGCTGCTAAATATGTAATTTACTGACCCCTTCATTTTCTAAATGAACACAGTGAACACACACGCTCACTTTTTCCATTCATAACTGAAGCATATTAAACTGGGTTTACTATGCTTCAGTTTGTGAATGAACCGGAAGTCGCTCAGCACAGAGCACTTCCCATTCATTTACTGTCCGGTGCAGCTGAGGCTGCAGAGAAAGGCATGTGTGTTTGAGCTTTGGGGTGCACACCCTAATGTAATAGGCTGCTCACACCTATGGAAGCCTGTACAACTGTGCAAGACTGAAGGCAAGGCTGGAGACAGTGGCGTGAGGAGGTGGGGGCTGGAGCCCCGAATGAGTTCCCAAAAAGCCCCGGATCTCAGGGATGCATAACTGTATTAGTAGCCCTGAGCGCCGTCGTGTGGGGACCACTCTGATCCTGAGTGCCCCTGAGTCACATAGCAGGTCCCGTCTTCTGGAGCCTGCAGCACCTATGATGGCGGTCCAATGGCGGGGTGTGTGACGTCCATCATAGGCGCTGCAAGCTCCAGAACGCAGGAATTACAATGCGGCCGCCGGGCCACTGTGAGATCCCTGCTCGGCTCTCCTCTCTCCTCTCTCCTCTGGCTGCCTGCTGTGCTGATGGGCGCGCACCGCACACCGCACACCATGGCTGAGCTGAGCTGCTGCTGCAGGACACATGAAGTCTCCTGGTCAGGTAGGTCAGTGTGTATCACTACCATCAGTGTATGTAGGTCAGTGTATGTATGTCAGGTAAGTCAGTGTGTGTCAGGTAGGTCAGTGTATGTCATGCAGGTCAGTGTGTGTCAGGTAGGTCAGTGCGTGTCAAGTAGGTAGGTCAGTGTATGTATGTCAGGTAGGTAGGTCAGTGCATGTCAGGTAGGTCAGTGCGTGTCAGGTAGGTAGGTCAGTGTATGTATGTCAGGTAGGTAGGTCAGTGCATGTCAGACAGGTAGGTCAGTGCGTGTCAGGTAGGTAGGTCAGTGTATGCATGTCGGGTAGGTAGGTCAGTGTATGTCAGGTAGGTAGGTAGGTCAGTGTGTCAGGCAGGTGGGTTTAGTGGTCAGCATTGATGGGCACTGGTAAGCCAGGCTTAAGTGAGCTTACCCCCCTCGCCACACGACCACACAACCCCACCGCCCAGCCAAAAAGCCCTGTGCCACTACCGCCTCCGCTCCATCCCCCCCCCCAGCCCGTGCCGGCCTTGGACTTCGGGTCCCTGGTCTTTTTGCCACCTAGCAACGCCCCTGGCTGAAGGTCAGATTTCAATCTCTGTACCAGACTGGGGATATGTTCTGCCATCTTTTACTGAGGGTTTAGAAGAGTTTTGATTTTGCACAGACAAGGCTCCTGAAAACAATCCTATGATGTTAGTGATAATAATACAATCTATAGGTAATACATGGCCTCTCTAATAGCAGCATCATCAATCAGCAGACGGGCTGTGTGCGCATTCTCTCCCACGTCATCAGCTAGAGGAGACGCAGCTCGGCTGTGCCCAGTGTGCCAGGCCCAGGGCAGCCATGAAATGGGCTTTTTTTTCTGGTATCCTGTTAGGAGGATTGATGAGTTGGAGGTCCCCGGGGGGGGGGTGGGAATTGGGAATAGAGACTTTTTATGTTTGTAACTGAACCAGCGATGTCCCCCCTTATTCCTGGATGGGGATTTCACACAAATGGAGACCTTCATTCAGCACATGGCAGGAGGAGCAGGTGGGGAGCCAGTGCGGGCGCAGAGAGACGGATGGGGCCCACAGGACGGGTGTTCTGGGGATTTTGACTTGGAAGGTTTTGGTTTTATTTTTGTCTGCAGAGAATAGATACTGGTGGGAAATAGTGGAGAAACGTGTATAGAGAGGTGAGGATAGATAGATAGAGCCGCATATCAGGCATTAGGCCTGTGTGTAGAGCAGTCGTTCCAACAGAAACTGGCCGTTTGGCCCAGCTTCTGTTGAAGGGGCATGACCGAAAAAGGTCCGCCAAGCAGCATCCGATCAGCACTCTCAGCCGTGGCTGAGATCACTGACCGGTGTGTTCTGGCGGTGAAACCTTCCCTCTTTCAGTATACAATAGCCCAATGGGGAGATCACTGTACTAACATCAGATTGTTAGTACAGCAGCTCTTCTTTTTTTTTTTTTTTTCATTCAGCCCACTGGGTTGAACGAGAAAAAAAAATTCTAGTGTGTACCAGGCTTAAAGCGGTTATAAACCCTTACAGACCACTTTGTGCTACAGGTAAGCCTATAATAAGGCGTACCTTTAGCTACCTCGGATATCTCCTAAACCTGCACGGTTTAGGAGATATCCCCTGTATTTGCATGTGCCGACGTCATCAGCACATGCGCACTGACACAAACCGTTGCTTCAGTGAGTGTGCCGTTACTGCGCGTATGCGCAGGAGTGACGTCATTGCGGCTCCAGCCAATCACAGCGCCAGAGCCACGATAACTGGAAGTAACTTCCGGAAGTGATGGCGGCCACCGGATTGGTGTACAGGCACCGCAGCGAGGGCTTCGATCTCAGGTGAGTATTACGTAACGAGCTAGTATGCTATGCAGGCATACTAGCTCATTATGCCTTTTTCTTGCAGGTGTTAGTTTTTTTTTTTAAGTTGGTTTATAACCACTTTAAGTTAACCCCAATCAGCCCTAATTAACTCCTTCTTCTCCCCATAACTATTATTTTCCTGCTATTTTTTAGAATTCTGTTCTCCTAATCATTAATATTTAAGCTTTCTTTGTTTTTAATTTAAAGTGTCACTAAACCGCCATCATAAAAAACTGTGAGTAAATGGTGTATTGCATGCTGTTCATACCCACTCAGTCACTATTCTATGAGATTTCTATGAGATTTGTTTTCTGTATTCTGCAAAATACCTGGTTGATCCTGCTGCTCTCTATGCTGGTCATGTCCCCAATTTTGGATTTTGCAGCTATGGTGACAACTCTGCACATGCTCAGTTTTCAGTCAGTTTGTATGCTGTGCATTTCCTTCCCCATCACATCTGAGCAGCCCATGTGACTATAGAGTCACACATGTGGGTGTATACACAGTGGTAAATGACAACTCACCCCCTCCCTCCACCTCCATGCCCACTAACCATCTAAATACAATGGGGGCGGGATATTATACCTTGATTAATGGTGGTCTCACCACCCTCTTATTCTAAGACACAGGCTGGAGGGGCGTGACATACAGAAATACGCCCACAACATGCCATTGCCAAAAAATAATAAAAATTTAATTTCAGATATACATTTGTATGACAATTCAAAACAGTTTATTGATATAATGTATTTTTACTCTGTATTCCAAAGGCTGTTTTTTTTTCTGAACATGTGACCAGCAGCAGAGGACTAGACGATCCGGGAGATAGCTGGGTCATGTGACAGCTGTATATTGATTAGGAAAAAGGTATTTCTTTTTTAACATTAAAATAATCATAGTGCCGTCATCTACATACAGATATAAAAGGAACAATATAAATCAAACAGTGGGGTTGACTTACTAAAGGCAAATAGACTGTGCACTTTGCAAAATACAGTTGCACTCTTCAAATGCAGTTGTTCCAGAGCTTAGTAAATGAGGGGAAGCTCTGCTGATCCCATCATCCAATCATATGCAAACTAAAATGCTGTTTTTTTAATCTTCCTTGCTTCTGATTGGGTATTCTTTGCAAAGAGAACCTCTGCCTCATTTACTAAACTATGGAGCAATTATACTTTGCAAAGTGCATAGTATATTTGCTTTTAGTAAATCAACCCCAATTTGTGTTTAGTATCACTCTAAAAGTAAAAAAAAAAAAGTGTAAATAAAAATGACAGCACTCTCTAAAAGGTTTGTAAAGCCTCAAGGTTTTTCACCTTAATGCATTCTATGCATTAAGGTGAAAAACCTTCTGTGCTGCAGCCCCCCCCCCACTAGAATTTGATCATTCCAGCGACGAGCATGAGCCCAGCAGCTCCAGCTGTTGTCTCGGGTCCTCGTTCGATAGATTGATACTTGCTATCCTCATTGGATAGATTGTCAATCAAATCCAGTAACACGGGAGTCGGGGGCGGGGCCAGTCCTGCTGTCAATGGCTGCAGCAGCAGGTCTCGGGAGCGTGCCCGCACGGGTGCCCCCATGGAAAGCGGCTCTCTGTAAGGGGCACCCAACAATGAGGAGGAGGGGCCAGGAGCGCCGCCGGTGGACTCCAGAAAAGGAAGATCGGGGCTGCTCTGTGCAAAACCCTTGCACAGAGCAGGTAAGTATAACATGTTACTTAAAAAAAAAAAACGAACCTCTACAATCACTTTAACCCCCTTGTTACCTCCAAGGGATAGGTCTAGGTGTTTGTTTACATTAGCAGAAATGACTAAAAAGCAATCCACACTCAGGTCACTTTAGAGGCATTTGACAGGCGGTGAGAAGGCAATATGCCTGGTGTTGACACTTGTGAAGTCACATGCGGTACCAAGGTGCGTTGGGGTTCTGTTTAGAGTAAATGGCACCGCCATGCATCTGCAAAACAAATGTGCGTTACTTTGGTACTGTGGAGAGCACATGTGATTTTGTGCACATTTCTAATAAACAGTTGTGAACCTAGCCTTACTCTGGGTGTGCGGTTTTGACTATTGTTCTATGTAGTAAGTGTGTTACACCGACCATAGATAGATTTAAATTCAGCTGGTTCAGCAAGAACTAACCGCATTTTGATCTGTCTATGGGCAGGCTGGTTGTACTGAAGTCGATCTTTTGATTGACTTCAGTACTACCAGCCTGTCAGTTTTTTTGGTGTGCAATAGCTGCCAGCAGCTATAGCCAGCAGCAGTGATCATTGTATTCTATAGGTGGGGAATAATCCTGCTGTCAGAATACAATAAATAGCACAATGGGAGGGGTTCCTCCATCAACAAACATCAAGCGATTTTCTTTCTTTAGACCTGGGGTTGAAGGAAAGAAAATTGTATAATGTATGGCCTGCTTTACTGTCAGAGGGACCTGTCATGGTGGAAATTTGGGGGCAGCCATTGCTACTCCAAGGCTGTCATTTTCATTGTCCCTTCACTGCTTGATGAGCCATTGATCCAGAACAAACATATTTGTCTGTCAGGCTGGGATTGGTCTGTTTATGGCCAGAATGAGAACGGAACAGTAAAGCCAAGTCACTGTGCCATAGCTCCCAACTGTCCCTGATTTGGAGCAATGTCCCTCTGTCCCTCGTCCCCCCTCATTTGTCCCTCATTTTGGTCTGATCTATATAGATGTATATAAAATGCACTTTTTATCTTTCAAAAAGTGTTTCCCAGTGCTAAACCTTTCATCCAGTTTCTAAATTGCTGCATTTGTACATTTTTAAAGCCAATATAAAGGAATAGCAGTGGTAAAAAAAAAGGTCCTTGTGGATTTAATTAACCTTTTTTTTGGTTAATTCTCCTTTAAGGGGGTGTGGTGGGGGGCGTGTCCTATGCCTACATATGTTTTCTAGTAGGTGTCCCTCATTCCCATCTCACAATGTTGGGAGGTATGCTGTGCAGCTGTTAGCTGAACCCCGAGTGCTTTTTTTTTTCTTCTTTGCTAAAAACTAGAACAAGTTTATGTAATTGCAGGGAACACACCGGAATACGTGACACCCCCTAGAGCCAGGGGTAGGCAACCTGGGGCCCTCCAGCTGTTGCAGAACTACAAGTCCCATCATGCCTTTGGTAGTAATTGTAACTGCCAGCCTTGCAATGCCTCATGGGAAATGTAGTTCCACAAGAGCGGGAGGGCCCCAGGTTGCCTACCCCTGGCCCTAGAGGGACCCCAGAACTGGTATGGAACGAATGCAGCGCGGGTCTCGGACAAGGACAGGTGTTTCTGCTTTTATCTCCGGGATGTAAAGTTGGTGTTACGATCCCGCGTCACGCACTATACACTGGCGGTGCCATGGAAATAAATGCATTATTTATCGAACGGATATAAAGTGGACGGACGTGACAAGTAACCGGGATTAATCAATGTCTCCGGCCCCGGGGTTGGGGTTGGGGGTGGGGGCTGGTAACTGCCATTATCCACCTGCCTGGCTGCCTCATTAATGGCCCGGAGCCGACTTCTAGGACGTGAGAAAGGGTTATACAAGAAGTGACGGGTTACATTTTAACCTTCTGTTGCTGGTGATATCAAATCCATTTATCTCCATCACCTATAGAGTGCAGCGTAATGTGACATCTCTCTGAGCTTTAAAGACAAACTCCGGTGAAACATAAAGATAATGGGTTGGGTGGATAGGCACTGAGCACTCCATAATCTTCATCCCGCGTTCTGCACCTGGCTGATCCGCTAGATAAATCATCATTTTCTCATCGTGTTATCTGTGGCCCTGATCTGAGACGGGGGTCAGACTTTGCATTCTTTATTCGCAGGTGTTTGGTTTTCATCCCTCTTAAAGCGGACCCTTCAATAACTCTCCTAGTCTGCATGAACAAATTCCTGACATGTCGCAATACACAAGAATATCATTTTTTCACGAAAGCTCCACCTCTAATCATTAAAAGGCCATCCTTAAGCTTCAGTCCAGGGACTTTGAATAGGGTGCGATGATGTCATCAGTCTGCTGCAGGTAAGAGGAAGCATTTTCGCAGTCTCCCGCCCCACCCCCGCCACCCCAGTGATCAGACTGCAAAAAATGAAAAGGTGAGGGTCTGCAACAGGGGGTGATCTGTGTGAGCCATTTGTGAACACTGCCACATGATTTTATCTCTAAACCAGCATCTAAGTAGATGATGTGACCATGGATGATGCCTGAACCAAGATGGTGCTGTCCTCCTGGAGAAGGAAGCAGATGAAGGCATTGTCAGGAGGAATACTGTGATCTCTGTGAAAGGTAATAAGTACCTAGAAGAGTTAAATTGAAACATTATTCGGCATGCTGCACTTAAATTAGAACTATAGGCAAAACTATTTTTTTCATTTTGGATAGAGTAAGAGGGAGGGGGGGGTTGAAACCATCAGAACCCATTGTTTTTTTCACCATCTGTGTCCCCTTGTGGAGATTTCCCTTCACTTCCTGTCCCATAGCCAAAACAGGAAGTGAGAGGAAATCCCTGCAAATTAAGAAAATTTCTTGGGGAGCCCCAGGTCACCTGACCTAGTGTCCCCATTGGACGATTTCCCCTTTATTACTTTTCTGGGGACAAATCAAAATTTATGATATTTCTTTACTTTTACTTTATGATGGTAAACAGGACAAATAGAGAGGGTGAATCTCCCTAATGGGGACACAGTAATAAAAACTGACTGGTGTTCTAATCCCTCTGTACTCTATCCAAAGTTAAAAAACTTTAAAGTATATGTAAACGATCACCTTGTAAAACAACCCACC
Source organism: Aquarana catesbeiana (assembly GCF_042186555.1). Taxonomy (NCBI): domain Eukaryota; kingdom Metazoa; phylum Chordata; class Amphibia; order Anura; family Ranidae; genus Aquarana; species Aquarana catesbeiana. The sequence continues at coordinate 50,931,087 of NC_133331.1, read as the reverse complement.
CAGTTCAAAATAGAAATGAAAGGCAAAACATTTGTGTATAAATGTAAAAAAAAAAAAAAAAAAATATAAGCAGTTTTCCCTTTTTTATAAGTGATCACATCCCTGTGTTCTCATCTGCATAAAGGCTTTGGGGGAGGAGAAACAGCAGCAAACTGATTTTCTCGGCGAAAGGCTGTGCAGGGGGGACGTGTCAGGATAATACTGATCTTTGGAGGAGCGCAGTCTGAGTTCCCAGCACAGCTAGAGAACTGACCATGCTGTGCTCTCATGCTTAGTGTGGTCAGTTTTTCATAGGAAAGCAGAGGGACAGGGAGGAGCACCAGGGATTTCACATAAAGGAAGTGATACAAAAAGAACAGGAGACTTTATCATTCAAGTACATTGTACAGCAGGCACATATCAGGAATATGAAATCTTGGGCTTACAGTGCATCTGAAACGTATTCACAGCGCTTCACTTTTTCCGCATTTTGTTATGTTGCAGCCTTATTCCAAAATGGATTAACCACTTGCCCACCGGGCGAATTACAGCACGCCTCTTCTACATGTAAGAATCATAATTTTTTGCTAGAAAATTACTCAGAACCCCCAAACATTATACAGTATATATCTTTTTAGCAGAGACCCTGGGGAATAAAATGGCGGTCATTGCAACTTTTTTTGTCACACGGTATTTGAGCAGCAATTTTTCAAACGCAATTTTTTTTGGAAAAGAAAACACATTCATGAATTAAAAAAAAAAAACGTAAAGTTAGCCCAATTGTTTTGTATAATGTGACAGATGATACGCTGAGTAAGTAGATACCCAACATGTTACGCTTTAAATTTGTGGATGGCACCAAACTTCAGTACTTAAAAATCTCCATAGGCGACGCTTTACATTTTTTTACAGGTTACATGTTTAGAGTTACAGAGGAGGTCTAGTGCTAGAATTATTGCTCTCACTCCAACGTTCACAGTGATACCTCACATGTGTGGTTTGAACGTTGTTTACATATGCGGGCACGACCTACGTATACATTCGCTTCTGTGTGCGAGCTCGTAGGGACGGGGGCGCTTACATTTTTTTTTTTTTTTTTTTTTTACACTTTCCCTTTTAAAAAAAAAAAAAATTGGATCACTTTTGTTCCTATTACAAGGAATGTAAACATCCCTTGTAATAGGAATATGGTACATGAAAGGTCCTCTTTATGGAGAGATGTGGGGTCTACAAGACCCCACATCTCTCCTCTAGGCAGGAAAGGCTGAGATCAAAAATTCACAATCCCAGCCTTTCCTGACGACTTTTTTTACTTCTGCTGGCCCGGACGTGACGTCATAATGAGAGTCAGAGAGCTTGCCGGGGAGCATCTGTCCTTTGGAAATCTCTATGGCTAACTTCCGCCAGCGGTGGATTCCTTCTCCGGCTCGCTGATCGTACAGGCTACCCAGAAGAAGCAACAGAGGATGGCGGGAGGAGGGTGACGTTCTCTCCCGCTGCCTGTAAGAACGATCAAGTGGCTGAACAGGTGCTAATGATTGTTCTTACGGTGAAGGGAATCGCCGGCGGAAAGATTGATATCTAAATGGTGCCTGTAGCTGCAGGCATCATTCAGAGATCACCACTGAAAGCACAGGATGTCATATGACAGCTAGCGGTCGGCAAATGGTTAAATTCCTTATTTTCCTCAAAATAATGACAACGTGAAAGACGTTTGTTTGAAATCATTGCAGATTTTTAAAAAATAAAAAACAAAAAAATCCCATGTCCATAAGTATTCACAGCCTTTTCCATGACACTCAAAATTGAGGTCAGGTGCATCCTGTTTCCACTGATCATCCTTGAGATGTTTCTACAACTTGATTGGAGTCCACCTGTGGTGAATTCAGTTGATTGGACATGATTTGGAAAGGCACTCACCTGTCTGTATAAGGTCCCACAGTTAACAGTGCTTGTCAATGCAAGCCATGAAGTCCAAGGAATTGTCTGTAAACCTCAGACAGGATTGTATCGAGGCACAGATCTGGGGAAGGGTACAGAAAAATTTCTACAGTATTGAAGGTCCCAATGAACACAGTGGCCTCCATCATTCGTAAATGGAAGACATTTGGAACCACCAGACTCCTCCTAGGGTGGGCCGCCGCACGCTCAAACTGAGCGATTGGGGGGAGAAGGGTCTTAGTCAGGGAGGTGACCAAGAACCTGATGGTCACTCTAACAAAGCTCCAGCATTTCTCTGTGGAGAGAAGAGAACCTTTCAGAAGAACCATCTCTGCAGCACTCCACCAATCAGGCCTGTATGGCAGAGTGGCCAGACGGAAGCCACTCCTCAGTAAAAGGCACAACAGCCCACCTGGAGTTTGCCAAAAGGCACCTGAAAGACTCTCCGACCATGAGAAACAAAATTCTCTGGTCTGATGAAACAAAGTTTGAATTACCATATTTGGCCTGAATGGCAAGTGTCATGTCTGGAGGAAACCAGGTACTGCTCATTACCTGACCAATGCTATCCCTACAGTGAAGCATGGTGGTGGCGGCATCATGCTGTGGGAATATTTTTCAGCGGCAGGAACTGGGAGACTAGTCAGGATCGAGAGAAACATGAATGCAGCAATTTACAGAGACATCCTTGATGTAAACCTGCTCCAGAGTGCTCTGGACCTCATACTGGGGTGAAGGCTTATCTTCAACAGGACAACGACCCTAAGCACACAGCCAAGATAACAAAGGAGTGGCTACAGGACAACGCTGTGAATGTCCTTGAGTGGCCCAGCCAGAAGGCAGACTAGGACCCGATTGAACATCTGATTGAGATCTGAAAATGGATGTGCACCGACACTCCCCATCCAATCTGATGGAGCTTGAGAGGTCCTGCAAAAAAGAATGAGAGAAACTGCCCAAAAATAGGTGTGCCAAGCTTGTAGCATCATAGTCAAAAAGACTGGAGGCTGTAATTGGTGCCAAAGGTGCAAAGGTGCTTCACCAACATATTGAGCAAAGGCTGTGAATACTTAGGCCTCTTTCAGACAAACGATCCGTTCAGGTCCGCCTGTCAGTTTTTTAGGCGGACCTGAACGGACCCTCAATAGACCTCTATGGAGCGTCGGATGTCCGACCCGCTCCGATCTGAAAAAGTGTAACGGAGGAAAAACCTACTTTTTCCATCCGTTATCGGATTGGGTGACGATGGACTCTACGGTCCGTCGTCATCCGATCCCCCCATAGGGGGGAGCGGCGCTCTGACAGGTCCGTCGCTGCACAGTGTGCAGCGATGGACCTGTCATCTGCCTGCTCAGTGGGGAAAGGCGGAGCGATCCCCGCGGAGCAAGCGGATGTTCACGGGGCGGATCATCATGGATCCGTCCTGTGTGAAAGAGCCCTTATGTACATGGGGTTTTTTTTATTTTTATTAAATTTGCAAAGATTTCAAACAAACTTTTTTCCTGTTGTCATTATGGGGTATTGTTTGTAGAATTTTGAGAAAAATAATGAATATTATTCATTTTGAAATAAGGCTGTAACATAACAAAATGTGGAAAAAGTGAAGCGATGTGAATACTTTCCAGATGCACTGTACTGTACATATTCTCTAAAGTGGAACTTTAGAAAAAATGGTGAACAGACAGGACTTTTAATGTAGAGGAGACATAGTTTTTTTTTTTGTTTTTTTTTGTTGCATTAATAGTTTTCACCTGCCTGTCCACCCTGTAGACTGCACTGTACATGTGCAGCTCAGTGTACAATTTCAGCAATGGCGAGATGAATGAACACAACGTCATCTTGGCATGGGCAATGAAAATGGCCAAAGATCAGTACCTGGCTAAAGAGGTCTGGGTTTGGGACACTGCAGTGCTGGAGTGAAGGTGAGTATAGTTCCGCTTTAACATATAATATATATCTCAGGACAGGTCCACTTTTAAACCTTTCTGCTATACACAGGACCCTGCCGACTCCTCCCACCGGCCATGCATAGACAGCCACAGAGACCCAGTATAATCTGGAACGGTCCCGGTGGAATCTGGATGACTTTAACCCTCTTGGCAAGGAAAGGTACATCTACAGAACGTTTGCGCTGTTCAGCGACATTTCTGTTTTTCATATGTCCTCATTAGTATTTTCTGACCCCTCGCTGATCATTTTTTTTTTCTTCTGCGGTTTGACATATAATTAAAACAGGGCGGCTGACAAAGGAGCGCTGTGTTTATTTTTCTTCTCCGAGCTGTCAATACTAATTATCTGAGCGGAGCTCGGCGGCTCGGACCAATCAGGAGGAGAATGATGGTTTTGTTTAGCGAAGCGACGCATGAGCCAACCAGCAGCCCGGGCTGTCCACTGCATGTGTCATGTTATTACAGAGCATCACAGGAAACATCAAAGATTTGTCGGGGAGATTACAAGAAGAACTTTTCTCATATCCTTCAACTCGCTGCTGCCTGCAGACCCTGCCACATTGCGCAAAACTGTACATGTTATGAAGGATCTGTAGGTACAGCTGAGCTGTGATGGTCATTTACTAAGCTGTGCAAGGTGTTTTAACTGCGATCAGCGTCTTATCCTGCGATCTTCATCTCATTAAAATATTCAGTTTAGATACCACACAATATTGGCCATTTTAGTTTTTCATTAGTTACCGGTATTATCGTCTAAAATGAATTCTCTGCTTCTTCACAATAGTCGCAAAAAGTGACTTTATATGTAAAGTTTCCATTCAACCAAAGTTCTGGGTCCATATATATGCTTTGTCCATCATGAGGGATGCCCACCATCCATGTGCTGAATTTATGGGTCTCCATATGTGTTGTCCGCATTATCTGGGTTCCCTGTGTGGGGATCTCAGGCCTTCATACCTGTTGTGGACATTATGAGGGGTTCTCACCAACCCTGTTCTGAGTTCCCAGGTCTGCACACGTGCTGTAGCCATTATGAGGTGTTTCCACTATCCCTGTGCTGAGTTCCTGGGTCTAAATACTTGCTGTGCCCGTTATCTGGGTTCCCACCATCCATGTGCACAGATCCCATGTCCGAACACCTGCTGTACCCATAACGAGGGACTCCTACCAGCCCTGTGCTCAGTTACTGGGTTTGAGCACCTTCTGTGCCCATTATGTGGGATTCCAATCATCCCTGTGCTAAGTTCCTGGGTCTTCATACTTGCTGCTCTCATTATGAGGGTTTCCCAACATTCCTGTGCAGAGTTCCCAGGTGTGCACACCTGCTGTTGCCATTATGAGGGGTTCCCATCCTTCCTGTGCTGAGTTGCTGAATCTACATACTTGCTGCGCCCATTATGAGGGTTTCTCACCATCCCTGTGCAGAGTTTCCAGGTCTGAACTCCTGCTGTGCCCATAATGAGGGGACCCCACCAGCCCTGTTCTCACTCAGTTCCTGAGGGGCTCCCACCATCCCTTCTCCATGTTCCCAGGTCTGCAAACATGCTGTGCCCATTTTGAGGTGTTCCCATCATCCTCCCATTGAGTTCCTGGGCTAAAAAACCTGCTGTGCCCATTATGATTGGCTGCCACCATCTCTGATAAATCTTTGCTTTTTTTGTATAATAGTAAATATAATAGGAGGAGTGAGAGGTGGGGGTGAGTGGCATCACCCAGTGGACAGGATCAGAGTTGGGGATTATAGAAGGGGATTTCTCTGTGGGTTATATCCATGTACTGTATAAGAAACCAGAGTCTAGGTCAGTCCAACAAATGCCCACCAAAATACTACTGTTGAGTGGACTGGCCCGGTTATTTAACACAAGACTGTACTTGGCTATGTTCAATACATTTTTAATAAAATGTTATCATCCGTAGTTCAGAAGTCTTGTAGGTTACCGGTATTTACAACTGTAGATGGTATAGGAAGTCTGTACATTGTAGATGATCGTCCGTCTTTTGCCATATTTCTTTATAATGGCAAAATATCACGCAGATGGAAATTTCATCACTGTGGAAATATTTTCTCCCCTTCTCATTAAGAATTGATTGTCTCCCCTCCCCCTTCCAGGGGAATTAATAGATTTTATCCTGAGTTTCTAGTTAGTATTTCAGACAATATGGGGAGAAAACTGAGATCTGATCTGGGATATATTGTATCATAATTACCTTCTGCCTCATGTTTGTGGTTTCCATGCGATGGGCGACGGGGATCATTTTCTGCAGCCGCAGCACAGAGGGTGAAACGCCCTTTTACGTCAAGTTGGCAATTCATACGTTGTGCTGAAATTAATTCACATTATGTATGAATTTGGTGGTCACATTTTTTGATATGGAATCAAATATGCCTCAAATGAGGCTTGCAACATCACCAAAAATTGCACAAAAAAACTCTGTGAATATTCGTGATTGGAGGCAGCAGGCACACAACAGGATATGAACATCATACACATGATGGTCAGAGACTATGGACTTACTACAGGCGATAGTCAGAGATTACAGACTTGATACAAGTAATAGAGATGGTGGATAATGCTATAGGAGTTGTGGTAGACTGGGAACAAGCTTCAGAAGACGACAGACATGTTAAATGAGGCTGTTGGAAATCACTGCTATAACAGGGGAATAGGGAAACACAGATTGTTGACTGTGGTGGCCAAGAGCCGCACAAAAAGTGCCAAAGGGCCGCAGGTCGGGCACCAGGATGTATGAGATTGATAGCACAGTTATTAGTCACTATGCTCATACCAGGGTGCTGGGTGTATTTCTTAAATCTGACCTCCCCTTCTGGCCCCACATCCAGTAACTGTGTAATCTTCCTCTGTCACCTCTATAACCTTTCTAAAATTTGCACCTTCTTAATTTCTGTAAATAAGCACCCAGCTACGAATTTGCTCCCTTACCTTTCACCCTTGACCATTACAACTCCCCGCTCAATGGCCCACATCTACATAGATTATCCTCTCATCCGTCCATAATGAATTCTGTAACCAGATTCATCCACCTTACCAACCACTCAGTGTCCACCACCCCTCTCTGCCAATCCCTTCTCTGGCTTCCACTTGCCCAACAAATAAAATTCACTAAATACAAAGCCTTCCACAAGTTTTCCCTGAGCTATGTTATCAACCTTATCTCCAAATATAACCCAAACTGTCCTCTTCAGTCCTCCAAAGACCTTCTGCTCTCTAGCTCTTTGGTCACCTCCTGCCGGAGATGTCTGCAGGACATCTCCAGAGCCTCTCCCATCCTCTGAAACTCTCTACCCCAATCTTTTCGGCTAGCTTCTGCTTTGTCCATCTTTAGGTGATCCTTGACAATTCTCTTCAGGGAAGCCTATCCCGCCTCTACCTAACAACTGAACTTTTAGTTTCTCCATCAACTCACCTCCCACAGTTTTGTATCAGTAGACTCCCCAGAGGAAGGCCCTCCTTAACTCTATTGCCTTGTATTGTATTATAGCTATACTCTCTCTTTTTATTTGTAATGTGCACTGCAAACTGTTCAGTCCAATCATTGCGATGTTCAGGAGCTCCCCAGTCAGCATCTGACACTTTTGGCTGGTTTTCTTCTATGTTCCAATCTTTGGCGATTTGGATTGGCTGCACAGAGATGACATCACTATCTTGCACAGAGCGTCTCTTCATCATTAAAAAGCCTGCCGATTCAAAAAAAAATTTCTTTAAGTAGAGTTCCACTTTAAATCAGATCTGCACCCTACCCAGCTAAAATGTTATTTGTAGTCTCTGGTAATTGTTCCTGTAAATAGCAAGCGGCCCCTCTCGAGTATAGGAGCCAAGAGCGCCGGCAGGGGATCCAAGAAGAGGAGGATCGGGACTGCTCTGTCCAAAAGCATTACACGAGCAGGTAAGTATTCATTATTAAAGAAATAAGGGATTACAATCACTTTAAGTAAGTTCAGCTTTAGTTTAGCTTTAGAGGGGTAGGGCAGGAGGGGCAGCTGCCCTGGCCACAATGGAGAAAGGGGGCAGAGAATGGACACAAGCCAGTAAACCCATTCTATGTCATGCATTAACAGTGGGGGAGGGAGCGAAGTTCTGCATCCTTGCCATGGGCGCCTGACACACATATGTGTATATATACACAATGGATATAAAAAGTTTTACACACCCCTAAAAAAAAAGTCCAGTTTCCGTGCTGTAAAAAAATTAGATAAGGATAAATTATTTCAGAACCTTTTCCACCTTTAATGTGACCTATAAACTGTAAAACTCAGTACAAATGTATAAACTGTACACCTATGACCTATAAACTGTACAACTCACTACAAACTTAAATCTTGTTTGGGGGGGAGTAAAAATAAAAAAAATAAAATAATGTGGTTGCATAAGTGTGCACAGCCTCTTATAACTGGGGCTGTAGCTGTGTTCAGACTTAAGCAATCCCATTCAAACTCATGTTAAAAAGGAGTCAGTACACACCTGCCATCATTTAAAGTGCCTCTGATTAACCCCAAATAAAGTTCAGCTGTTCTAGTAGGTCTTTCCAGACATTTTCTTAGTCGCATTCTACAACAAAATGCTTTCAAAGCATCAAAGGGATCTCATTGTTAAAAGGTATCAGTTCAGGAGCAGGGTACAAAAGTATTTACAAAGCATTAGATATACCATGAAACACAGTGAAGACAGTCATCATTTGGTGAAGAAAATATGGCACAACAGTGACATTACCAAGAACTGGATGTCCCTCCAAAATTGACAAGAAGAAAACTGGTCAGGGAGGCTGCCAAGAGGCCTACAGCCTAAAGGAGCTGTAGGAATATCTGGCAAGTACTGGCTGTGTGGTACATGTGACAACAATCTCCTGTGTTCTTCATATGTCTGGGCTATGGGGTAGAGTGGCAAGACGGAAGAAAAAACGTCCAAGCCCAGCTAAACTTTGCAAAAAACACATCTGAAGTCTCCCAAAAGCATGTGGGAAAATGTGTTCTGGTCTGATGAAACCAAGGTTGAACTTTTTGGCCATAATTCCAAAAGATATGTTTGGCTCAAAAACAATACTGCACATCACCAAAAGAACACCATACCCACCGTGAAGCATGGGTGGTGGCAGCATCATGCTTTGGGGCTGTTTTTCTTCAGCTGGAACAGGGGCCTTGGTCAAGGTAGAGGGAATTATGAACATTTCCATATACCAGTCAATATTGGCACAAAACCTTCAGGCTTCTGCTAGAAAGCTGAACATGAAGAGGGAGAAGAGAAGCTGCGCTGTGTGAAGGTTCGATCCAACAATAGCTTGTAGATGTCAGGATAATTAATGGATGAGTGACAGTTCAAACAGATCCAAACAAACAACCCAAGTGAGCCCGATCAGCAGACAAGTGCCACCACCTTATAAAAACTTGCTTACCAGATGGCAAGCAAAACCAAACAGACGGCTATAGCCCAGCCAAGGCCTTTGCTTGTGTGGAAAGATCGTCTGGGCAAGTGTGGATAAGATTGGTTGCCTATATACTCCAAACGCCCTGATGCTCCGATGGACCTCAGTATCTCAGCGGGGTATAAGAGAAGACCAACCAACAGGTTTAATAAAAAACAGTATTTCACTTATATTAAAACGAAATAAAATCGCGCTTGTTCAACAGAGCCGGCCGGCTGCAAAACAAAACCCGTCCTCTTAGTGAGACAGCGTGGGTGATGTCAGCACGTATCCTCCTCCAGACACGTTTCGTCATAGGTTGACAACGTCTTCCTTCATTTCACCCTTCCCATGGCTATCCACTGGGCTCAAAATGCCTATCAACTCTCTGCATACGTGGACTCTGGTGCTGCCGGAAATTTCATTGAACAATCTTTAGCTTCCGAGTTGGGCATTGCCTTTGTTGCCTTGGCTATACCCCTTTCCGTGACCGCAGTAGATGGCTCTTTCTTACCTATGAGCCCCATCCGGTTTTAAAACCCCCTCCTATTGTCTTACGCATTGGGGTTTTGCATGTTGAAGAGAACTCTTTCCTAATTCTGCCTAAATCCTCCAGTCCCATCATCCTGGGCCTTCCATGGTTGCAGAAACACTCCCCGCATCTTGACTGGAATTCTGGACAAGTATTGGCTTGGGGTCTTCCTTGACTTCAACAATGTATTTTCAAGGTGCTACCTCCTCCTTCCATTCCTCTGGCTGAGACCTCCACAACTCCCATGTTGCCTTCCCAATATCAATCTTTCCGAGATGTTTTCTGCAAAAAGTCCGCTGATCGCCTTCCTCCTCACAGAGACTATGACTGCTCCATTGATCTGTTACCTGGGACCTCTCCTCCCCGAGGCCGAGTCTACCCTCTATCTATCCCCAAGACACAAGCCATGTCTGAATACATTCGGGAAAACCTGCAAAAGGGTTTCATCAGGAAATCAAACTCACCTGCCGGAGCCAGGTTCTTCTTTGTAGCGAAAAAAGATGGTTCACTCCGTCCATGCATCGACTACAGGGGCCTTAGCGCCAACAACGTGAAGAACCGATACCCTCATCCTTTAATTTCGGAACTCTTTGACAGACTGCGAGGTTCTCATGTTTTTTTACCAAACTGGATCTTGGAGGGGCCTTCAATTTAATAAGAATCCGTGAAGGGAGACGAATGGATGACCGCCTTTAACACCAGGGACGGACATTATGAATATCTTGTGATGCCCTTTGGCTTATGCAATGCCCCAGCGGTGTTCCAAAATTTGTTAATGAGATCTTCCGCGACCTTCTGTATGTCTGTGTTATTGTATATCTGAATGATATTCTTATTTTCTCACCAGACTTACTTACCCATCGTCTTCATGTGAAAGCTGTGCTACAGCGTCTACGGGACAATTGTCTATATGCAAAATTGGAGAAATGTCTATTTGAACAAACACAACTTCCATTTCTGGGCTACATAATCTCATCACAGGGCCTTCTAATGGACCCAGCCAAACTTCGGGCCATCTCTGAGTGGCCCCAGCCCTCTGGTCTTAAAGCCACCCAACGCTTTTTGGGCTTCACCAATTACTATCGCCAGTTCGTTTGTAACTACTCCACCTTGGTGGTCCCTATTACTTCTCTCACTCGCAAGGGTGTCGATGCCCGTCTCTGGTCCCCTGAAGCCATTGATGCTTTCCTCAAACTCAAGGCAGCCTTCCTCTCCACCCCAATTCTCCTACGTCCGGACATTACAAAACCCTTTTCTTTGGAGGTTGATGCCTCTTCAGTAGGAGTCGGTGCCGTCCTACTTCAAGCTCAGAAGGGCACGTTTCAGCCTTGCGGATTGTTTTCCAAGAAGTTTTCTGATGCAGAGAAGAACTATACCATTGGGGACCGTGAGCTACTCGCTATTAAACTAGCTCTTCAAGAATGGCGACATCTTCTAGAGGGTTCTCCCCATTGTATGACCATCTATACTAATCATAAAAATCTGCAGTATTTACAATCGGCAAAATGCTTGAACCCACGTCAAGCTCGCTGGGCCCTCTTTTTCGCTTGCTTCAACTTCAACATTTTTTTCGAGCCGATGCCTTGTCCAGGTCATTTGATGTCAACGATTCTGAGAATCACCTAGATCCTGGTCCCATCATCCCTCTGCATCGTATTCTAGCCACTACTCAGCTCTGGTCTACGCAGCCTCCTCCAGGTAAAACTTTTGTAGTTCCTGCACTTCGTCCCAAACTCCTTGCTTGGGCCCATGACTCCAAGTTCTTTGGACATCCTGGCATACCTCGTACTTGTGACCTTCTTCTGCGTCATTACTGGTGGCCTTCTCTTCGTAAGGATGTCAAGGAATACGTTCAAGCTTGTACGGTTTGTGTACTATCCAAATCTTTCACGTCCGCCCCTGCTGGGTTGCTTTTGCCCTTACCAGTTCCCAATATACCTTGGCCTTGTATTTCCATGGACTTTATCTCAGATCTGCCCCCTCAACAGGTTCTACAGTCATCTGGGTAGTGGTGGACGGGTTCTCCAAAATGTGTCACTTGATTCCTCTCCCAGGCCTACCTTCTGCTCCAGTCTTGCCACAACTTTCATTAAGGAGATCTTTCGTCTTCATGGGTTGCCCTCACATATCATCTCTGACAGAGGAGTTCAATTTACTGCTCGGTTTTGGAGAGCCTTGGCCAGCTCCTTTGGGATTAAATTGTATTTTTCATCTGCCTTTCATCCCCAGTCCAATGGGCAAACGGAACGTGTCAAATCAAAATGTACAACGTTTTCTCTGTGCCTTCATCTCAGCCCACCAAGATGATTGGGTGGACCTTTTGTCCTGGGCAGAGTTTGCCTTAAACCATCACTCCAATGCCAGTTCTGGAAAATCTCCCTTCTTCACTGTTTACGGGCAGCATCCATCTGTTCCCTTTCCTGTTCCCATTTCTCCTCTTGTACCAACAGCAGCTGAAACTCAAAGGTCCTTCAACTCAATCTGGAAAGAAGTCTGAGGAATCATCTAGCTGCTTCCAGGCATAAAACGGCAGCAGATGATCATCATCGCCGTCCGGGTCCTAAGTTCCTGCCTGACGATAGTTTGGCTCTCTACCAAGCACATCCGACTCTGGGTGTCCTCAATGAAATTTGCCCCTTGCTTCATTGGTCCATTCTCTATTCTCCATCAGATCAGTCCAGTTGCTTTCAAGCTCTGTCTGCCCTCTCATCTCAGGATACCCAACGCCTTCCATGTCTCCCTGCTCAGGCCACTGGTCCTCAATCGCTTCTCTCGCCCTTCTTCTCACCCCGCTCCTGTGGCTGATACCACGGATCAGTGTAGGATTAAAGAAATATTGGACTCCAAGTACTCCCGAGGGAGGCTACTCTATCTGATTGATTGGAAGGGCTATGGTCTGGAGGAGAGGTCTTGGGGTTCCTGCCACCGATGTCTCAGCCCCACGTTTGACCAGATTCAATCGGAAATTTCCCTCCAAGCCAGCCCCCAGACATGTAGGGGGACCTCGTAAGTGGGGTGGGGGGGGCACTGTCACAGATCAGCTGCCCAGCTGATCTGTGTCTCACCTTTACTGCTGTAGGCCGGCTGGCACCTGTTGTTCCACTAGCTTGTGTTCAGCTCTGCTGCACTCTGCAGCTATGGGTGTCGCCACCCTCACCTGTTGCTTAATATATGATTCCTTCCTGCTACTTCCTGTCCAGCCCCTCATGTGCTTCTCTATTTTGAGCACCATTTGTTTCTGAGCCCCCTTCGTGTAACCTGCTTAACTGACCTCTCGTGAACTGATCTCTTGTGTACTGACTCGGCTTGTTCTGATTACGTTGTCTGCAGCCCGCCCTGACCTTGGCTCGCCATCCTTTGCTTCATCCATCCATCCTTGTCTGACAGTGTCTTCTAGTACTTCCCTAGCGAGCGGGGTGAACCCGGGGGTCGTGACCTGGGGTCAGCACGCAGCTAAGCCCAAATCCTCGTGAGGGGGTCCCTGGCAGAATACCGGCTGGCCCTTAGACTGCACGCCCTGGGGGGATCCTGTGTCACCTGCTCTCCTGTGGGCTCACTGTAAGTAGTACCGTAACAAATGGAATGGCTTCACCAGAAGAAGATTAAAGTTTTGGAATGGCCCAGCCAGAGCCCAGACCTGAATCCGATTGAAAATCTGTGGGGTGATCTGAAGAGGGCTGTGCACAGGAGATGCTCTCGCAATCTGACAGATTTGGAGTGTTTTTGCAAAGAAGAGTGGGCAAATATTGCCAAGTCAAGATGTGCCATGCTGATAGACTCATACCAAAAAAGACTGAGTGCTGAAATAAAATCAAAAGGTACTTCAAGTATTAGTGTAAGGGTGTGCACACTTATGCAACCATATTATTTTTTATTTTTACTTCACTCCACGTGAAAGATTTCAGTTTGTTGTTCAACTGAGTTTTACAATTTATAGGTCACATTAAAGGTGGAAAAAGTTCTGAAATTTATTTTTCTCATTTTTTTACATCACAGAAACCTGTCATTTTTACAGGGGTGTGTAGACTTTTTTATCCACTGTGTGTGTGTGTATACTGTATATAGTGTGTGTATATATATCTGCTTCACTGTTCATAAACCTAATATCTCCATGTAGCCAGTAAATAAGAGAAAGTAATTCCTTCGGGGAGCGCAGAGATCCCCACGACTGACAGCTGTGTTAATAAAAGCGAGCGGAATTAAGAGATATTAAAACGGTAAGCACCAATG